>NC_059472.1:109541449-109856670 GCF_018139145.2 Gymnogyps californianus | reverse complement strand
GGCACGCTGCATACAGATTACCACCATGAGTAAATGCCATGATTGTTAAATCCACTATAGAAAGTGGATTTAATGCAAATGTAATGCAAAAAAAAAAATCAGCATTTCTTGATAGTTGCTCAGTTGCCCACTCATTTCACACTATAATTTATGCTTTTAATTTTCTCAGATTGCTGTGGATGCCTGTGCCCCCACAGCCAAGCTTCTGGTTCAGTCAACACTTCTTGTTAAAGGAGTAAGTAATTTCTTTTCTTGTCTCATACAGATGATGAAGAGGTCTCCATTAGTGCAGATCCTGAGCCAGCTGACCTCCAGGAAAGCCCTGTGAACAACCCCACAGAGGAAAGCCTCGGTGAGCCTCCATGCATCAACACAGTGACCTCAGAAAGTACAGCTCCAGAACAGCTAAATGGATACAGTGTGAACAGTGTCGATAGCCCAGGGGCTGTCAAACCACCTGGGGAAGTCAACCAGAACAGCTTAAATGAAGAGCTAGCAGGAGATGGGGAGGTTGATGCGGTGCCAGCTCCTGAGCCCTTGGAATCCATCCCAGGAGAAGTGCTGCCTTCTTTGAGTGCTACGGACCTCACGGAGCAGCTGGCTCTGCTGGCTTGCATGTCTCGTCCTGAGACTGAAGTTAGGGAGAATAACAAAGTCAATTCTGGTACTCAGGGAGATGGTGGAGTCTTGACCAGCATAGAAACGTTAGATACTGATGAGGTGAGTGCAGATGTGCATGCTGGCAAGGACCTAGAGAAGAGTCAAGAAGAAGGGGCTTCAGCCCAGGAGGAGGAAGACAACAAGCTACAGCTGAGGACCACAGCAAAGAGGAAAAACAGGCCGTGCTCCCTGCCTGTGTCTGAACTTGAGACGGTCATAGCTTCAGCTTGCGGTGAGCCAGAGACCCCTCGCACGCACTACATACGGATCCACAACCTGCTCCACAGCCTGCCCTCAGCACAGATGAGCAGCGATGGGGAAGATGAGCAAGATGGTGGCAACGGTGGGGAGAATGATGAGGAGTCTACAGTCAAGGAGGCGTTGGAGAAGGTGGTCAGTGAGAGTGAAACGGTGGCAGCAGAGCCGCCTCTGGAAAACGAGGCTGAAGAGAACTTCAGCCAGAGCACGGTGCCTCCTGGGACCTTGGATGAGCAACTCTCTGACTTAAATGATGGGCTGTTGGATGGGGAACACCCCAGGACAGGAAGCGAGAGCGAGTCCAGCTCCAGGCCCAATGGTGACAACGAATGCGAGGCGTGCGACACCTCTTGCTACAGCCCCTCTTGCTACAGCACTTCCTGCTACAGTACCTCCTGCTACAGCACTTCTTGCTACAGCACCTCCTGTTATGACAGTAACAATCGCTTCTCCAGCCACACCCGCTTCTCCTCCGTCGACAGTGCAAAGATTTCTGAGAGCACGGTCTTTTCCTCACAGGATGATGAGGAGGAGGAGAACAGTGCTTTTGAGTCAGTGCCAGATTCAGTACAGAGCCCTGAGCTGGACAGGGAGCAAGTGGATGGCTCCTCCCAGTGGCCAGATGAACTAGTAGCTCATGGTGGGAATCCACAAAGAGCCACAGAGGGTCTAGACACCCCAATAGCAGGTCCAAGCAGCAGAAGAGAAGGTTAGATCCTGAGAATCGATGCGCTGAGCAACCCCGATTATCTGGATGTCACAGAAGGCATCAGATAATCGAGGTTTCAGATAGCTCACGGTTTATTTTGCACAAATTTTGGGGGCTGTGAGCTGGGCTAGATATCAGGGAGGGTTGGATAATTGAGCCTGTCCTTAAAAATCCCAGCAAAACCAAATAAATCAGATGGGGATCTATATGTATGGATTCCTGTAGAGATATGTGCATCATTATAAAATCAAGATTAGCTACTGTAGTTATGTGGCGGATCAGCATTATTACATCCACCGACTCATTCCTTGTTTCCTGGGATTGTTCCATTTTACATATCTGATGTGCTGCCATGTCTCTGATAGTCAGTGAGAGGACCAGCTTGTGCTTGTCAAAGGGCAGATATGCTGATATACACCAGCTAAAGATCTGGACCAGTTTCTGTATATGATTAGTAGCCATGCACAGCCATAAGCATGGAGAAATGCAAATATTTGTCTCTTATGAACCCAGTTTTCTAGCATCATTTGTTCCAATTCCCCAAGTATCAAATGAATCTACCTCAGATTTCTCAGATTATAGGGTGACTCAACAGAGATTTTTTTTTTCTTAGATACTTTGAAAATTGAACTATATTGAACAAAACTCTTATCTCCTTATCCTTCTCTAGAGATAAAACATGCTTAAGAAAGTAATTTTTTGTCTTTGTAATTTAGGTACTGTTTTTCCCAATCCCTCCAAACCGTTACATTAAATTCCTCCCTTTGGTAACTCATTTTATGTCATATGGAGTTACATGAAGGGTGGGTTTGATCACTCATCTTTTCTTCAGCTAGTATATAGTTTTTCTCCAGCTGAAGAAGTAAAGGCCTCAGCAGCAGCTAAGGAGTATGCAGCAAGGTCAAGAGGTAGTCTGCATTCCAAATCCTGAGTCATCTGTCTCCCACTATAAGTGACACCAAAAGGATTACATATTTGGTGATGGGAAACTCCAACTAAAGCATCCTTCTACCTTTTTCTTCTCTGTTCCCAATTTATTTACCCCCACCTTCCACTGCCACAGACCCTACCCCAGCAGAAAGAAAGGCGTAAGGGTGGCCTTACACGCTGGACTGTGTAAAGACTTTGTAGACAGCTGGGCCTAGGCAATTATTTGCTCTGCAGAGCAGAATCTAGCCTAAAGAATTAAATTCTCAGAAGTACACAGAGGTATAGAAACCCAGTTTTCTTCCTTGCAGGTGAGGGTCTTTGCGTGTGGACAGCATTTATGTGCAAGTATACCTAAGGGGGCACAAGCGTGTGTGTGTGTGAGACCATGCTTACAGATTTGATGGTCATTTTGGACTGTGTGTACTTTTGAGAGGGGATGTGGGGGGAGAGGGTGTCTTCCGCATATGGATTCAGTACAGCTCCAAGACTGTGCCCCTTGAGCCTGTATAAAGGGCACTGCAGTGTTCATGGTGGCTTTGCTTTGATTAGCTGAGAGAGTATGTCTGAAGGGCAGCTCAGCTCTTAGCACTCTTTGGATATCACTGGGGGTGCTTCAGTAAATGTGCACGCTGCTTCATGACTTGGGAGCTGTTACAAATACAGTAGATGTGGTCACCTCCATCCACTCCAGTTGACTGATACTACCATGCTTCTGCTGGCTTGGCGTAACTATCTTGACTAGGGGAGAGTCAATTATGGTGAGGTAAGTAAAGAAACATAGATGGATGATCTGGTAGTTGGTGCTACAACACCTGTAGTAACAGCACAGTTTTTAAGGCTGTGAGAGATGGACTTGCAGCACTGAGTAATAACTTACATAACTCTGCTGTCTGTTCAAAACATGCAGCAGATGCAACTGTGAGATACGCCTATACACAAGTGGTTTAATGAAGACATTTAACAGGCCATACGGTATCATCAGAGCACCTAGAAGAGGGAGTATTTTTGTCTAAGCGATTTTTCTCACTTCTGGATGGTGTGAGATTTTCTTACAGTTTTATACAAAATTGGCTTCTTCCTTCTAGCTGTTGGTTGTTTAAAGAAAAAACATATTTTTTGGTAAATGTTTTTTTACATTTGATAGCTATATGGTTGGGTTTTTTACAAAATGTTCACTCTTAGGCTATTAAGATTCTGACATTAAAGACAGCTAAATCAGCCAGCACACAGTGTATTTGGCTTAGCTGAATGATTCTGGTGGTGTTGGAAATGCTAAATATATTTTTTTTTCTCTAAGCTGCATCTTTCTGATGCATGTAAGTGTTGTATTTATGCAATTCAGATTGTATCTATATTAACAGGCCCACCTGGAGCTGGAGGTTATAGTGAAAAACTGTTACCACACAATATGAAAATGTGTCCGTTAGTAGGCTAAATCATCCTGGTTTCTAAGATTTTAAGGACAGACCAAGAAGGAATCTTAATTCTAGAACCCGTGAAGTTTTAATGTGCAGGTTCCTTATTCTCACAGTTAAGTCTAAGATAAGGAATGCTTTTTCATCCCTACTATAACTTCTTAGTTTCTTAAAGGATTCTATAAACATTGACTGGATCTTAAGTTACTTGTTCCTTTCAACAGAACTTGAGTTTGGACATTTGCTTAGGTTTCATTTATTTCATATTTGGATATATGGACTTGTATACAATGTTAGTGTTTAGAAAGTTCCTCTGCACTGTCTACTGTGTCTCTCTCTCTCTCCTTCTTTTCCTCTTCTATATCTCAGGTCTTCCTTCTTTATCTCAGATCCTGACTATGTCTCACTATCTTTTGTCCTCCTCTTCTACCACCTATCTCCTACCTGTTTCTGGTCCTTCTCTCATTCTCCCTCCTTCCACCCAAGATGGACTCTTTGCGTTTTGAAAAATACCTATAGAAGGGGATGATCTTCTGCTTTGCGGGGACTGCAAAATCCTGCCATTCCAGTCCACTTATACAGCTATTGATCTTTTGGTAAAGCAGAGAAAGATCCAAGGCAGCTTTTAGCCTCATATTCCACTGATGGGATAAATTAAAAGTTGGAACTAGGATTTTGCATGTTCCTGCCAATTTCTGCAGAAGCTTGAGTTTGGTTTTACATGCACAGTATTTCTCAGAGATCAAGCCTGATTCTTCTCTCGCTTACACTTGTGTGTCTATGAGTCCAGAATCTGGCCCATAATAGTTTAGCATTGACTCAAACCTGAGATCAGAGCCTTGACTGCATTATTTTAATAATTCTTTGGCATATGAGTTGTTACTAAAATAGTGCCTGAAAATAGGAATAACCAGAGCTGCTAGTATGCCAGGCTAACCTATTTAAAAAATGATCACTTGTTTTACAGTAGCACATTTTTTGAACCACATTGTGAAAACAGTGAATGACTCTCAATGTCTTGAATATCTTGTCCGTAGGTGATTGTCCTTTACTCCATAATTCTCAGCCAGTCAGCCAGCTTCCTTCTCTGAGGCCTGACCATCATCACTACCCAACTATCGATGAGCCTCTTCCACCAAGTAAGCTTTAGTTTTTTAATTTATTGCATTTTTCAGCTTTTCCTGTTAACTCAAACAGTGTAGAGGTCAGTATGTCTTTCTAAATAACCCCATCTGTTCTGTATATATGTTCTCCAGAAGCCAGGCAATATGCCCTTTTGTTTCCTTTACTTGATCCTGACTTCAAGTGTTGTCATGTTATTTTGGACAAGCTCCATAGCCTCCCTCTGCCTTGGTCCGTCTTCTTCCTTAGCTACCATGAAATGAAAATAATAATATTTCCCTGTTTCCAGTCAGTGTGTTTAGACTCGAATGAGTGGGTATCTGTCAGGTGTTCTGGAAGCCTTACTATAAAGCTTTCTGGGTGGTGTATCAGCAAAGTACTCTGATTTTTCTGTAATGTTTGTCTCCAGGTTTTCCATAACCAACTTCAAAGGTGGTTTGGGATGGCAGTCCCTGTGGTCTGTCAGCTCTGCTTGCAGGTCCAGCAAGAACACTTTGACAGTCAGGATGCTCCTGGGACAGTCAGGTCCAAATCTGAGCAAAACCAGCAGAAGCTGGGAAAAGGCAGCTCACGTAGAGTGGTCTTGTACCATTTTTGTATTCGATAATCAGTGAATTTTACGTTCGTTATGGACTCTAATGGTGTCTGCAGTCACGTTGGATAAAAATGAGAGGGTCTTAAGTAACGTGACCAATTAGCAGGCTGATAACAGGGGATTTTTACCACCGAATCAACTCGATGTTTTCACTTGTCTCTGTAGCCTTTCCCTTGTGTATTTCTGGAGGATTACCCCGCTTTTTGCATTGGCATTAAGTGCCCAGCAGAGCGCACTCTATGTCCTGCAACGTGCTACTGATCACCTTTCAACTTCAGCACATGATTTAACAACCTAAAATGTGCACTGCCTCAGAAAAACAACCAAGCGTATAAACAAAGCACTCTATTTTCTTCAAAGCCCAAGAAGGGAACACACTTATTTGGCCTATGGTGCCCTTGACAAATAATTTCTTATTTACCAACCATGCTGTCAGTATTCCCTAAGCTGAAAATAGCCCCGATGCTGGCGTCAGCTGCACAGTAGCATGAATGATTCAAATGCCTTTAGCCCAATGAAGTCTTAGTAGAGTCCCACTGTGGCTTGCCAGTGAATGATGAAATGGGAATGGTTACCTCTGTAACAGGCAAATATTTCTCTTCCACTCTTACCTCAACACTTTGTGAGTAGGGTCCATTCCACATGAGATGACTTAATGATACGACACTGACATCAGCTCAGGTAAACAAAATGTACTGTGAATCTGTTCCATATTCTTCCATCACCAATTTAATACATTTTTCCTCTTTCTTATAATTATCCTCAAAAGGCAAGTATTTCTACCATTGGTTTTCACAAGTGCTGTCACAACAGGGTTTAAGGACATGAAATGCAATGTGTGATGATACAGTACAGAAGTGATATCCCTTTGTAGGATTTTATTTTAGCATTTGCATATAACATCATTTTACAAGAAAGGCTGACACTGTGGGCTTAAATATAGTGACCTTAATAGGAATAGACTGTACTAAGTTAATTTTGGGGGCAAAAAAGTTGAATTGGATAATACCACCTTAGGAAGCCTGTTTCCAAAAACTCTCCATGAAATTTTAAGGTAATTTCAAAATGAAAACTGTAGCCTTAATCTAGAAATGTTTCTTCTAGCGTTCAGTAGCACTATCTCAGTGCCTTTAATGCCTCTTAATCGTAGATAAATAGTTCCTCAATCATGTGAAAGGAAGAAACTTTATATTTTAAACCTGAGTTATATGATCAAACCTGGCTTCTCACATGCAGCATTAGCTTTCATCCATAAGCAGAGTTGAAGATAATTGGCCAGTGCTGCAAGTTCAGCATTGACTGGTTTTACTTCGGTCATGGAGAATCTTCTGGACAGTCTTCTTTCTCTTTTGAATAGTTTTCTGAATAACTTTGTTTCATCATAACCCCACGACAGTTGCTCTCAGGGAGGTAATTTAATTTCAGACAGTTTTATTTAGGAAAGTAAGATAGAACAGATTCATTATTTATGTAGGAATGTAATATGACCAGTCTGAATGTTAAGGCCTATACGAGATTGACAGAAGATTTTCAGAGTTTGTATGGCCTCATGACAGCATTGATAGTCACCCCTTATTATGCATGTGTTTGCTAGTACTGCTGGAAACCCTACAGAACTGAAGCCAAGAAAAATACATGTGCCCAGTTCAGAGCTGCTCTTTACGGAAGGTGTGGCTGAGCTTGGAAAGGGAAAGGCAGCGTATTTACTTTGCCCCGCCAGGATTATGGTCCTGCCAGAAAAAGTTGCGTCTTCTGGTATAAATCAGAGCAGTTTCAGAGGCTGCTGTGAAATATGACTTGGCTGATGGAGGGGGACTTGCTGGAGAACAGAACCAGTACTGTCCCGTCCCCAGCCTGTGCTCCAGCATGCTTTTACTGTGAAGGTTAGATGGAGGTTAGTCTCTGTTGTAGTCACAGTCTTATTTTGCCTGAAAAACTAACAAAAGCCCCTGAGGAGATTTGGCTGCTTCCTGGATCACCTATGCCCCTGAAGTAGCATGAAGGGACTTGAGCACAGCTCAGAAGCAGAGTTCTGTCTGTCAGTTCACCTGTCAGCCTGTTCGTCTCTGTGCAGGTATCCATCCATCTGTCTACAAATCTGGTATCATGCAGCTTCAGTGACTTGTGTGACTTACAGGTTGTCTTGTGGGAAGGCAGAAAGTGCACCTGCCACCTGTGTACAACAAAAGTATTGACATCTGACAGCCTTCCCAGGTGACCACAAGAAGTTATTCAGCTGATTAGAAATGCTGTTGCAAGGAGCAGTGCTGCTGCAGGTTTCTCAAAAGCCATGTGACATACAGTTCCTAATATTTTAGCATGCCAATGCAAGTGTCAGCCCATGGTTTCAGGTGTATATACCCATAAAGCAATGAATAAAGCAGTGCTCACAGATAGATGTAGTTCATGTCTGTGCATACTGCTGCTGGATGTCTGATACATCCAACAGAGAGCCTTCCTGAAGTTGTAATCCAGTCTGCATGATCCTGACCTGATGTTTTCACTATGACCTCCAAGCTCTGGACAAGTTTCGTTGCTCCTAGATTTCTAAGTATTATGCTTAGGAGCTTAGGAACTCTGAGTTGCATTTAATTAGAGAGACACTGCAACATAGGCTCTAGAGCTGGTAGTGCACAGGGCTGGATTATGAGAAGCCCTTGTTTGACTGTGTGATTGGGTAGTATTATTTTTACTAAGTGTCCATCAGCAGGCTTCAGACCATTATGACAAGTTGGTGTCTTCTGTAGGCTGCCTAGAGTGTGGAACTACAGCATGGCCTACAAAGCTTCTAATTATCCATCAATCTTTATTGTTCGCAACTTGTTACTTGCATACTACAATAGTGTGGGGTGAGGGCTAGGATTTGTCCTTTGCCAGACAACAGCAAGGAAAACGAAGATCTTCGTGATGTTAAGGTACATCATGTCACCTTTGATCTGGCCAAGATTATTTCCTTGAAGATATTGCAGATAATGCATAGCTCCAGAAGGACCATTCCCCACCCACGGTGGTACACCTGCCACCAGTGACAGCGTGCTCAGCAAGGCTGTGGCCTTCGGTCTGCCTTATGTGTCAGTCTGATTTCCTTCAGTGTGCATCTGTTGTACTTGATGTGCTGTTTTTCACTGTCTTGTGTTTTAGACATTGTTTTCACAAAACTGAGATCTTGTTCTTGAAGCAGCTACAACATCCTTGGGAAACTTTACCTGGTGAGAGGAAGAGAGAGTCCTCACCTTAAAATTATATAATGATGTTCACAGTGAGAGACACTGTGTATGTACCTGTGGTGTGACTATAGGTTTTGCATCTATAAGGACCTGAGGTACTTACAGTCAGCTTTGAAAGAAATAATGCATGTGCATACAGCTCTTGTTGTTTTGGAGTCTTACAGAAAATTCCTCCAAGGACTCCCAGTGCCCATCTTTTAAGGTTTGTGGGATTAACATGTCAGGGGCAGCCAGCCATAGACTTCAGACAGCCTACACTTGGCTGGGACCAGTCCAGGTATGGGAACTGAGTTTAGCCAGGGCCAGCATTCAGGGGATGGGAACTGGTCATGAAGGATAGGTTTCCAGATACAGCAGGGAGAGGTACAACTTCAATCCTACTCTTAGAGAACAGGAGATAAAATACATAAAGTATAAAATCCAGCTGATCCTGAATTTGATCGTAGAAAACCATAGAAGATAGGAGTGGACTCATCAGGGAGGAGGGCATCGTAGTAAGAATATGGGAATAAGAGGAAGTGTTTGCCCCCAAAGCTAATCACCATGTGTGCATTTGTGTGTGAACGTGAGTGAGGTTTTTATGTAAACATGTGTAGAAGGTATGTGCATATATTTACATAGATATGTCATCAGCTGATGGATCATGTAGAAATATGAAGCTAGCAAGTCTAATTTATATCACTACTCCGTACATTCCAACCAATTTGATATGTGGCTTTGCTAGCTAACTCACTTCTGAATTTCTCCGGTTCCAAACACTTTTTTTTATCAACATTACCATTTTTTACAAGCCATCATATACCAAATAACTTTTAATTTTCAATCATGGGACAACATAAACATTAGCAGGAAACATTAATGATGGAAGGCTCGATATTATGCTGCAAACTTTTGGTCTAGTTGGTATTCATCAGAGAAATAGATTTATGATACTCCTCTGTTTAGAGAGATTTCTAAGGATATGTCCAACCAGGCTGTGATCAGTTTCCAGGGGAGCCTTTAATTGCTGTAAGGTATCCTTTGAAGGCACTTTATAAAAAAGGGAGAAATGAAACATGTTTGTTTTGAAACATAACAAAAAAGAAAACATGGGATTTGCCATATTAGCTACGATGTAATCCTTTTCTAGTAAGGGTTGGTTCTATGTGGCTACCCTAATCTGCAATGAATCCAGCCAACTAGTATTACTAATTGTAAAATTATCCAGCCCTTTAAAAAATGTAGCTACTATGTCACTTGTTTTTCATAGTCTATCGTAGTGAATTCCAGAGGCTACCTATGTGTTGTGTGTGAAATGTTTATGTATATACTGCATATACATATAGACAAGCACATAGTATATATACACATTTGAATGTATACTTTGAATATATACACATAATATATATTGCACGCATGTAGACTATATATATAGTATCTCTTGTGTGTATATACCCTGTCTGTGTATATGTATGTGTGTGTATATGTATCTCCCACATCTAGGTTTTCTGGAAGGCATCACACTGACAGCATCACCCCTTCCTTTTTTTCCAACCCTAGATTGGGAAGCTCGGATAGACAGCCACGGGAGGGTATTCTACGTTGATCATGTCAACCGAACCACCACGTGGCAGCGCCCCACAGCCGCAGCGACGCCAGATGGGATCCACAGGTCTGGCTCCATCCAGCAAATGGAGCAGCTGAACCGGCGGTGAGCATTTGCACCTATATTCCCTTGATATCTGCACTCCCCTTTTTTTACACTGCCCCAGTAGCTTCCTTCCTTCCCCAGTGCATCGCATGGGCTCCCTAAGGATTTATCTGTCCTCCTTGTCCAAGTTCAACGTACATGTTCTTGTCCCCACTGCCGATCTCTTTCAGCCTGCTGGTGTGCCTGCTGCGGGTGTCCGGTACCCAAACTTGCCCACATGAGAAGTGCTGTTGAGTGAAAGATGTTGCAAAACATTTCAAACAGCAAGAGGAGGCTTTTGGAAAACTTTCTTGAAATGACTCCCAGAAGAGAAGGGAGTGTTCTTCTAAAAGATGGGGTCATTTTTGCTATTTAACTGTAAGAGTGGTATCGATGGGTCAGCATCTAGTGCTATGCTGCAGAGGTTTCTGAGCTGACTGTTATTGAAATACTGTTGCCATATCAGTGTGGCATTTCTACTCAAGCTAATTAGGCCTGTTGAAAGGTCTGTCTCCTTTTCCAGGGCAGAGCACTGCTCTAATAGGACTGTACACATTTCTAGACAAAGACAGATCTGCTTAGTGTTGCATTGGGCCCCGTAAATCTCTCAGTTCATTCTGAGCTGGCTGAGATATCTCTTAACATGGTGTATATTTTCCCTTTGTTTGACTAGTCCACACATAGATTGGTTTATCATTTCCTTCTCATGCTTGCTTTTCAGACTGAATTTAAGAGGAAAGAGAAAAAATACACAGTTGGTCAAAAGTCTTCCTTTTTTACTTCAGAAAAGGGTTTTTTTTAATTCCCTGCTTACTGTAATGATATGGTTTCTAGAAAAAGACAAGAAAACTGAAATTATATTCTAATTATAGCATGTAAAATGCCACAAAAGTTTTTTGGTCTCTTTTTCTGTGCTAAGAGAAAGATCTGCAGCTTAGAGAAGGATGCAGAGTTTCAAAGTACTCTTTTTCAGAGTGCAGAATAGTTTGGGAGTTACTGTGTGTAAGGAGAACTGGGCCCTGAATGACAACAACTAGAAAGTTAATCTAATTTATGGAGAGCAAACCAACCTTCTTAAAGTGCTTGTTTTGCAACTTAAGTTGAAACCATCAACACTCTCTGGAAGAATTTCTCCTTTTTTTCACCAAAATTAATTATTTTGGATAGCATTTCATAACACACGTTATGTCTTGCAGAAGTGAAAGAACCTGCTGAATATTTGTTTTCATTATAGCTTTCCTCAGAATGTGTCAAGCTAACGTGTTAATATTTAAAAAAAAAAAAAACCTAAAGAAAGTGAATGTTTAATGTAGATCCTTTCAAGGGATTTACATGATTTCTCTGCCATTTAGCATTTGTCTTTGAGGGATTTGGGCCGTGTCAAAGCTCAGACTATTTGGCTGCTGCTTAAGCAAGTTATCTGCCGCAGAAAGCACTGTTGTGGACATACATCAGCTTTTTGTTTTTGAGGTTGAACTCATCTAAGTGCAGCACAACCAGGAAAAGAATAAGTGCTTATGAGAGTCTGCGTAGGAATTTACCATTCTGTTAGTGCAGGTTAATCGTTAAACCAGCTATCTCAGCAGAAGCTGAAGGGTAGACATTGTCTTTGTGACCTCCTTGCTTCAAACTTCATTATTCCATGTTTTCATGTAGGCCGCCTGGCTTTCTTGGTTATGACTTGATTATCACTGGTTTGGGTTGGGAATTGACAGTTAATAGGACTGACATTCTTTGACTCTCTCTTTTTTTAGTATTCACATATGCAATTACAAAGTGAGAAGTATAGAGGGTTTCAGCAGTGGCATATCTCTCATTGGAGACTAAGCACTTTGCAACTTATTAAACATGAACTGTCATGGCTTCTTGGGACAGAGGAAAAGCTGATGATTCTCTACTCTCTGCCAGAGAGCTCTATTGATTTGAGGAGTTGAATATGGAGGTCTCCTATTCTTCCCAAGTTTGGGAACATTTCCTAAGATTCTAGTAAAAGAGATTCATACTGAGCGTTTGTCCAGTGGCAAGTCATTTCTGTATTTTCAACCTGGCTGTTATAATTTTTAAAATTATTGTTGTCCTAAAGCTAATTTCAAATATTTCATGTCTCCAGATTTCAGGATTGTGAGGAAAACCACTTTTCACAAATCGTTATTATCAGTACTGTGGAGGATCGGGCTTTGTTTTAAGCACTCATTTTAGAAATACTGTTTTGTTGTATTTCAGACTTTGTTATTTGAAGTGTTCTTCAGCAAACACACCTGAGAATCATTTTAGGTGAGGCAACAGCAAACGTAGACCTTGCTGATAGAATTAGCAGCAGCTTGAACTTTTGCTCTAACCTCAAACAAAATTTGGACTCAAAATCACTTAGCAGTTTGAAAAAACTTGGCAACTTTTCTTTTTAAACCAATCTACTCACTTTTCAGCTTCCTCGTTTCATTTGTGGAAGGGAATGGAAAGACCAAAATATTACAAGGAAGCTTGGTATTTCCAGCCCAGCCAAAACCACAAAGCTTTGGAAATTCAGCTTGAAAAAAAACCCCATAGCTGTGATTGAGCCTAGTCCTGCTTTCCTTCTGTGCTCCAAGCTTCCCATTAGCTGTACTAGCCACTTGAGGATACAGGGAATGCAGAACTGGAATCCAGGTGTCGCGCAAACTCCAAAGAGACATCCATACTTCTTATTTTAAAGACTCTTGCTCATTTTCTACAGCACTACTTGACTTGCTTACTTGTTAGCAAAGCAGATGATAGCCTGTGTTGTTCAAGCTCTGTTGGAAAGATACTTTGCAGCATATGTATATCTAGACTTGTCTTTGCGTTAATTTAAAAGGTAATAAGTAACATAAGAAATTATAACCATAATAGTTAAGACAGCCACAGTGTCATATTTCTAAACCTCCATTTCTTTGACAAATCACTTTGAAAGGCAACTGAAATTTCCAGAGGCATTCCCATAACTTTTGCACTTTCAATGTTTTCTCCAATTACTTTGGCATTTTCTGGTATTTATATAAGATGATTTTATAGTATTGAGACCCAAAAGAAAAGTGTAGCCTTTTGTTGGCGTGTACAGCTAGTGTTACTCTTTAAGGTTTGCCAATAGGGATTTTCTACCATCTAGTTAAATTGAAGCTACAAGGTTTTTTTTATGTGTGTGCTTATATCCCTTGATTATATGAACTCTCCCCCCCCGCCCTTTCTGTTACATGTGGGTGTTGTAAAACTCCTCCAGTACTGGAATGGAAAGTTCATTCAATTGCCTGCATTCAAGTGAATAAAAACGTAAAATGTAGGTCTAAAACAGAGGGTTTAAAACTGCAGTAAATTCATGCTGTTGTGAAACCTGCTATCAGAATTTCCTTGTAAAGATGAATGTTTACTTAAACTGTCAAAATATACACTAAATGTAGCTTCAAATGACTTTGAGTACAGGGGGACACACATAATACTGTGAAAGTTTAGCATAAATCTATCAAAACTTTAATTACTTTTCTTAATTATCTCCAGCCCTTCTGCCCAAGATTGGGTTGCAGTGAGCTACTGGAGATGTAAAAGCCAAATCCTAACTGCTTGTCTTTAATGATCCCATGTCACTTTGAGGAACTAACTCCTGACTAACTTCTAATTCAGAATAAACTGTGCATTAACAAATAAAGAGAGAGAAAGTAAGTAAAATTTGTAAGTCAGAGCTTGAGCTGAGGAAAGAAAAAAGAGTGTGAGTCAGGAAAATGAGAGACAAACAACGCTGGATCAGATTAAATGCAGGCAGTAAAGCCATCCTCTTTTATATACATACAGAAATGCAATCCAGAAATAAGGATTAAAAATATTGGGGTGGAGTAAAAGCTAATTAAAATAATTGAGAGCCTATTTTCTTTTTTCCTTTTCTTTCTCTTTCTGCTTCTTTCTTTCTCCTTATGCTTTCTTTTTCTTTTCTTTCTCTCTCGGTAGGTAAAATACATTTTCTTATTCAATATATAAGACTGATATTCATAGCTTGCCAGTAGAAACAAAGAAATCTTGATCTCTCATCTTACTCATCTATGTGAGTGAACAAGTTAACTAGAATTTGTTTTATGTAGTGCGAATTCAAAACACTCCAGGTTATTCCCACAGCCAGGTATATATTTTGTTCCTGATCTGGTAAAGTATTTAGGATTGGGCTTATCCCTAAGACTGTGATCAGTCCCATTGACATCAACTAATGTGGCAATTAGTTCCATGATCAGTATGGAAATGACATTATAGCGTTTTTTAAGGCATTCACAGGTTTTTATTCAGAATTTTCTTGTGTCGTCCTCCTCACTGTTGTTCGCTTGTCTCTGTTGTTTCTTCTTCCTTGTGCTGCAACTAGTCACCACCCAAGCTGAATGCCCAGTCCCACTGATTTCCAAAAATGGACATAACACTTGTATCCTCACACTGGTCACTCAGCTCATGTTATATCCTATTCTACTTTTCTGTGGCTGTCATATCAATTAGATTGTAACTCTTTGAGGTCACACTACCTACTAGTTTATATTCTATATTGCCTACCAAAATGGAAGTGTTCCTAACTGCTGGCCACGCAGTATCATAATAAACATTTTGTGAACACTCTTAATAGCCTTTACCTTTTTAGGGTTGAGCACGTGCATCCAGTATTGTCACAAGAAAGACTGAAGGGTACTCAGTGCATCACAGGTTGATCCTTACTTCATTGGTTATGCTACCATAAGACTAAACGAGAGGGGGAACCGTGATCCACCAATAGTTTTAGGTTTCAGGCATCCAGATGTTTTAAAGGGAAGCCTAGTAGCAACCTGTAGCCTAAATACCTCTCTAAATTTGACCTTTGAGTATTCCTTGCTTTGCACCCTCTGTAGCTATTTGTTAGTCAGTGCAAAATGCCATATTTGCAGACTAATGGTTTGCCAAAGTGTGAGTAGCTGCATCAGTTAAAGGAGAAGAGTCGGGCGTGCTCTTACTCTGTCATATGCTGAAGATAGACATATTGGAATCATTCAAAAACAGTGCTGATTGTTAAGGTAGAAAGCACCAGAAAGCTCTTCTGTTAACTAAAGCATGTTGTTCCTTTCTCTGAATGTGTGTAGATACCAAAATATTCAGCGAACTATTGCAACAGAGCGGACTGAAGATGATGCTGTAGTAAACAACAGGGTGGAGAGAGTTCCCACTGGAGGAGGAAGTGACTCTGAGGCAGAGCCTTCCCAGCCAAGCTCAGGTATGCGGAAAAAAGCTGTTGAGTGGCATGTTCAGTGCCATTCAGTGATGGCATTCTGTTCTGGGGAAATCTGCATTTACATGGGAGACTGGAACTTTATTATGCTGGGCTGCAAAAACTACTTGAAAGAGAAGAGGTTTAGACTTGAAGCTACAGGTTTTAGACCTGAAGCTACAAGTACAAAGCTAGATACAATGGGCCTCAGTTCTTTTTAACAACTACTAAAACAGACAAAGCATTTTTACTTTAGTAAAGGGCTATTTCAAATTAAAATGGAAAAGCCATCTAGTTTTTATTCACCCTAGTAGCTGCAAAAATGGCACTGTCTTATTTTTTGCTGCAAAGTGATTTTTATCTTGGGGCATTGCAGTTTATTCTCTCTGGGCATGGCTTCTGCGCTGCCACATTTGCCCGTGTTGTCACACCTGCAGTGGCACTGGCATCAACTATGAAATACTTGTGTTTTTAAAGCTGCAATTTTGTGATAGCTATAAGCTGATCTAAGTGTGGGCTGCCACTGAAGGAGGCACAGCTGTCTTTTTGCTCATCACTAACTTCTGTGACAGGACCCCGTACCACAGCAGAGAACTGATCTGCCTGAAAAATAACCTTGTTTCTTGTACTTAATGTTGTTTATGGCCAGATTGGTTCTTTCATCTGGCTGATTAGATGACCAGACAAGAATGAGTATCACTACAAGGGAGAAGAGGGGAACGTGTACCCAGGGCAAGAAGGGATGGCAGGGGACTTCTACTCTTTTTGGCAGTAGTCATACTCATATTTTCTTAAAACATTTGTGAAACCATAGCGTAAATGTCAGTTTCAGGTAAGAAACACCAGTGATCAGACTAGTGCCCACTATGCAACTTGTGGACATGCAAAAATAACTATCTGCTTTGTTTGAGAACTTGCACTACTAAAATGAACAGCCAGCTCTCTTCCTTTAGATCATTCTCACCTCCACCTAACTTTTGTGTTCTATGTCGTCTGCTGGAAGTAAGTCTGACTTCTTGCTATCCTTTTGCCATCCCTCTGTAAATAGCATTGGCAAAGGGAAAGAACCAACACAATGTCTGCTTGAATTTTCTTAATGTTCCATGTTGAATAGGAAGTATTACACAGAGAAATAGTGAACTTTTTTTTTAACAAGGTTAGAAAAATACTCAATTTTGCCTGTTTGTTTTCCTGATCCATTAGGTGTTTTTAGCTTCAAAATCAATTTTGACCAAGAATATTTAATGTTTAATATTCAAAGCTTCCTTGCAATCCTTTGTATTACAATTTATGGGAGCCTTTTACCTCCACTGGATCTTATAGGGAGAACCCAGTCCTCTCTGTTAGCAGCTAAAATGGAAATGATGTACACATGGTATTATTAGTATTTAAATTATAAGTAATGTAGTCATTACTTGTAATATGTATAATCATTTACTATCACAGCCTACATAATAAAATAGTAATTTAATAGGAATTGCTACCAGTAAGTGTTTAGGTCAGTTTATTATGTAACATTCACTTTTTGTTTTAACCCTGAAGAGCTAATGAGTATGATATATGTCATCTTAAGTGATTAGGAAATGTTTTTTGCTATAGATAATTGCTTTGCTTTTAGGAGAAAAAGTCAATATTGTGTAAAATGCCAAGAATTAAAAGATCGAGTGATGTAAACCACACTAGAATAAGAAAAAGCTGCAGTATGATACATTTGCTATTTGCCTTTTCAATGAAAAATGTCAGAAGGAATACAATTTAGGCACATTAATCCAGATTCTAAGCCAGTATAAATCAATTTAAGTCCAGCAATGGATCCAGTCTGCAGTTCTAAGTGGATAAAATAATATGATGTGTCTAGCAGGAAGCAAAAAAAAAAAAAAAGATAATTGATAAGACAAAAATGGGAATCTATCTATATTTATTCTGTTGATGACATCTGCATCCAATTTCCTTGGACTGCAAATAAAAGTTGGTTTGTATTTGAAAACGCCAGAACTGCACACTCAAGCCATAATTCCATGGGAAGCATTTTTCTGGTGTCTGTAGAAGGTCAAGGAGTTTCCACCTCTAGAGTTACATTCTCAAATGCTCGGTTCTGCTCCTGTGCTTCATGAGTTGATACAGATTAAAAATAACCCCTTTGTTTCTGTTTTTGTTTTCTTTACCGTACAAGTCCCCCAAAACATGGACTTGCCAAAAATAATGCAATTACAAGTAAAGGGCAATGCTTTGCAGCACCAACATGGATGTGAGTGGCTGAGCAGGGGGCTTCCTTAACCCAGTCTTGCTACCAAATGCTTTCTGCCGATGAACCCATCAGGCTGGATTGGGAAATCAGATCTCTCTAAAATCAGCAGTGGGGGGAACCAGTCAGGACCTGGGTGACAGTATGGAACCAAACCATCAGCTGTTAAAACCTGTTGTGGTCACATTGATATTTAGAGACAGCAGTAGATATGACACAGAGTTTTATAACATACAGTACAGAAAAGCGTCCAGCTCCTGCCCTGCTACTGTAAGCACTGCACCACTAACTAGAAGGAGAACATCTACCAGTTTGCTAGCAGGCTTGTCTTGGAAACGCAAAGAAAGTAGGTGCATTGGGCAGGATGGTGACTTTTTTTATACTGTCACTTTTGCAGCCATTCATTAAAGGTTAAATAATAGACTGCGCTTGCCACTATGTTAATAAGGTTTTGCTGCTTTTTTTTTTTTCCAGAGATTAGGAGGGAAGGTTCCCTTTCTCCTGTGAATTCTCAAAAAATCACCTTGTTGCTGCAGTCTCCAGCTGTGAAGTTCATCACCAATCCTGAGTTCTTCACTGTGCTGCATGCAAACTACGTGAGTAATTACGATTTGCGCTCTCACACTACTGAGTTCTGAATCCAAACGCTGCGCCCCAGGTCTTCGGGGAGAATGCATAGTGAATTTGAATTCTGTGACTCGGGGCTCGGTTGTCCTTTGTGAGCACCAGACCAGGTTGGGGACAGTACAGGCAGGCTGCTCCAAGGAGACTCTTGCTGGCATTCTGCCTCACACAAGGAATTCCCTGGTACAGAGAAGCTCATTAGTGTTATCCTTCCAGAATAAGCAGGAACCCTTGGTTTTGGCTTGGTTGATTCTGTTGTCTGTTGCTGCAGGGAGTGAGATTGTTGCCTTTTGAGCCATGTTCCTGAGAAATCTTACTCAGATACCACGAAGTCTCAGGGAAATAGAGGGAGAAAATTATTAACTCATGGAGTTTCCACTCCCAAGAAGCAGGTGGGCATAATGCAGTGAAAGAAATACTGACTTGAGTCAGTGTAGCTATTTTGGAAAAAAACAAGAATGAAAATGAATTTTCAAAATTCAAATAACTTTTTGTTCCATTAATGCAATAAATCTGCATGTTTTCTTGCAAACCTGGTGTGGACTGGAAAAAATGTAACGATAGGTCAACCAAGAGGAAGCAGATAGGGAAATCTTGCAAGGAGACGCAGTCCTAGTTTTCCATATCTTGGATGTAGTTCAGCTAGGCATCTACACATGACTTCTGAATATTTGGAAAGTCATCCATTTCTGGGTAGGGATGACCTTTCTTTTTGAAAGGAAAAGAAATTAAAACACTTCAGGAGTTGCCTTAGCACCGGTCTTTAGCTAACTACAGACATCAGGTTTTGGCTGTGGCGCTTTGCGGGTTGAAGCCTGCTGTCCATCTCCAAGCATCTGCCAGAGATTATTGCCCATGAAATCCTGCAGAGGAAGGGATATATTAACTCATCTGACATTACCTGAACTAGGTTATGGAGTGCACATAATTTCTTCCATTGACAGCGTGATATATGATGATTTATAGCTGGGAGCAATATCATTTTCATTTGGCATAGTTGTTTGCAAAATGAGCAACTGATTCCATAGTGGTGTAAGGAACAGCTCACAAGAGACTGAATCCCAATTTTATTTCTCACTGAAATAAAAAAGGCCAAGAGAGGCCTTCAGTTTGAGCTTATAAAGTTGTGTCTAATATGAGAGCCAGAATAATCTATTGAAACATCTGTCAAATGGTCATACAGATTCCACTTGTACAGAAATAATGGCCCACATAACTTTTGGCTTAACACAGTCGTAATATTTTAACCACAAGCCCCTATTAAAATTTCAAGCTATTAATTATGCCAATGAAGTTGGGATTGGAAAATATTATCCAGCAGTTAGAATTAAAAGGGAAAGGCTCTCATTTTTCAGATATTTTATTTCCATGGAGGGATAAAGCTACATTACATTTTTTGTTTCCCTAGTGCAGCTAAGAGATAGTCAGTCATTGATCACACATTAGATCAAAATACAACTTCTGTAATGGAGTAGGCTGGGATCTTAGCAATTTGTGACCGTGAAGCTTTCCTGGGTTATAACCAGGTCTTATCTTCAGGGCAGAGATCATATCTCTGTGATTTTATAACGTTTACCAACCCTTGCCATAATTAGGGACCCTGTGCTGCAGGGAGTATTCTCTTCTCAGCACTACTACCATGATAAATCCTTACATAATAAAGATAATACTTGTAAATGTTTTATTGCATTATAGTGGTTAAAATGCATTAAAAGTACACAGAAATTGAGAATTCAAAGCTGTTGGGTCAGATTCTCTGGACAGATTACAGGTGTGCACACTGGGGCTCACTTCACTGGAGACATGAGTCCTCCAGTGATCCTTTATTACCCTAGTGAGTAATTAAATCCTTTAGGCTGACCAGCAGAACCAATGCACTCATTTTCTCTCTAGTGAAATGCTCAGAAGGGTTTTGTAGTTTCCTACCCTGTCTTGAGGAGCTTTTTCCCTGAAGTAAAAGATCCCAAGAGTAGTCTGTGGATGAGGAAAAAGTGTCGTCACCACAAGTGTATTTTGTGGTGCTCTATCATTGAATACACTGTGGCAACAAATATAGTTCACTTTGGCCCCTATTCTGCAACCAGACCAGCATTAACTCACTCGGAACTGCATCAGGGCATGTTCCTCTAAGAGATGCGTTTGATGCTCATTATGAGATACAGCTAGCTGCCTGAGGGGTGGCGTTCATCTGACTCATGAAAACGTCTCCAACTGACATGCTTTGTAGTCATTGCAGACGCAGATACTCAATTCCAGGAAACGATTCATATCTTCCAAAAACAGACAATTGAAAGTGTCTGTTTCTGTCCTGTGGCTATAAAGTGACCATAAATAAGGTAGCAAGCTTAGATGTAGACATCTGCACTACAGTCCTCTTAAGTTCATGAATCCTATCCCATGCATCTTGATTTGAGCTGTCTTTGCATCTCTCTGGCATCGAGTCACACAAGCAGTGTTTCTGTTGACCAATGAAAGCAATGAAATAGGCACAACTACCTGCATCTTGAGAGTGTGGTGTTTTAGCTGACCATCTTTTTGGAGTGCATTAGAAAGGCAGTTTATGCACAAACTAACTGTGCATAACGTGTGGGATGTTTCACTTTCCAGATTGTATTTCTTAATTCTAGGTGTTCATGTAAAGTAGTCATTCAAATCAAAACAAAGAGATGGAAATGATTCTTCACTCTAACAGGATTTGTTTCAGTTCCTTGGGCATATGTCCCATGAAATAACCAAATAAGTTGTTTTGACATGAGAACTGGTTTTCCTCACTTCTGTTTTCCATAGAGTGCCTATCGAGTCTTCACTAACAGTACCTGCTTGAAGCATATGATTCTGAAGATCCGTAGAGATGCTCGTAATTTTGAGCGCTATCAACACAACAGAGACCTGGTAAATTTTATCAATATGTTTGCTGATACCCGACTGGAGCTTCCTCGTGGCTGGGAGATTAAAACTGACCAGCAGGGCAAGGTAAGAGTGCCAACAAAACTAATCGCTTGTTTAACACAGTACATCAGGCTGCATGAATACTAAAGGTTCCTTCCTTCTTGACTCAAAATTGGTGAAGGTTTGGTTTAAACAACACAAGCAGCAAGCAGAGTTATTTTAGACGCAGAAAAAAGCTTCAAGAACAAATGTTTCAAAGCATAGTGGTGACCTTCTAGCTTTCTGTGGAATATCACACCATAGCCAAGGCAGCATTAGACTAACAAAAAAGTTTAAGCCAGAGTTTAGATCTGTCATGACTGCAAAATTTGGCTTAGTGTCTCTGCCTCCAATAAAGCTTTGCTGAGTGACTTCTGGAACCACCAAATAGGCTAAAGCAGTGTTCCTCAGTAGTTTTATTCTCTTCTGTCTGGTTTACTTCATGTCCATTACACATGATTTTGACCTATGTAGCTTCAGGTATTTTCCAAGAGCTATTCTAGCTTCGACTAAGAAAGTCCTGTCGTTTGCAGGTATCTTCCATGGACTGTACCTAAACAGGGTATTTCTGACACACAATTGCCAGAGTGTTTTTCACTTTGATCCCACAATACCATCACAATGTTGGCAGTCTTCTTACAAAAAAACATTGTTCCTGTGTGTTTCAGTCTTTCTTCGTTGACCACAATAGCCGTGCTACCACTTTCATAGATCCCAGGATCCCGCTGCAGAATGGTCGTCTCCCTAATCACCTGACTCACAGGCAACATCTTCAGCGACTTCGTAGCTACAGCGCTGGAGAGGTAACTGTGCTAATATCAATACAGTTACTTTTGACAGCAATCTTCTGTAGAAGAAAAAGCACTTTTTATCTTTGAAATGCATTTAAACAGCCTGTCTTGTGGATTTTTATCTTCCAAAGGAAATAAGGGATTTTTTTTCTTTCTGAAGGATTTATCTCAGAGCTTGCTGGTAATAAAGGTTTATATTTTGACCATTTTCAGAATAAAATAATAAACAAGTAAAACTAAATAACCGAAGTGAAATGATGACAAACTAGTTTTTAAAAGAAGAATCCATATTTGACATCCTAGTCTTGCTTTAGTAAAGTCAAGTCATTCGTTATTTTTATAGCCTGATACTTCAGCAGCCTCATGTGTTTCTTCATTTGCCACTGTGACACTGTGCTCTGAAAAGATATACTCCCTAGCAATAGTGTACTAATGTATGTTGAGGCTTGCTTCCCTAGCTTTCAATCACATTAAACATCTTTCCTGTGTTTCACGGGGATGATTTCTCTGAGGGCCATGGGCAGGATTGATAGAAGCATAAAACTTGGGTTTGTATTGTGGATTTAAGGAGGAAAAAGTATCAGCAATCATATTCTTCATATAGCAAATCCATACAGTTGAAGATTTGTAAAGATTGAAGCTGAATAGGAGTAAAGATGAATTATGGCCAAAGGATCTTCCAGAAAAACATCCGGAGAAATGCTTGTGAAATTAACATTAAAATTTATTGCAGCAAGACCAGTCTGAACACTTCCCACTGCCAAATGGTGTTGGGATCAGGAGCTGACTAGGGTGTGAGGTCAGTACTTCAGGACCAAAGGCAGACCAGGCACGAGTAGCTTGGGTAGGTTTTCCCCATCTTGGGTGAATACGGCAACGTATTTTCTGAAGATAGAAGTGTTTCAATGGATCTGTTTCAATCATATCTTCCCACCAACTTAGCAACTTCCCTCTGCCAACAGCCTGCAGTTTAGTGTTGCTATTGTGACTGAATTATTGATGTGAATGTGAAACTCACCTGCACGATGATTCATATTCGGGCCCGTGCTTGCCTGTGGCTTGCTCACAAATTCACCATGTCAGGGACAGAAACACTACTGAGCAACTCAGATGACCTAGCCCAAAAAATACACTTGGTTTTGCAAATGCTGGCAAGGCTGGCAAAGAACAATTTGCAATGAATGCAAAATACGAAGTACAGGGAAGGGATTGAAAAGCATTGAATACTTTTGAGTAATGATTCTGTGGGGAAATTGTAAACTGTTCATTGAGGCCACTGATTTGGCATGATCAGCCAATGAAACAGGGCCTTCTGTCTCGGGAGCCATCAGTGCTGGCACCTTCATCTCACAGTCTCGGTGGCCTGGGCCCCACATTGCTTCTGCACCTTTGTTGTAGTCAGTAGCTTCCCCTCTGGAAGTATCTGCTGCTCCACTGGAAGGACTCCCATTGATTTCCAAGGACTTTGGATCGGTGCCTAAAAGCCCACCATTTACACGGAAAAGATTCAACTCTTTGCAGCTCAACTTATTTATTAAGAGCCACATGTTCCATGCCATTTCTTCCAAGTATATTTGGATGTGCTTTTGTCCTATAAATCATGTCTGTAGCAACATGCTTGGGGCTTTGTCCTGGCCATGTGTCAGCTGTCTGCAGTCCAGCTGGTTTCATTGCTGAGCAGGTGGTGTGGCCTCTGGAATCTGTCACCAGGACAGTATGAAGGACCAAGAAAGACAACCACTAGTTTTGAACACATGTACAGGTGTCAAATGAGCCTGAAGGAGAGCACAACAGTGCAGCTTCAGTCATGATTGCTTGTGGGTGCCAGAGAGGGTATAGAAAAGGACCAGGGTAATAAGAGGAAAAACTCTATCCCCTGCCTTGGTGCACACACCACATCCTGCCCAAGTGCGAAAACGAGTTGCCAGAGTGTCATGTCGACTTCCCAGGGACTTTGTGAAACTGAGTGATCAGTTGAGGAAAGAGCAGACAAAAATCATAGGCAGATGAGCCCAAAGTGTGAAAAAAGAAATACCCCAGCTTCACACACTCAGCGATGGCTCTTAGCTGAGTCACCATAAAGAAATTATTATGGTTCTAAGAAATTGTGGTCTCGGTACTCAACAGTGGACAAAAAAGCAAATGTAATGTCTGGAATTCTTAGAAAATTAATAGAAAGGTCTGTTTAATCTAGGAGAGGACAGGCATTACAAGAACTAAGTTTTGGTAGTAAAAGCCAAACCAATTTAATCGAAATAAGGCAGGGTTGAAATTCAGTGACAATAGTTAACCATAGGAACTAGTGATTATGTGGGCATTGGGTGTCCATTTCTTCATACTTTCAGGCCAAAGCATAGTGCAAAAGCCAGTTTTGTCTTAGTCACCAACAAGTTTGAGCTCCCTGGCCAGGGGCAGTGCTGTGAATAGGCTGTGGTGTTGAAGTAAAAACGGTGATCTCCTGCCCTCCCTTCCATGACATCCATGACTCTTCTAAATCCTTTTGGCTCATCAAAATGTTTCCTTGATTCCTGCCTAATAATCTGTGGTGTTGGAGAGAATACCTTGCAATACTAATGAAGAATTGATCTTTAGTATTTCAAGTGTACTTTTAAAACTCACTCATGACATTGGAACATAAAAATATGCTTTCTCAAATATGGCAGTTTTCTTTGCTTTATGACATTTAAAATTCATTCTCAGTAGAGTATAGAAATAGAAATTGGACAGCTTCTATAAAAGGCTGGCTGTTGCTTCCAAGTACTTCTATTCAAGGCCCAACTATTAACAGGCCAAGTGGAGGTTAAAACTGCCCTTTTTCCCTTAATCTCTGTATGGTGGGCTGTATTTTTAAAAAAATTATGCATATAATAGTACTTCATTTCCCTCTTCCAAGAAAGAAAGCATTCATTTAATAAATTAATCTGTAATATTTATGCTTTTCTTCATATTGAAGTATTCTCCTAAATGAAGGACCTCTGTGAAAACTTTTAATGTCCACCCGAGTAGATTCTTCATATTAAATGGTATTATAAATAAATTTGACAAAAATGCTACAGATTCTTTAGTAAGCATTTCTTTAAGGGTATCAATCTTTTACAGGAAAAAGGTGGTTGATGCTACTCTTGGTTACCTGATTTTTGAAAGAAAAGTTCAGGTAGCTGTACTGGCCATCAGTAACTAAAAGAACATAGGTCACCAAGCGCTTCATTTCCTTCTGCCAGTGCTATAACAGAACAGGTCAGAAGCACTTTCCATTCCCTCTTAGGGACTTTCCGTCTGCAATGGAAATCAACACATATGATTTACAGGGTAGAGATTTTAAAGACAAAAAGAAGAAAGAAGCAGGCATCCATAATGGAGAGGCACGAGTTTCTGGTTAGCAAGAAAAGCAGAGGAGGTACTGGAATATAGCAGTATATAAATCTGCTTACTGACCCAAACCGCAACAAGCAAGTAGCAGGATTCAAACAGGCAGGAGCCTCTCAACTCCAGCAGTGATATAAAACCCAGGAAAGGGTATTATATCATTGAAAGGCTCCTGTGATAGTTTGGACTCTCCACCCTGGTTGCAATATCCCAGTATCAATTGCAAAGCTGTTAAACCCTACCATAAATCTGTCAGATTACCCTGCACTAGATGAACCAGGTCACTAAATCATTAGAGGGGCCACTCTTTGGTTTTTTAATTAGAGAATAGTGTGCTAATCTAAATTAAATGATTCAATTAGAAAGTCAAAGTAGACAAGGCGATTGTGATTAAACACTGAATTGGAGCAATCAATTGTACTATATTAGCTCAAAGATTGGAAAGAAGCGTGTTAGCAAAATGGAAGTTAATTAGATGGCTGGGAATTTTCTTGTTGTGTTGCCAGAGAAAAATTGTTTAGTGGTGTAAATGTATAAAGACCATGATGCAAACACAGCATTAGCAATGCCTAATGATGGTCATGAAGAGAAGTACAGCACCACCGAGTGTGCAATTTATTATGTTAAGATGCGTATGGAACTGGATTCTTACAATCTAGATGACTTTAGTTGCTAAACTAGAATTGGGAAGAAAAGGGGAAATGAAGGTTTCTCTTCGTGGGCTCTAGACACATTTCCTTTCAGAATTCTTGCTTCAGGAGAAATATGTTCAGGCACACAACTCAGCAGCACTAGAAAGCTAGCCAAAAGAAAAAAAAAAACAAACAGGTGACATGAGCAAGGGGAGGGTCCAGCCCAGTACCATTTAGTTCCCAAGTGATGAGCAAATACCAACTGGTGCTAATTTTTGTGGGAGACAGGTGTTTAACTCCTCTGTTACCCCTCCCTTTCTTCTGGTCAGTAGATCTATGTGTAGCAACAAGGGCATAGGATTTGTCTTTGTCAAGGATGAGTCAGAGATGACCCTTAAAAACAGGCTCACCCACCATCTGCACTCCCATGGAGGTCTGTTCTACAAGGAGCTGGGGAAGAGGCATCCTTGCCTGATCTCCAGAGCTCCCTGGAAGTGGACAAGCTGAGCACAACGCAATGCCTTAGCACTGTCCCACAGATTCTCGCTAATACAACTGATCACAGGCCAGTGTTTGATCTTGACTGCGCTGCCCACAGACAGCCCAAGAAGCGGCTGTTCCCAGAAGGGCTTCATGCCCACTGTGGCAATGGATTATAGGGCACCTCTTGCACCTAAGCTTCCTCCTTCTTCCATAGCATAGAGTGCATGCCATAAAGGCCACATGGTGCCTGTCAGGGTGGATGCCTGGGTCACAGCGCGAAAGCTGCCTAAGCCTGAGCTAAACTTGCAGTGTCTGTTGGCCCATGGGGGTGTGAGGAGGAGACAAAAGCAGAAGATTTAGCACAGCACAGAGGGACTTAGTGAAATGTGTATGACCTGCTTGAAAGTTCTTCCTGTTTTTAAAGGTGAGAGGGGTTGGCCCGAGGCTAGTACATCAGTCTGTTAAATACTGTGGGCTTGACTGTTCTCCCTGACACTGGGATAACTCTCTTGTAGTCAGCAGATGCATACCAATATAAAATGGGTGCAAGTGAAATCACAATCGAATGATGGAGGGAAACATTCACCATGCACGTTCACAGCAGTTTTGTGTTTTCAATTACAGTATGTTTAATTAGAATCATTAAGATTTTTCATTGTTTAACCTGTGTATTGACACATATCAAGTGCATTGACTGGTATCTTGTTACATATAAACATTTTATGCTTTATGTGCTCCAAAGGCAACTTGCCAGTCACATTTAGCTTCTCGGTTTTCATTTATATCCAGTTGGAAGACCTGGCATTTGGCTGTACCACTGAAAATGGGTTGGCACCATTTGCTTGGATGCAGAGCTAAGCATTTAAAATATTGGAGTAGGGGTAATTTCTTCCTGAAGTGGTTGCCAAGTACTACAATTTGTGCAGTGAGAAAGGAGCAGCTATTAGCCCAGTAGAATGCCAATTGGAATTTATAATGCATCTTGTCCTGATACAGGGTGTCCTCACACTGATTTTGTAGCAGTGCTCCTCTGTTGGCTTCACTGTGGCCATATGCTGGAGGAAAACATATGAGAGAGGGGTGGGTTCCCCTCAGTTTGCACAAGTCCCCAAAGAGTTACCCAGCAAGTAATGACTTACTGAAGACAGATTGCCAGACCTCATTGTATGACTTTTAATATCCTCATTCCGAAGTGTTTTCCCACCTTTTAATGTATCTGCTTTCCTGACATAATTCCCTTTTCACTAGATGCTATGTTTAGGACAGTGGCATTCTTTAAGTGCCTCAGTTAAGTAGTAGTGATAAATTTCCTTCTTACTACTCTTTTTATTAGCTCTTTGGATTATGTTCTTTTTTCAATGTGTACAATTCAACTTCTATTTCTGGTTATGCAAGTTAGGCAACCCCCTTTTGCGATGATATAGACCTTTTCTGTCCTGTGAGCTACACAGATATACCTTCCTCATGTTATTTCCAATATTACATTTCTCTTCAACGGTGCTGAGTGAACATGTTGCAGTGTTGTGGGGTTTTTTCTTTTTTCAAATTAACATTGCTGTAAAAACCTTGAAGTAATGCAATTATGCTAGAACAACAGACTGTATGATATTACAGAGATTTTATTTTCATTGGACCAGAGAACTCCATCACTGCAATACCTTTATTAACTTGCATTTACTTCTGGATTCTGGTGCCTTCACTGCAGCATCAAAAAGGTGTGATAGCTGTGGATAATGGTGTCCCTCCATTTGGAAGCACAGAATTACCTGCATTTTTTAAGTTGGCTGAAGTATAAAGCTGTAATTTTCATGCAGGCTTTCTGTCCTTCAGTCAGTCAGCATCATGGACCATTCTGAAGGTCACAGAAGTAAAGATGAGAAACCTTTTTACTGACTGATGTGCTACTGATGGTCAGTTTTGATCATTCTTTCCCTTTCCTCTGATGTTGTAGGCCTCCGAAGTCTCTCGAAACAGGGGAGTTACTCTGTTGGCCAGACCAGGCAATAGTCTCGTAACAGCTATTCGAAACCAGCACCATCACGAGACATTACCTCTGGGTAAGCCAAGTTTCTCTTTTCTTTTCAAAGCAGTGCTCACAAAGATGCTTTTTAGAACTTCTCATCAACCACGTGCACTACTTCATGTTGCCCTGTGCCTCACTAGCAGTGCAGTCAGTGTGCGCCTGCACAGTCACAGTGATGTGACCAGGCCCCCTCAATGGTAAAAAAGCCTCTATTTTTTTTTTCCTTTTCCAGCTTACAATGACAAGATTGTTGCATTTCTACGCCAACCCAACATTTTTGAGATGCTGCAGGAGCGTCAGCCCAGCTTGGCCAGAAACCATGCACTCAGGTACCGCTTTTTTCCAGACTACTGAAAGCAGGTTCCAGGAAGGACTTCTTGTAGTGGGGAAAAACAAATTCTAGTTACTGTAGTACAAAAGATGAACTTGGGCCCCATATGGAACTATCACCATTAAAGAGTAGGAGTGGACCACCAGAATCTACATAGTTACTATAGTTGTTTTCCACAGACATCTAAGAAGTACCAAAATAACTATGGGCAAATAGTGACTTATCTAATTTCCATTCTAAGTGTTACTCAATAGCAGAAACTCTGTCTTCACCTACAGTTATCACTTTGCTTTTCAGAAGATAAGGTTAAAATTGTGTTTGGATGGAAGTCAGCAGCAAAACCCCAGTAACTTCAGCAGAACCAGGATTTTACCTCATGGTTGGATTTACACCCATGCCATGGACATAGTCACCATAGATTTTATAAAGAAATAGGAACATTATAAAGTAGATTGTACTCCTGTCTTTAATCTTTCTCGCTTATGACTTAATGGTAGTCCTTTCCAAAGTAATTAAACTGTATCTTTCTTTTTCTTATGCCTATTCCTTTCCTATTAGGTTTAAAAAAAAAAAAAAAGAAAAAACAGAACCAAAAGCCAGTACAATTTAAACTCATTCTAATTCCACAGGTTAAATTAATTATCTTGGCCAAGAACCTAAGCTGGCATTAGTCAGTCTCAGCAATGCCAGTGTGGACCAGCTAAGAGTTTGACCAAGAATTTGGTTTGTACTGCACAGTAAAAAGTGCGGCTGCGGGACTGGCGAAGGAGGGAAGGAAGAGCAAGGGAAGGACCTTCAAGTTTCTGCAGTGCAGTTTCTGCTGATAGCCTTACTGGCTTGTTGTTTCCCTGTGAGGGCCAGACAAAGTGTTCTTTGGGTGTAAGGATTAGACTTCCTTCCTGGAGGAATTAATACATTCGAATAAAATGAGGGAGACAGAATGAAAAATGCTCCCAGTATTCAAATTCTCGGTTACAGAAATGTACATCTTTTTATCTTCACCATCAAATTACTCAGACTATTTTTTTCTCAGCTGTAATTTGAATTCTCATTTCTCAGAGAACAGATGATGCTTTTACCTTGTTTTGAGCAGAGAACAAAATTGACTAGTGATAGAGACTAGACAGCTTAGCCAGTGCATAATGAGATTTGTAACAGGATATTGAGCCCTTTGCCTCTAGGTCATTGCTCTGATTATGCCTTAAGCCAGGAGTGATCCCAAGCTACCATCTAATGCTCATACAGTAGGTATTAAGCAAACTCCTAGGAGACAAATGTCCATCTTTTACAGGGCTTGATTCTGCAACATGTTGCAGCCCCACCCAGCAAGGTACTAGAGCACATCCTTGACTTGCGGTAGAATCCTTTGACTTGATACTAGAATAAATATTCTTGGACATTGCAATGCTTTAGAAACACACTGACAGATTGGGGTGTAGATCTGTATCTTCCATGGTCCTAATCTGCTGATAGGATCCTATCCTATGTTTCCCACTCCTTATTAGCATTCATTTAAATGACAAAACGTATGATTTTATAGATGTACTGTATAACCTCTGTGTGATCAACTAATATCAAGTATACGTTAAAGTGTTATTTGCCAGATAGAACTGACAGAGGTAAAGGAAGTGGTATTATGTGAAATTCTGTTAACGAAAGATGGTATATTAGTTGTAGCCTTAAACAAAAAAAATCTGTCAGTGACCTTAGCTATAGCAGTACATATGAGCTTGGAGGACTAAGAATCATTCTGTTTTCTAAAATATGGTATAAAATCTCTTGGTTTTGGGTTCAGGAAGCTGAGTGATATAAATAGATTCTTTTTTGCAAGTTTGTTAGCGAGATTAGAAAATTAATCAGGCAGTTAAGACGTTTGCCATTTTTGTAAGGAGAAAAACAGGAACTGGCGAAATACCAAGGAATAACAACTCTGTGTGTAGTTCATGCCTTGATAATGGCATGTTTGTTTGTTTTCTTCTCAATAATATCATTTATGTTTCAGGGAGAAGATCCATTACATTCGGACAGAGGGTACACACGGGCTTGAAAAGTTGTCCTGTGATGCAGATTTAGTAATTCTGCTGAGGTAATCAATTTGATCAAAAGCATAACGTCATTACTTATGGTACCAGAGAAGCTGGCTGGCTCTTCGCATAATTGAAAAGATTTTATTAAATCTTCCAGGTCATTTGTAATTAGAATAGGATTCATTGTTACTGATAGTCACCCAAAATAATTCAGCCAGAGTATACCTGTCAACTTTTACTTCCTGGAAGGCAGCCTCCATCAGTGCAGTAAACTCCATCCCCAGCCAGCTCAATCAATATAGCTGTTACCATCAAGTAGCAGATAAGAAAGAATCAGGTCAAAATTCAACAAAAACAAGAAAATTTCTTGTTTCCTTTTTTTTTTTTTAAGAAAAAAAAAGAGGAAAAAACTTGTCTGTCTTGGTACAAGTAAATAATGTAACTGCTCATGAAATTGCTAGTTTTTACCACAGCAGTGCTGCCCACACATGCAGGGCCATGTCACACTAATGAAACCTCAGTGTACAGTGCAGTGAGCATTGTTTGGGTAATGTAGACAAGGCTTCAATTTTTACTGGGACCAGGGAGCTTGGTCTTTAGGTCCTAGCTACTTTTCAGCACAGATAAGGACTTATTTTATTATCTTGGTCTTACATGGAGAATGTTGCATTGCCCAGATGGTTTTGGTATGTTATATAGCACTGCCTAATGCAAGAAGTTTACAACTTATTCCCATCGAGTTAATCCAAATGGTCAAAGAGCTGAACTATATGAAAATGTATGACCCAAGAAAAACAACCTGGGAGACAGATGTGTGTATCTTTGCTTCTCACTGCTAACGTGTTGAAGTTGTCCCTGTTTACTATATAGCCTCAGATCTTTAGTCTCTGTTAGTAGATTGAGCCACTGTGTTAGCGTGAAATGTCTAATGAAATTCATTTTGTTCTGCTTTGTTACTGGTGACCATGCCTGGTTTGGGAAACCTGTGGATTTTATGTATCCATGAGTTCAGACATATACCCAAACTTATGACCGCAGACTTGCACTATGCTGCATATTTACATTCCTTCATGTGATGAATGTGAACGAAATCTCTCCCTATCACTCTTTCCATGCAGCCTTTTTGAAGAGGATATCATGTCCTACATACCACTGCAGGCTGCCTTCCATCCTGGTTACAGTTTCTCTCCTCGCTGCTCACCCTGTTCATCACCCCAAAATTCTCCAGGTAAGGGGATGGGGATAACAATACAAAATCTTGCATTTGTGGTATTTCTCCTAATAAATACAAAGGGGCAGATTCAGAGCCAGCATCAGCTATCAGCCTGCTAATTCCAGTGCCCACTCCAAATCTGACCCCAGCTGCTGTTTTGCTGGATCAGTTGCCATTGCTGTTACGTATCTGTTGAAATGTTAACAGTAGCTGAAACACAGAGATCAGAATTGCCCATATGGAAGAAGGTATTTTCCTGCTTTTTATATAGTTGGAAAGGATTAGGATAAGAGAATGGTACGTCCAAACAGAACTCACTGACACAGAAGCACATACATATTATGTGACAGGAGCAAAGAGCAGCTTCCAAATCAAAGGTGTATTGCAATACTTCCAGTACTCCTGTAAAGTTCAGTCTCCTCCACTCGGTGTTCCAAAGACTTCTCTTCTTCCCAACACTCATCTATTTTAAGACCTGAGGGGATCATCTTGATCATCTAGTCTGACCTCCCGTGTTGAGCCCATTAACTTAGGTTTGACGGGAAACATATTTTCCAGAAAGACATGCTGTCTGAGAAGGTTATTTCCAGCTGTGGTATGTCTCTGTAGTTATTGTTTATGCTATAGAAATTTGAGGAGCTAATGTCTCCCTTTTGCCAAGATACACAACCCCCACCGCAGTCTCACTGCATGGCTGTGTCCAGTGGCCATTTTGAGAGAATAGTCAGAAATGTGATCTGAAGAAATCCATTTTTGGCTGAGCTTTTTAAACATTCATTTAAATTATCTGGTTTCAAATAAAATTAATGGACAAGAGACGTTCAAATCTCGGAGGTCGCTGTGGAAAATTGGAAGGTTTTTTGATGTGAAGTAGTTAAATGCTGAACCCTTGTCTATAGGAGGACAGTGTTTTGTCAGAACGTCCTGTTTTCATTAATGAGTTTTAACACCATTGTTAATACAGTTCCCCTCCTCTACATCAGGACAGGTCATAAACAAGTCTCCTGCAAGACAAAAATCTAAGTATTTGGCGAGAACATGACTTAGGAGAATGTTAAAAGAACTGCACTGATCTTTACCTGTTCTTGTGAAAACGCAGGAAGGGCAAATATTCATTTCCAGCAACATACTGTCTGCTTGCTTATTTCTGCCACTGGTTACATAGCCCATAAGAACACCCATTCTCTTATGTCCTGGGGGAAAAAAGTCTAAAAGGAGAAAGGAAGTGTCGCTAAGGGATTCTCTTTGCACTGCGTGTAAATATGCCTTTCTGTTTTACCAGCAGGGACAGTAATGTCCTTCCCTCCTGGCAGCCACAATACTTTGTGCTCCCACTAAATGTGATTTTTTTTTTTTTTTTTTGCCTTCCTGTGGAGGATTTTCTGCCAGATTTCTCATAAAAGGGCTTGTTTTTATTGTCTTCTGTAATGAGATAGGGAAATGGGATTTCATGGATCCATTCTTTGACCCTTTATGGCATGGCATTTGTTTATACAAAAGGACTAATCAGCTACTTTGAGAATGCAGACTTCAAAACAAAGCAGGCCCCAAATTGCTAAAAATCTGTTGTATGTGTGAATCATAATAGGAAAATGTAGCATTTCTTGCTGACAGATATCCTTCTTGATGCCACAAAGGGATTTTGTGTTGATAGCTGGAAGTGTTTAATATACAGTCAGATTAACACAGGGAAACCTGATTCTCAGCTTGGCTAGGGTGCTAGGCTCCAGTGAGAAGCATTGCTTTGAGCCCCAGAGGTTTAATCCTGCCAAGTAAAGAGATCTCCTATACAATGCAGAGGAGAGAGATCTCTTAAAAGTGCAAAAGGGAAAGAAAACCTAAATACCAATGACCGTGAGTGGGAGTTATGCATGTCAGTCTTTCTTGTGCCTTTCTGATCCTTGGATTTCCGTTCAAGTCAATCACAGTTAAAGGCTGAGGCAACACAAAGGCATACACAAGGCGAGCTTAACAATTCTTTTAGTGAAGAAGATACAGCCCGTGAAAGTCATTGCAATCACTGAATTACAGGAACTTAGAACTCCCTTAATGCCAGGTAGAACAAAAATAATACTGAGTGCACTGTATGCCTGTAAAAAGTTCCTAAAGCATTTGTTAGTTCTGTCTGGAAACATCATCTGCATGATTTGGAGAAATTTAAAGCCCCTTACACTTTAGGATGCTGTTCATTTTCCTGCCAGGACTGCAGCGAGCAAGCGCAAGAGCACCTTCTCCATACAGGAGGGACTTTGAAGCCAAGCTGCGCAATTTCTATCGAAAACTTGAAGCCAAAGGGTATGGGCAAGGTCCAGGTAAAATTAAGTGAGTATTATGACAAGTCACTCAAATAGTCTAACATGGTGTAGCTTTGTCTTTTATCATTATCCATGAATGAAGACACTGATAGGGAGTGGGAAACACACCAGAGGTTGCATTTTGTACATGAACCATCAGGGCGAGATAAGATCTTAGTATATCCTGCAAAAGAGTGACCTTCAAGAGGCTTTTGTGTGGAAGTTTTATTTCTTATAGATTCATATTCTCTTACACTCCCATTCCCTACCTATTTAACAGGGATGTTGGTATTTCTACCTGTAATTTGCTAGTAGGAAAGTTATCCATTCAGGCAAACGTCCACCAGAGATTAACAGCTACATCATTGTAATGATGGAGTGACTCCAAATCCTTTGGATCTACGTATCAGTATATCTCAGGACCAGAGTATGACCCTACAGAAGTTAGCCTGTACATGCAGGTTTAACTTTCAGTAGTTCTTTGTGTCGGTAGCCCTCCTGGATTTAAACTAGAGAGATTTCTGCCTCTTTTCACGTATTTTGGGGATCTCTGTCACTTGGTTGTGGAGTTTGCTTTCCAGACATCTTGTTGGTTGGCTTTTGAGTCTGTACCTACTTGTGCTCGATTTAGTTATCCAATGTGGCCAAAGGACTATATGTTTCTAAGATATTTCCTGGGCATCTGGTTGAATTTATGCATCAGGTTGGCTTCCTACCGAATCACATCTGTTGTGGGAAAAAAAAGTATGAAGCCAAGCAATTTATTCCAGGCAAACATCATCATCAAAATATTCTTAGAGCTGGGGAGTCCTAGCCATTGGTTGTCCGTTTTGGTATCCTGCTAAGTGGGTCCAAGGCAGACACAAAATACATTTTAGAAGGTCTGTCTTAAAATGTCCATGAACATATGAACAAGAACGATTTCTTGCCCAGGTGATGTTTAAATGCACTATTCATTAAGTTGTTTTAGAGGTTGGCAGGGGAGAGAGAGGTATGTTGTATAAACAGAGGCTGATACTCCCTTTGCTTACCCTGCTACAGAAGCGGTAATTCCATGGACATTCACTGGATTAAATCCAAGAAGAGTTTGGGGCCAATCCCAGAAAGCTGTGACCTCATGTACACAAGAAACTCACAGCCCCCTCTACCATACAAATTTGTACATAGAGGGTGTTACAGAGTCTTAAGTAGAGCAACACTTTGAACCTAATCACAGCAGTGTGAAGAAATTCACTTTTGAGGCATATAGAAAAGCCTTATGAAACAATTCACTCAAAACTCCTAATGGTCAAGTAGCATGTGCACCAGTGGATGCAACCTTATTGACTTCTCTGAGAATGAATGTCTCTACCAGCTCTTGTTTACCTTCATCCTTACAGGCTCACACAAGACTCAATCATTAGATCTCTATTTCTGCCTCCCTTTGCAGGTTAATTATACGACGTGACCACTTGCTGGAAGGCACCTTCAACCAGGTAATGGCATATTCACGCAAGGAGCTCCAGCGGAACAAACTCTACGTCACGTTTGTTGGCGAGGAAGGGTAGGGAACCACTAAATGCTATCAGTTTTGAAGTAGCTGTTATGTTGCAAAACACAGAGTTGACAAAGGCTGAGCCTCTCTTGTTATGTAATGTTTCTTTGGTTTTGTTTTACCTCTGAGTAAGTGATTCATCTTAATCAGCTCAAACATTTTTTAAAAATAACAATAGTGATAATGCTTCATTTTCCTGTAGCACCTTCCATCTAGATGTCTCAAAGTGACAATTTAAGTGGTTAAATCTAATGTCATTTTGTTGTCATAAGTATTTTGACTGGCTGGAAGGCAAAACTGAACTACAAGCCCGTGTTTACACACTGAATCAGCCTCAGGGCTATAATTAGAGACCAGACCTTTATCCCTTTTGTTACTCTTACTCTTCAAAATGGATCCGGTTTTGCTTCAAAAATTTTTGCTTTGCATGCTATCCAATGATCATTTGTTATCCATATGTGGGCTTCTTGTTTGTGGCTGAAGTGAGAAACATGAATGCTGTTCAGTCCTTACAGTTTAATTCACCCAGTTGGAAGCTGAAAGTAATAGAAGTCTCTTGAGAAGGCCTTTTCTCAGGAGACTTTCTGCCACCCTTACAAATCTGCAAGCCATTCTCGTATGATTACAGCCAGCCCCTGACCTTTTGTTTCCAAATCTAACCTTTCAAAGCCACCCTGGCTCACCTCAAGAGCTACATTGTAATTGAGGCTTAATCCACATGCTTTTATAATGGAAAGACCATTGTGCATATTTCCAGTGTTCCATATAACAAAGGCTTGAAATCATATTTCAATATCTTTGCATATAAAGTTTCTTTTAAAAAAAAAACCCCACACAGATAGGATTTCAATTCCAAAGGTACCAGAACAGTAAGGCTCTGGGTCAGCTCTCAGCATGTCCAACAACTGCAGACACTATCAGCTCTGAGGTGGCATGTCAAGTGAAGAGCTTCTGCCAAGCTGAGTTTGTCTGGGGACATGTTAGGTCCAGTGGAAAACAGAAGTCACCAATCTCAGAGAGTCACTCAGTGACCTCAGTATCAGGGGTTTTCTTAACTCTTACTTTTCATACTCCATGGATTCAGTATTATTTAACAGAGGTCGTCTTTCACAGCTGCTTTTGCCTCTGGCTTGCAAGTAAAGCATAAACATGCAGCATACCTCATTTTGCATTTTTGGAATAGCATTCCTAGTATGCTAATGCTGGCCAAAGTCATGTTGTTTTCCTCACATCTCTAATAACTTTTACTGTGTGTGGCACGGTATCCTCAGGAGAAATTACAAACCAATTTGATTTGCAAATTCATTCATCCTTCACTGATTCATTTACATCTGAAGATACATTCCCCCAGGGTTTCTGCTGTTTAATGCTAATATAGGTTCTGCTGGAGGGACTCCAAGATACCAGTTCCCTACTGAAAAGAAGAGTTGATGCTGTATGGCCACGTGATGCTGTATGGGCACAGCTTCCCACGTGTTTCACAGCTAAAATGACATTGAAAATGAACTATGAAGGCTTTATGATAAGTTAATGTGTTGCCCAGAAATGCAACACCTAGTCTCTCCTTGGAGGGTTTTGAACATAGACAAGTGTTGTTTGTAGTTCTTTACTCCAGCAATCATCAGGCTTAGCCCAGTATTTTAATGTCCATTGAACCAGATCTGTTAACGTGGTTAGCAGTAGTCGTTCATGTGGGCTTATTACCATCCCCTTTTGCTGTTGTGGCTTTAGTCTCACCGCATGATCCTAGAGCCAAAGCTGCTCAAAGAGAAAAGTACTGAATCTCCAGATGTAAAACAGAGGAGGATGGGCCAGCCTGCCCTTTATCATCTTTCTAGTTGCACAAATCAATCATTCAACCCCTTGTGGTTATGCTTCCATAACTTCAAACATAATACAGAGCATTCTGATCCAGCTGCAGAGTTTTCCACTTACTTTACATTTGTTAAGTAGCAGGAATAGTGCCCACCTCAGAAACTCTTTTGGCACACGTGATATATGACTACCGATCATTTGTTCATATTGCTACATGTAGATTTATATTAGATTGAAAAACCTCCCTACCGTTATTAGAGGATGATCTGTTTTTAATAAATCCATCACAGTTGGGTTTAACGCATTCATGAAGCTTTTTTGTTTGGTTTTCTTTTTCAAGTTGAGATAATTGGAAACAGCTTGATTTAAGAGTTGAGTTTAAAAAAAAAAGAAAAAAGGTGACTCAGTGGAGCAAAATCATGCAACAGCAAAGCACAGCTTAAGGTGTACCACATGTATTTGAAAGTATCAGAAAAGTAGAAAAGCTTGGATGGAACAACTGAGGAATCACCATTCTATCTTAAGAGTTCTGTTGGGACTTGGTCTTGTTCAGCATTGACCTTTAGATTATACCTATGGCTAAGAAAGCATCCTTGGGGCTAGATTGTATCTTTGGTTACATCTCAGTGTAGGGAGAGTAAAAGCAATTTCTCCTTCAGTCTGGGCTGTCTGCTCTGTGAACCCAGCTGTTCATAGGCAGTTCAAACCCACTCACTAAAAAGCTAGCCCTCTGCTAGCCAGCCAGCTAAGGCAAGGCTGAGCTTTGTACCTCCGATTTACTAAGCCTTTGGAACAAAGGAAAAGAAACTACTTAAGGGATGTGTCTGAGTTATGATTCCTCCCAGGTCAACCTGGATGCTGGTGAAGTTTCAGCATCATGACTTGTTCAGGGCTCAGAATCAAGTTTTGAGAGGAGAGATACACCATGTTAGAAACACTTGACTGCACAGGGGTAGGTGTTAGCAGCCAGTGTAGGCAAACCCCAGGAAATTCACTTAAATGGGAATGAGCCTCATTTAACTTCTTTACCTTTTCCTTTCCAGGTTGGACTACAGTGGCCCCTCCCGAGAATTCTTCTTCCTTCTGTCTCAGGAGCTCTTCAATCCCTATTACGGGCTGTTTGAGTATTCAGCCAATGACACTTACACTGTACAGATCAGCCCTATGTCTGCCTTTGTTGAAAATCACCTGGAATGGTAAGAACATTTTATGCAGAATTGAACAATCCTTTTAGAGCAATACAGAAATGGAAATGCAAAACACAAAAGCTGCCAGTTTAGACTAGACTACATACAAATATCATTGCTTCTGCTCGGAAGAATTGGGAAGTAGGTTGGGAGGAGAGGGAGTACGTGTAAATACAACAGGAGGCTCTGAAAAAGGAGTTGCGATGAGGTACTACTAATAAAATGTCCTGCTTACATTACTTGGGACTTGATGTTTGTGTACTTCTGTGTGAATGTGAAAAGAACAGGGAGAAGAGCTCTGCTTAATCCAGGTCTCCTCTTCTTGGTCCCTTTCTAAGAATAGCAAGTGTGGTCTTTCTGTACATCAAGCAGCACTGTGCTTGGAAGTGTTCTCTAAGAGCCACACTGCTGCTCTGTACCTGCTACAGGGCTTAAAAAAGGCCCAGTGAAAGCGATTTACCTTTTCACCCCTGACAGTGTGTCCGTGCTTGTGTGTGGCAAGGCCAGCAGAGCGAGCAGGTACTTCACCTTACCAAGTATGTGTGCAAACAGACAAATTGCTGATCTTGTTCCTTTATCAAAAATTCTGAATGTATATCTCCTTATTTTTCTGTCTGCATCCAGATCTGTCTGTCTTTGGGAGTTGTTTTCCCTTTGATAGTTTCAGATGTGGTTCAGCGAAGCATGGGCTGCGAGCCCTGGGCCTCATTTGATCCCCTGTGGGATTTCATTGTGTCAAAGAAATAATGCCACATGGTTTGTTCCTATGATGTTTTTCTTTGTCTAACCAATCTTGATGGCTCCTCTCAGAGATCCTTTTTTAAAATGGAAGGCAGTTTAGGCCCATTTTAAATTGCAAATAGTACATGCCCCTCTATTCTTGTAAACAGATCCTCCTTTGCTTTGGCTTACAGTGGGCACGAGGTCAAGAACAACTAAATGGCTGTACTGTCATCTCTATTAAGATTGCAGTGGAAAAAAAGGGATATTGCTGGGACTAACATGGTCTCTGAATTGGTTTTGGGTTTTTTTGTATTATCACTTCCAGCAGTGGAGCATTATGCTAACAATGATCCTTGCATTAAGAGTATTTCTCTACTGACATAAGCAGGAAGAGAGCGGCTTAGTTCTTACAGCTTGTCCATCTCCCACTGCAATCCTGTTCATTAGACATTATGCAGTGGCTTCCTAGCTTTCGAGAAGAAATACAGTCTGTCCTTTGGCTTAGCAGACAGCATGGATAAACTTTTGCTTTAGGAGGCTGTATTTGTGAAGGTGCATTTCGATTTCAGGGCACAGGACCACTTAGGCAGGTTCAAACCCAAGATCATTCTGCCCACACTGTGAGCAAACTGGACACAGGCCTCTTTCTCCAGAAATGGTGTTGCCGTGTTATCTCAGCAGTATCTGAAATAGGCCCTGACTCTTATCTGTTATAAATACTGTCGTTGCAAAGAGTTCAGCTGCAGTTTTCTTAAGTGCTAAATTCTGCTGCAAAAATTATATACTTTGTTTAATCCCCTCATTTTGTTGTTCTCTTCACTGAGAGATTTCAGCATGGAAGAGGCAGATTTTTAAAGGTATCCTGGGCATATAGAACAGCAGAAAGACACCTAATATGATTTTTCTATAGCAGTTAGCATTTAACTCAGAAATCAGTAGCAGTTAGAAACTCAGGATAATATTTCTCCAACTACATGTATCTGTACAGCCTTCTTGTATACAGAATGTTATGTGGGCTTTGGGCGTTTTTTGTTTTCTTTTTTTAGGAAAGAGAAATGAAGTCCCTTGGCCTGCAGAAGGCAATAAATGCTATGAACGAATAGGTTTGTACATAAAGTAGTGTAAATAGGGCAAGATTGCAGAACCCAAGGGAAAGATAAGCAATCCAGTAAGTGCTTGGAAATACTTCTTGAACCTGTTATGGAAATAACTGGCTGAGACCAGCAGTTTATAATTAGCCCGATAGGTTTCGTGATTGGCTTGTAGATATCTAGACATTCTAAATGTTTTTATGCTGTCTGTGTTGACTGATCTCAGCTATTCATGTGTAACCCTGGAGTATTGTATTCAGAACTCTGTGCAGCCAGCTAAGATAGGATTTGGACCAAGCTTTTTAAAACTCAGAGTACGATTCTCCCATAAATGCTTTGTAGGCTAACTTCTCTGAGGGCACTGTACTAACTTGCTTGTCACTATTTGTTGATGAGGAATGGGGTTTTCTGAAGTTCTCAGTCTTTCTCCAACTTTGTTCTCATCAAAGTCAGTGCTAAAACTTCTGTTTCTCAGATTTACTTGATATGATTCCAACAGAGCCTCCTCCCTCTAGCATGCAAGAAATAAAGATTATTTTCTTGTTCCCAAATCTGTTATGAGATATCACTTAACATAGATGGATGAATCAGTTTTGAGAGTCCCAGGGTCACAAATAATTAATATTCATAGTCTTTTCAAAGCTTGATGTTTGATGTCAGTCATGAAAACCACACAACCACAATTGGTTTAGATTTGCAGATTTCTTGAACTGTATGCCTTTTGGTGCTGTGGGGCTTATCATTTATGTGGAATCTACCCTTGACATGTTTTTCTGTATAGTAATTCTGCAAGACCTATCCAGACACGGCTATATTAAGAAACAGGGCTAGCAAAAAAATTCCCTAAAAATTATTTTACGTTTTCTCTTCCTTAAGTAAACAGTGGCGAGTTTGAGATAAATACAACAAAATGCAAAGATGTGAAGTTTTGTTCATATTGGCAGAACTGAGAAATAGACTGCTCTTTTTCCCCTGGCCTAAAAGTTACAGTTCTGCCCCTGTTAGTGGCTTATTTCATGCCTTGCTCTTTGTACAAACAGCATTCTGAGTCCAAAATGAGCACATCAAAGCACAGAGTAGTTGTATGTATGCCAAGTTAAGAAAGAGACATAATGACTGGAAAATATTTCTCATTTATGGAGAAACTGAGATTTAACACCTTTCTTGCAAGCTTCCATTGAATAAGACTTTTTTCCTTCAGTTAACATATGTGCATGCTGAATACATGAAATATAAGTTCTCACACATTTTTAAAGTTAAAAAAAATTATTTTAAATCCCCCTGTATCTGAAGGGACACAGTTATATCTCTCTAGACCTAAGAAGTTTGATGATACACATTTTTATCTGCATGCTACAGGATGTACCTGAAGCTCATAGCCAGAAGAGCTGCTTTTAATCCATGCCAGTAATGAGCAATTCTATCTGATCTAGGTAATGTGTCTAGCTCTTTGCCTGGATGTTTGAAAACATCTTCTAAAATACTGTTTACACCCCTACTTAAGGTAGTTTGCCCTTCTCCAAATAAGTGGGCAAAATGTGGTGGCAGCTGCTATATATTATTTCAGTGAAAAGAATGTGGTTTAGCCCAGAAATAATATTCTTGTCTTTGCTCTTGGTCAGGTGTTTTGGGCAACCGAAATAGGGTGAGTCACTGAAGAATCCTTCTCAAGTTTTGCTCAATATGCTGGGAGACAGAACAGTGGGGAATAGTCAATGTTTCCATCGCAACCTCATGCACAGTTAGAGGTGTAATATTCAGTACAGCTTCATAATACTGAGTTCTTACATACTAATAAATGGCTCCCAATAGCTTGCTGCATTAGCTTCTCACTTTCCTCCCTGCTAACAGTCCTTTGAAAGATTTTAGACTGACTTTCAGTTCCATGCAGCACTGAAGCACTGGGGTCCAGGATGCCCAATATTAGAGGGTATACAAAGATACTTTTTCACTAGGGTGAAAAAGGTTCCTGTCTCTGATTTGAATGACTAAGGTTTGAATTAATATTGTAGTTCTCCTTTTCACCAAAAATAAGTAAATAATAAAAGGTTGGATGGGTAAATCAACCCTGAGAGAAAAAAAATCCTGATGTATAATAGATGGAGGAAATGTGTTTCTAAATTCTGGGAACAAAATATCTAGTTCCAGAGTTTGCATAGTCTCAAATCTTCGTGTGGGTCACTGGTTACTCTCCCTGTCTTCTTCATGGTACATTTTCAAGAGGTCTAGAAAGTTGCTGGTGTATTTTCACTGCATCTCATTCACTCTGTATGGTAACAAAATGATTTGTCTAATTATGCTGTGATACACTGTGGTTTTCCTCAGGTCTTTATTTTGTCTATCATTTTCCATAGTATTTCCCTACTTAGCTCTAGCTAAGCAAAATGGTAAACTGTATGTTTGTTTCTGTGATGATTTCTGTATCATTTTCACCAAACCTGAAGAGTATTATCTCTGTGCTGTTTCATTGTTCATGTGGCTACCAATTTCAGATGTTATGATTTGGCTGTCATCGTAATATCACATAAGTTCTACTTCTTAGAATAAAGCAATTCTCAGTGTTTTCTCATGAACTTTCCCTCCCTGCTGTGAGTACTTCATCTGACAGTGACAACAAAAGTACCGTTGTCTTTTCAGTTCACAAAACATTATGTTCACAATCTGCTGTCAGGTGGAAATCCAGTCTCTCTTTCTCATGTCTTCTGAGTGGGTCAGAGTTTTCCTTCACAGCAGTCCTGCCCTCAGGAGTAATCCAGTAAGGTAATGTAAGGCACCCTTCTTCGAGAGGCAGCACTGTACTCATGGAACAGTCATCTGCACCAGACTTTTTGTCCCCAGATCACTTGCCTGCTCTCTTATTTGACTCACCCCAACAATCCATTTCACATCATCTACTTTTGAATTTTTAGTTCATTGCATGTTTGTAAATGTAGAACCACAAACAGAAATGTGAAAAGAAGCCCAGTCTCTGCATAGAAGACCTAGACAGATAAAACCATTCACAGACATTCATTTAGACATCTGAGGGATGCTAACTTGAAACATCTTTTTCTGTGTTTTCATAGCGAATTAATGACAGCATTTTTTTTTTAACAATTAGGCATTTGTGGACCTTGCTGTGACATTTATGCAGCCAGAGAGCAGTGCCCCAGTGTCACAGTTACCTTAGAGGTATTTACAGCTTGCTAATCATACTTAGCATTCTCTGTCTCGGAAGAGTCCTGTTGTGTTTTGTTTGTTCATTTTTCTTTAAATGAAATTTAATACATTTATTATCAGAACCTTATTAGAAAGTTGGAGACTTGAGTAAAATGTTTTTGTGCAGAACCCTACTGAAGACCACAAAGACGATGATATAGTCAGTGGCCCAGGTCCCTGGAAGCTGTAGATTGATTCCTGGCTGCAATGTCTGAATGAACTCCATTAACTTAATGCTCATTTAGACCTGCTTTGGGGCAGGAGTTTCTTCATTCAGTTCTGGTACTTAACCTTTCTTTCTGCCCTCCAATACCCCTCCTATTCTAGTCCGTGCTGCTGAACGGAGTCAAACAGAAAACTTGCATGTATTTTTACATCATATTCTGCAAGCAGATGCAAGCCTGTTGCGCCCACTCTCCATGCAGACACGAACTTGCTTTCCCTGTGCTCCAAGCCAACTGACGTGGTTACTGCAACGTTGAGCTGAGAAAATATATGCTGCCTCCCATCAGGGCTGATTACTTCAGGCTTGGCACTGCCTCGATTTGCTTTTACGTGTTCTGGCAAGCTTGGCACGTGGGTAGGGCAAGCTCCCTTTGCCTGCGCAGTGCTGTGTGGGTATACCCCCAGCCAAACTCTGACCTTCCGTTTTATTTATTTCATGTAAATGAGAAACCACATAGCCATCACTATCCATCTCAAGCATGCCAAAGAATGCAGGGTGTTGTTTTTCCCTTTTTTTTTTTTTTTTGTTTTAATAAACCCAAGAAGAATCAAGAATGTTGCAACCTCAGCTGTCCTTTCTGCTTAGAGAGCTTGGTTGGGTTTCTTAACCCAGTTTCCTTAGGAGTTGTGCCTTGTGCAATTGCCCTGCCTGTCCGTCAGACAGTTTCCTAATCAGTCTGAGACCTATTTGACAGGAAGGTAAACATCTCAAAGATACTAATTTCCTAAAAGCTTTGTGAAACTTGTGGCTGGGTACAGGATAGATATCCAGAAGAGTGCCTCAGTGAGGGCGGGCCGGTGAGCTCAAGTTACCTGTTCTGTTTGGCCTCTCAACTGGCCAGTTAGCACAGGCGAGCTGACAGGTCCATCACAGGCGCAGGCTGCAAACCAGCTATATCATCTTGCCTCAGGAGCTTGAGGATGTGAGGGAGAGCTGTGAAGGCTCAGGGGAGGCAGAAGGGAGAAACCGGAGGTACTCCAAAGTGTGGGAAGTGCTAGCAGAGATGTGTAGGAGGAACTGGAGCTATTGCAGTGTTCTAATGTAGGGCCATCAGAGACAGATCTATAGGAAACAAAGCTCCATTAATCCTGCTACATGGAGAATTACTTATTTCAATTAAAGTGTTTTTAAAGAAAGTGACAAATTGCCTCATGACCTAATGGGTTGTATTCAGATGCTGACCAGCTCATAGGATGGATTTAGGCACATTCCGTGGCTCTTTATAGAAACAGTGGAGCAATGTAGTCACAGCATCTAAGCAGGAGGTCTGCAAACAGCCATTATTTCTCTCCACTGACTTAAAGTAGCTCTGGGGAATATGTGGCCTGAATTACTTGTTTATCTCTTTAATTTTTCAACTGTTGTGCCAGGCAGCCTACATATGGCCCAATACCTGTTTTACTAAGGGAGTCAGAAAAACAGAGTTTGGTTTTGGGCTCAAGTGGGCCAGTTGTGTGGGTCTACATTTAGGGGAGGAATGAATTTAGAAGGCCAATTTTGTAGCCATCTTGAAGGGGCCTGTTTATGCTAAATGCTGAAAAATCATCCTCTTTAAAAATCAGATCAGATATAGCACCCCAGAGTGGGGCATCCAGCAACATCCAGTTGTTTTTGAAATTGGACAATTACCTCTTTGCCTCAGTTTCCATCTGAAGAGATTTCCTAGTATGTAATCAACTTGAAATCCATTTGGTGTACACAAATGCTCTGAACTGCTTTGAAATTCTCAGATGAAAGGCACCATAGAAAACCAAAGCATTTAATGTTACATTACACTATAAATTTTAATTACTAGCAATATCTTATTTTAAATAAATTATGTTTGCATGAGACATTTTCAAGTACTATTGTAAATCTTCTGGGCAAGAATGATATTAAAATAAATATGCAGCTGAAATAATTTTATAAGACTGTCACTGAAATGCTTTCTTGCTGCTGTACTGTGATCTCTCTCAATGCCTTCTGTACTTAAGTAAACTTTGATTTTCCTATTAAGTTTGATGTATGACTATATCACATAGAGCCTGCCTCAACAGCTGGTTAATTATTTATTAAGGGTCAGGAAGAACTGGAAGATTAAAGGCAAACCAAACTGAAGGAGAAAAAAAAAAACATTCTGCCTAACTGAGCTTCTACAGCAACGATTTTTTAAAAAAAGGTTCTGCTTTATATTTACCTTATTCTTGACTTTCTGTCTCTTAGTGGAGGATTTTTTCAAGTTCTTTTGAGCATCTGAATGGTGATGTCACACGGGTTGAAAGAAGAGATGTCTCTCACAGTCTCTCTTCCTTTTCCCTTCTCTGAATCTCATAGTGTCTAGCACTGCTTCTATAATTAGAGTTTGGTTTGAGGGAAAGGCGGGTGTTCTGTTTTGTTGTGTTTTTACGAAAGTCATCTCTATGTTTTTTCCCCTTGCTTAAGGCCATTTAGTCTTTTGCAACATTGTGGATTAAATTTGCCCAGAGATGGGAGGCTTCACATGAAAATCTCTGTAGCGTCTCCACCTTGCATGTAGTAGAGGAGAAAAGAGTAAAATCCACACTGTCTCTGAGCATGTGGGCCTGCAGGGAAGCATCAGGGTGGGCAGTGATTGTGTGTTTATTTGTAGTGGCGAAAAACTCCCAGGGGTGATGAATGTCCTCATATCTCTTGTTCCACCCACACTGGAATGGCAAGGCTGAGCTGTCACTATGAAGTATTGCTCAGTCATCTTTACCCCTCCTTATTCCTCACTGCGTTTTATTCAGACTTTGGTAAGGTAAAGAAAAGTCAATTAGAGCAGGTGCAGAAATTCCCAAGCTAACCTTTTTTACTAGTAAACACAATTCATACATCAAAAGAAAGACTGCTTGCAGAACAGAATTGTTTTCAGTAAATCACCCAAATTCATTTTGGGTATTTTTGAGTAGAAAAGGCATTTCTCTTTCTGTAGGTCTCTCCCTGCGATATTTTGAAAGTCAGAAGTTTCATTTGTCCATTGAAAATTATTATTCATTTCAGTATGTTACCTTAGTGTTACATTAAAATGCACGAAAAGGGAAAATAAAAGATTTAAATTGATCTGATCTGAATGTATTTAAAGGGAGGAGGGCAATGTCAAGTTTGTCAGTTTGCCCCAACTTGGGACAGGAATATTTTTCAAAATCTCAATAAAATTATGGAGGATGAGAAAAATCCTGACCTGTCCACCCTCTATGAAAAAAAAAAATGTATTTAATAACAAGAATACAGAACCGTAAATTCAGTATCTTGTGTCTGATTGAAGGAAGCTTTTTAGATTGTGACTTTGATTTGCATTCTGGAAAAGACAGACTAGAAACTGGAATTATTTAATTGTATTGGAAAGATTCATAAAGGAAAAGTCAAAAATCTTCTTGGACTTTGGAACAGCAACGCAAATGTCCAGGTCTGCTGCATTCTGCATGCTCCAAGGAGAGGATCGGAGCTGTCAGTTTGCAGTGGTATTAATAAAAGTTGGAGGTGTTCAATGATTTGCAAAACAAGACCTAAAATAGACTGTCAAACAATTAATAGCATGTCTGAATTTTAGCACACAGATTTCTGAGTTTACTCAATTGAGGAACGTTATCCCGAGAGGCAGGGATCGTTAGCTGAATTGCAGCACAGTGCAAACCCAAGTGTATGGCTTCTGGACCGGGGGTAGTAAGTCCACATGGCTGTGCACTGCAGACTACCTGTTTGCAGTTAGATCAAGGATATCTGCATCATGCTTCATCACATGGTATAAACATTCCTGGGTGCTTACCAGTGAGTTTATGATGAGCAGTCTCTCGTGCTTAAATACTCCAGACAGGCTGGAAAGGATGTGCCTCCTTTGACTGAAAATAAGTCAGTTATTGTGGCTTCAGTGTTCGTAGTTAGCCATTGAAGGAAAATGTGCAGTCATTTGGCTTGTGCTTTTATGGCCCTCTTGTCTGGCAGATGACTAAATCTATGGATTTTCCCCTGTAGCTTGACTAGTTTGTTTCAACACATGGCAAAGCTATGGAAAGCAAACAGAAGTCATGCAACGTATAAAACTTCAGCAACTCATGGTTTTACAAAGTGCCCCACCCCCAGCTTTTCCAAAAGGTTCGACTGAGAAATCAAAATCTCTTGATAAAAATGCTCTTTTGATGGCTTAAAAAAGCAACCCATGTGCATCAGACTGAGTTGATCCATAAGGAGCTGATCATAAACTAGAGCTGATTCACAAAATTACGTATCGTTTTATAGAAGGTAAGAAAGTAAAAAATGCCAAATAGACTAAAGTAGTAAAATGGAGCTGGGACTCAGAGGACTGTGATTCCATTGCTACCACTTGTTTTCTGGATAACGTTAGATGAGTCATTTTACTTTTGTACTTAAGTTTTCTCATTTGCCAAATGAAATATTGGTACTGATCTCCTCTGTAAACTGCTTTGAGATCTGCCAGTCAAAAATACAGTCTAGGATCTGGGAATCACAAAATGTAGAGGTTTGTAGTCTTCTAGCCAGTAGTTCATACCTCAGTCTGTATCTCCTCTGTAGCTACAGGGCAGAATTGGAGGAGAGTTTGCCAACAGTCTTACAGGCCAGTGTGTTTTATTCGTTGTACCAGCAAGAGAAGCTAAACCCTCTAAGCAGCCCAGTTCCTGATGAAGGTTAGTGATGTTTGTGCTGCCGTATTTTGCCAAGGGTTCTCCCAGAGGGGGATGATTGTACGTTATGGTCCATGAGGTTGATAGCTCTGCTGGCCACTCCAGCACTCGGCCACACTCCTCCTCTTCTCCTCCAAAACACCACATTCATGGAACTTCTTTGTTACTGGTAAAATGACACATAGCACAGATTTCTTGTTATAGAGAGACTGTCTACTTTATTAATCTCCTTACTAGTTTAAAGACAGAACTGGAAATCAATTCTCCATTTCCTGTGCCTGGAGTCTCTGGTGCTCAGACAACCCATGACGCTGAGGCTGGCGTGCCTGCGATGACTCCACGCAGTGGAAGTCCCAGAGCTGGATTTGCTCAGTTCTTTATCTGCGGTAGTAACTTCTGACACAGTTCAGCTGATGTGCAAGGAGCCAATGCAGCTACCTCGGCGAGGGGCTTATTAACGTGGATGCAGTGCTGTGCAAATGCAGCTGTAACTGTTTCTCTGTGTGAGCATTTACCTGGAGCCACTGTGTGCTTAAACTAAGAAGTCCTCCTGAAAGTAGCTGTTTGATAGATTGTGTTGAAGAGAAACCTGAGGGGATGCTGTGAATTTCTCTTATCTACGTTATCTTTGCCCCTCATTTTTCTGGATAAAGCAGAACAGCCTGCAGCTTTCCTGATAAAATTATGCTTTTTTTCTCTGTGATACAATTAGTCTTTTAACCTTTCCTGACAGTTCTTTTGTGGTGGGTATAGCCAGGATATAAGGAAGATGAAAAGACATTTTGAGTGAACATGCAAAATAGCTAGGTTAGAGACAAGGAAAAGACTTGAAGGATTTGATTAGGTTAAATAAAGAAGCAATAAGGTTTGCATTATCTCATTGTTTTTCAGTTACTGGTAAATTAAACTTCAGGAATGGTTTGAGGTTTAGTTGCTAACTCAGGGTACATGAGCTCCAGAGATTTAGAAGGACATGGATAGTTCACAATTCCATCATGTGTAAGCAATGGCTCTTTTTCATGTGGTTACTCTTTAGTACTGAGAAACAGAAATATTGTGTTCCATTTGCAAATAGATCTAGAAAATAAAAGTAGAGCAAGCACTTAATGGAGTGTCAGTGTTGCACTGGCCTTTTGCAGCAGAAAGTTTATGAACAATTTAGCAATAAACTGAAAGGTTGACTTACATAAACACATTCATCATATGAAACTCAGGTGCCCAGCAAAAGTAAAAATATCTAAAGGAAGGCTGGCAAGAGAAGGCTCACTCCTGTAGATCTTCACCTGAAGAGAAGTACCAGTTCAGGATTTGAAGCCTAATGGAAGTTTATTTGTACCAGGTTGCTTTTCTCTCTGAAAATCAGTTTTCATCCTTTTTTTTTTCTTGTTTAATTTCAGTTCTTGAGTGATGCACTTATATTTCACGCATCTCTGAACACCCTCTTTGTATTTTATGACAATCTGCAAGCAGGCCTGCTGGACTGTTCTGCTTTCCATATACTTTACAATTAGGACTACTTAAGAAAGGCTAGTGCTTTCTTAAATGAGTGTGACAAATTTCCTTTAAAATATAATTAAAGCAGATAGAGTATTATCAAAGAGGGACTCATGGAATATGCTCCTTCATCTTTTGATGCCTGAATGAAATGCCTTGGCTCTGAGTGGAATGTATCCTCTATTAAGTCCCAATAACATTTGCAGGGGCTGCAGGGATAAATCTCTGTAGACTATAACTGTTTAACATCCATCAGTTTCCAGGCTGGAAATCTGCACAAACAGTTGCTCCATGTCAGCACTCCTAAATGTTTCCTTTCAATTTTAACTTGGAAAATGGACTGAGAATGAAGCTTACCTGACAGAATTTTCTGTGGTTTCATAGTGAGGACGTATGGAGATTCCCCTTAAAAACTCAGTAACTGTCTGAAAACCTGGAATGAATTTTGACCATATATGAGATGAGATATGCATTTCAGTATTTAGAACATAACTCAAAGGAGGTTGAAAAGAAAACAACAAAACTTGGTTGGGTGGGTCATTACCATTCCTTCAGAAGAAGTGTACGGGGATCTAGAGTAAGTTCTTAGGTGGGATGCCAGTGTGGTTAGATATCAGAAGAGATGGGATAAGTCATCAGCGCAACATTGGAAGATGCCACGTATAGGTGACCCAACATTGTGTCTTTGTCTCTCTGAGAATTCTTCATATTGGAGATGGATATAAGAAAAGAGGATGAGCCAACAATAATCTTATTACTCCTTATATTGGAATTCTCCTGCAGGACTAATTTAGGAATTATTGTACCTTTTCTCTTTAATATGCTGAGACTTTGTGGACTTCTGTCTCTGGCCTTTGTAAGAGCTATTCCTTTCATATTAATGACACATGAGCTCGTCAGATTCCTGAACTGGAGAATCATTCCATCATGCTGGAATGCCACAGCATCAACCTCTGAGCCTGCAGATATGCAGAGTACATTTGCCACAACACCAAATGACACGGTGGCAAAGAGGCGGTCTGCAAAGTTTGCAGATGCAAGTTGGATAAACAGAACGGCGTTAGCTATCCCAGCCTGCATGGCTAATCTTTCTGACAATAGATCACTTCATGTCATCACATTAGTCCATTCAAATGTTCTGTCATTTATGTGAGTAGGGGTTAAATACGCACACCAAACTAAAGAAAGGCATTGGTTAATGAAGGCTGATAGAGGTGTGGATTTGATCCACTGCCAAGATTTTGTAAAGATGATCTGATCTACTGCTAGGTTATTGCTCTGTAGATGTAGCTCATTACAGGACACGTTGGTCATGTCCTGCACTAAGCCAACGCAAGGATATGTGCTACTAGCATATAGACACACACCTCTGTTGCATATGCCTGACACGCTGCCAGTTTTGCTTAAAGTTCATAGAGTGTGAGGCCAGGCAGAGTTGCTGCAACCATCTGGTCAGCTTTTTTTGCAAAATACGCATTCTTAGAACTTTCTTACATTAAAAAAAAAAAAAAAAAATAAAAATTGTTCTTTGTTTAAAAAGTGCTAGTGATTCCACCAAAATTCAGAAATCATGAATCAGTACATTTTCCTCTGCGTGTTGTCCCCCCCTCCAAATCACAAGATTGCAAATCACAATATTTTAGGCTATAAGAATGGATTTTTAGTTCCTTTAATCAGTTCAGTAGTTTCTGGCCTTCAGTATGCTCATGAGTGTCTTCATAACAATGGAGGTTTTAACTGTCCTCTAAAACAAGCTATACCACAACCTCTGGAACCCATGATGCCTGGTTTCCTACAAATTTGGGTTTTGTGACTGAATTCTCTGTTGTATAAGATGCGTGTTCAGAGTGAAGCCTTTTCTATGACTGGGCTCTTCTAAATACTTGCCCCTTTTTAGATTCTCTGGTATCTAATAATGGTTGAGATTAGGTCCAATCTCTCCCACTGTGGAAGGACTAATAGGCTCTCCAGCTGCATCCACCTGCCAAATATCATTCTCCCTTAGAAGAGCTGCCAAGGGCAGAAATCCTGTACTGCAGTGCAGCCTCATTTGTTCAGCTTGTCTTTCAGGTGGCCAAAAGTTCATCTGCACGATTAAACAGTCAAAGGCTTTAAAGCTGGTGCAACAGAATGTGTAAATTTGCCTTACAGATGAAAGCAAGTTTTCAGTAGTCTCCTGAAAGGAAAATGACGTTTTCAAATTTGATGTGAACCATATTATATTCATCTCTCTTGAGCCCTTTGAATATTTTTTCACAAGCTACTGCATCAAGAAAGGCACACTTAAATCCAGCTGATGTGTTTGAGTGAGATAAGGTTTGCAAGATTTTCAATCTTTTTAGTCCCATCAGGTGCTTCCTCTATTTAGGATTTAAAGTTTCTCATACCATAGCCAATTTAGCCCACAAGGCATGGTTACCAAAGCATCCCCTGTAGAATGATAAAAAACATTCTTCCCCTGTACACACAGATTACAATTTTGTCAAGGTACATCATTCTCCATCTGAATCCATGGAAGGACTGTCATATAAAGTAGAGCTGCATTCGTTCAGCCAGTTAAGAGAGTGCCCTGTAACAAAGGGTCATTATGGGTCCTGCCTTACTCTGCTGCTATATGATAAGGACCAGAGTAAATTAAATTTCCTGTGACTCACCTGCAATTGGAGGAAAATTTATTGCTTAGTTGCTGCTACAGCATATGGATTTGTCTGTCCCTTACACAGACATGCAGTAAGTATGCAGAGAGTCCCACTGAGGAGAACGAGCCTGTTATTTTGCAACAGGCTGTTGTGAAAACAGACTGTTTCAGGGGCACCTGCAGCCTCCAGAAGGAAAGGAAGTTCGCTGGGTAGCGTGGAAACTTCTGCAAATGGGTCAAAGAGTAGTGTTGTTAAAAGCCAGAAAGCAGGTGCACACAATGTCCTTTTTGAGTGGACGAATGGTGTCAATAGGCAGTTAAACCAGAGCAGCTCTCCTGCTCATTAATTCTGTCTCTCGTTCCACCATTTCCTGTTCATTAACTCCCTCCCGCATTTCCCCTCTCTGCCGGAGCGCATTACTCAGACTCAATCATCGTCTCCAAAAGGGAAGGGTGTTGAAAGAAAGGGCCAGAGCAAGACCTCACATTCCCCACCTCTCCCAAGCTATCTTTTCTGCTAGAAAGAAATCAAACAAGCACTTTGCACTTCCTTGGAAAGATAAATGTAAGTCAGGTTTAAGGAAGGTATGTGCCCTCTAGCCAGGATTTACCTTTGTGCTGCTTATTCTGTCAAGAAAACTTGTTTTTTCTGAAGGGACTGTCTCACCTCTGAATCTCACCCATGCTCTAAATCCTTCAGGAAGAAATAAACACAAAAGTCTAGTTTTGTTTTAACTGGCTTTTGTAAGGAGGGCAATTTGTTTCTTGTTGCTTTTTTGTAAGTTTTGATATATTTTAAGTGGGACTCTTATGCTTGGCTGATCGTGGTGGCAGCTTGATGGACTATATGGACACACATGCAGATAGACTGCATAGTCATCCTCTGAGGACAGTAGCAAATGTCTCCCTTTTGATAGGTATCCGTTGACTTACCATGGTCCGTGTTCCTCAGTGCACTGCTGGACCACAGAAGAGTTGCCTATGGTCCCAGGCCCTGTCCAGAATGGACAAGGGGCCAAAGGACCTTCCCTTACACTACTCTTCAGACCAGAGAGTCAGGTATAGTCAGCCTCTGTAGTGATAGCAAAGCTGTGTGCAGGGGAGGAATGGTTTGTGGGCTGGAAAACTCACGTGCTGTGGCCACAAAGCACTGTGTCTGCTGGGGTGATATGGAGCTGCCAAGAAATACAGTCTGTAACATAGCTTTTTATCCATTGTATTGACAGGTACCAGGAATAGGAACATCTTGTTAATTATTTCATCTTCTTTATCCAGACTAGTTAGTACTAGACTTGCTTTCCTACACAGTACCATTGCAACGGCTGGGATTGTGGAACCACAGTCAGGCTCCCACCTTGAGCGAGCCCTGGTGTGTCCCAGAGGGCTGCAAGCGCAAGGCGAGACTGATGGACCACGCAACCTAGAGTTGCTCTGCCCACGTTTGCTTGGGCTGACCCACCGGATTTAGTCCTTTCACACAGAAACGCTGCGTATGGCCTTTGGATGGTTTGATACAGTTCTGCCATAAGGCACTGATTCAAAGTAAACTCGCCATTAACGGCTACCATAACATGTGCTCGTGATTGTGAACACCTTGATCTAGGTGCACTACCCTTTCGTGTCAGCTTTGCATGAATACCCTCAAAGCCGTGTAGAGGTACAGAAGTGATACAAGCAGCAAGGAGAAAACTGACGCTGTTCACACATTTAAGCAATTTCTTAGCAGAAACAGCGTTCCCAAATGCGTGAGACTTTTCTTGGCAGTTTGCTTTCAGCTTCACTCCAAAACGGCTCCTACCTGCCCAGCCCTGCCCAGTCGAGTAGCCATGGGGTAAGCATTGTGGTGAGGAACACCCAGTGCTCGTAGTATTTTCATTCAGCGTTCGCTTTCAAAATGTATAGGGATGGATGAGGGTGGTGAAGACCAAAACCAAAAAAAGCCGACATGCGTTATTTAGGACAAACGGACTTGATTATAGATCCTGAAGGTGCTATAAAACTGATGGATTACAGGCTCGGCATTTCTGGGATTTGAGCTGTCTGGCTTCCACTGTGCTTTCATTGTGTCAGCCCCCCCTCTTTTCATTGCTTTTTGCTGGAAACATTGCACTGGAGCACAAGCGAAGTGAAGCAGGTCCTAACTAGACCCAACAGCTGCCTTTTGTTGCTGCTGTGGAAACAGCTGTAAGGGGATAATATAATCACTCTTCTGTTACCAGTCAGCTGCATAGCATAAGCACCTTTCTTGGATGCAGGGGACCCAGAGGCAGCTCCTGTGGTGATGTAAATGCTAATTGGGCCCACAGCATGCTATTTTGTGCCCCATTTGACATACTACACACTTGTTGTTCTGTCCCATGAGCACAAAGTTGACTGAACGGATATTCTGCGCTGCTTTTATTTACAGTGAGACTCATGTTTCATTCATATGCAGGAGGGGTCTTTGCACTGGTTCCTGTAGCAGAAGGAATGGTTTCTTGGCTTTTTGATCTGTTTCTCATCTTTTGTGCAATAAAACTTTACTGTGATGTCAGTCAGCTCAGGCTTAGAGTGCTTACATTTGGGATGTTGGATTTTTTTCTTTTCCTTTTTTACAAATAAGCAAGTTTTGGATGGGTGATGGGGGCTGTTTTTACAAAAAACAAACTCACCTGGACTGACACCAATTCTGTATTTTTCTGTCTGAGATTACCGATTTAAAACCAGATTTGATGGGAGAATATCTACTAAGTCATAGAAAAAATTATAGAAAGAAAAATTTAACAGCTTATCATCACAAGTCACAGATTGTAATGGGCAGGGCACTATTTGCGTGTACTTGGAGTGGGACTAGGGGTTGTTGTTCTTAGAAAACAGAAAGAAACACAAGAGTATGTAAATACTGAAGACAGCTGAGCATCACCATTAAGAAAGTAGTCTGGGGACAGCTTGCCTGAGCTTTAGATTCTGATTTTAATATGTGTCCTTGGTCACAACAGTTAACTTATTTGAACTTCAGTTTCATCCTATAAAGTTAACTCACTACCCTTTTAAAGTACTTTAAAGCCTCACCTTGGAAAGGGTCATAACCAGTCAGAAACTGGATATACTGATTCACCAAATATCCTTGATAGTATGTTTTCTGCTGAGGTGGAGTATTACAGTATTTCACTGGCTAAATATTGTGTTTGATGGAGTCAGTCAGTATCAGAACATTCAACTGAAGATCACAGAAGGTGAGTCTTCAGAGTGTTTATTGGTTTGGCACAGGAGAGCATATAACATGCCTGCTGCATGTATGGGTACTGTAGGAGATGGATCAAGAAGAGATCCGTTACTGATCAGAGGTAGGAGGGGTGGTGGTAGGTATCTGCTCGGGAAAAAAGAAATAAATGAATAAACGTAAGAAACTGTCAGGAACGTTACACTTCATTTACTCTGCGTTTTTATTTCCCAGGTTCAGGTTCAGCGGTCGTATTCTTGGCCTTGCTCTCATTCATCAGTACCTTCTTGATGCTTTCTTCACAAGGCCGTTCTACAAAGCGCTACTAAGGCTGTAAGTATAAGCGTGCAACCATGCAGAAACAGTGACCCCGCAGTGAGTCCTACAGAGACACAGACCCTTGTGGAGTTGCTTTGAGCACTCTGACCTTCAAGTGCTTTACACTGTTGGTTGGTTGGTTGGTCTGTGATAGAAAACAAACGCATTTTAATTTTTCTTTACTTTCTCCAAGAACTTGCCTTCCATATATACTATGTTGATAAAAATGCATAATAAGTATGACATTTAGGAACACACATGTGAAAGTACTGACCCATAATTCCAGAGTTTACTACTGATGAAAAGTTATCAAACTTCAACTACTTGAAAGACTGAAAAGCATCTTTGATGGAATGAAATAAAATAACAAAAAAAGGAGGGAGGTCATATTAAGAAAAATACATAATTTCTCATGCATCACTGGTGGAGTAGATTTTCATTCTAAAACACAACTTGGGTAAATTAGGAATGTTAATGTAGATATAAACAGTTAATGTTTCTTTTTGGTCTTCTACTGTCTTTTATATTGGTAAGCAGAAGCTAACAGTAACATATTACTTTCAATGTCAAGTTTATAAGGTTAACTTTAATTGACAATCTGTCCTTCTTTAATTAATAGACTGCAGTAAGACAAGGTACATAAAATTTTGCAGCGATAAGAAAAGCCATAAGTCGTAAGTCAAGACTGCAATTACATAACAAAGAGCAGAATAAAGCTTAGCTGAAATAGTTTATCAATTAAGATGATTCCAAATCAGCGAAGATATTTGTCTCAACAGTCCTTTGAGTTCTTTAATATGTATTTATATTTATTTTTTTTTACCAATGAGTATTGCTGGGGTCCAAACACTCGTATCTATATTGTATCTGAGCTAGTCTGGAAATAGCCTGAAACCTGGAGAGCTCCCTGCATCCTTATTGCCCCTTTAGGGGGTTTGAAACCAGACTGCTCGTAACATCCACCTGCCCTTTCAGCAAACAAGACCAGCTCCTTATTAGCAGAAATTTAGGCTGTCTGGTCTGCCTTATGTCAATCTTATGTGCTCACCTCAAGGATGATGGATACATGGAAGCAGCCAGGCCCAGCATGGTGGGGCCCATCCGGACTGAAGGTAAGCATGTGCTCTGAAGTGCAGGGCATCCTGAAGATTCACATAAAATCAAGCCCCAGGGGTGCCTTCTGACAGCAAATAGTGCAGGCAGCCAACAGATTTGGCCTTGAGCCCAGCCATGCAAAGCAGACAGTTGCAGAACTGCTTTAAGAGGGGTCTGTGTAACAGGCTTTGATGTTAACAAAACCAAACGAACACCAGCTTTATGTTGGATCTTCGGCATAAATTTGTTCATGTTCTTAGTAGTAAGTCATCCTGCCAATAGTCGTGGGGTCATATATTCAACTACATCTTTTTTCTTGCCTCGCAATCAGGCCATGTGATTTAAGTGACTTAGAGTACCTGGATGAAGAGTTCCATCAGAGCTTGCAGTGGATGAAGGATAACAACATCACAGACATCCTGGATCTCACCTTCACAGTGAACGAGGAGGTGTTTGGACAGGTGAGCACAGCTATGCAAAACATCTGAAAAGCAAATTTGAAGCTGACAAAGTTGAGCATGATGAACATCTTTCTGTCAGAACAGATCCTTTAGCCTTTCAATAACATTTTCTTCTCCTACCTTCTGTTTCTTTCAAGCCACCTGTTTCAATGCAGATGTTTATTCTTAGGGTGTATAATATAAAATACCAGCCCCCCTACAGGCCTATTGAGCCACACACTGATGAGCATGAGGAATTCTCTGAAGTGGAGTGCAGCTCTTCTCTCCAGGGTGTAGTTCACACAGATGTGGCATTCGGTGAATGCAAGCAATGTAACTTAAAGCTGATGTGACTGAAAGGATGGGGGGTTAGGAGGGAAGAAAAACATTTGGCAGGTGGTGTAAGACCTGGCAGCTCTCACTATTATTTTGTCTGATATCTCCCTGTTAGGTTCTGTGTCTCTTAGTTACCTTGCACCTACTTAACAACTTGGTATGTACATCCATTTATTACGCTTTCTACCACTCAACTCCACCTTAGTCAGAGAATTCTTTGTCCTAGCTCATCTGGATAACTACAGCCCTAAATAGGGTGCAACCCTGGCTTAAGTGCAGACTGGCAGCTAGAACAAGTGTCTCCTGTGGGATTCTTTGGCTTGCACTGAAGCACTGGTAACCCATGCTAGGTTATAACTGTCTCTGGAAAGCCTTGAAGGGACCCAAAGCAGTTTTCAGACCAAGATTAAGGACCTTCAAGGAGATACTGAAAACTAGAGAGGCTGAAGAACCAAGTGCACCAAGTACTGCAGAAGCTCAAGGAATGGAAGTTAACTTGTGTAAGGGGCAGACACACAGTGTCAAAGGGAGCAGAGAGATCAGGTGGAATATAGGGAGAGTGGGTCTTAGCCCTTGAAAATAAAGTTGACAGGAGGAGTTTGCATAGAGCTAGGGTAGCTCTGCGAGCTAGGGGAGAGTTAGACTAGTTTCTGAGGGGAGGAATTCTGGCCCTGAGAGTAAAAGGGCTGCTCAGCTATAAGCTTGAAAGTAACAGAAAGCAAGACTTCAGGGGATATTTTCAAAACTGAATTTAGTCTGCTTATAGTACAAGGTCATGAAGGATGTGCAGAGTCAAGGGTGGGTGAAATGAAGAGGATGGGGCAGAAGAACTGAAGTAAGAAGCCTCTGTAGGAACGATAACACTGTTTTTCCACAGACTTAAATGCAGAGGTTTTTCATGGTCTTTGAGCTGAGAGCTTGCATGACATTCAATTGACAGTACAGTGGTTTCCCTGGAAGGTATGGCTATATAAGACTAATACACAAAGGCGGGCAGAAACACACAGACGTATTTACAAAGACGGATGAGACAAGTTTGTATTTACATTGGAAGACTACAAAGTTTGAATAAGAATCTCAGCCTGAATTGCCCTGATGCATCTGAAGGTAACATTTGGCACACTTGTTATGCTCTCCCCAAAGAAAAGAGCTAGACAGTGACATGGGAGTCTGTTGTGGAAGATAAGAGATGACTCCACAGAGAATAGAAAAAAAAATGACAATCTGTTGTAGATACTGTGATCTGAAAGCAAAAGAACACTAAAAGCCAGATTTTGGTGCCGGTTCACATGTTGTCTAGTACTTTATTTCATATGTACTAGACACTAACCTTGCTAGATCTAGTGATGGGGAAAAAAAATGGTTCTTGCTGTGAATTATGACTGTCAGAATCCAAGACTTCTAAGTGAAAGTGAGATTTTCCCCCTTCTGAAATTTGCTAAGTGCTGACAGCAAAATAACGAAGAAATCGCAGTCACATTTTATGCTCACAGATGGATCCCAGTTGGAAATTCTTGCATGCCAAGAGTATCTGACCACTTAAATGCTATCTGAGCATTGCTTTGCTGGATACATGTGCAAGTGTAGATCACAGTGGGAGCTCTGCTAATATTTGGGAAGCTGGATTTCAAGGGTTAGGTAAGGGAAACAAGAAATAGTGGCTCTTTGAGAAGCTGTGTGGTAGATGGGTTACAACCCTTTTGTCCTGTTTCCACAATGACTTTATTATGGACCAGTCACTACTTCTTTCATTTTTTCTTTCTTGTCTCATCTCTGTTGTGTATTTAGTTTTTAAGCCTTTCAGGCCAAATCCTCTTTCTTGGCACCTTTTTTATTAGAATTTACTACTGAGGAGTTCTAGCCTTCTTGCATACTGGAGCCCAGAGCACTCCTGTAATAGCAAAGATACGATGTCAAACCAAGCATTAGTTTTTACTGATTGCAACTGAATGCCAATTTGAGAATTTCACTTATAAGACAGAGAGAAGTGTCAGTTGCTTGTGACCCTAAGTACTTTCTCATGCTTTTACCCAGTAGAAAGTTCTTCCAGGCCTGTCTCTGAGCTCTGTATGTGGATACAGCCTGTCTCTGAGCCCTGGCAATTGCTCCAGTCAGGTAAAAGGAATGGGCTAGATTGGTTGAAATATCTCCTTGCTACTCTGAATCCTGATTCTGAATTCTAGCTCACAGCTGTGGTTAATGTCTCTATGAACAAGAAATCAAAAATAGGGGCACATTGTTATTGATTGCCTGCCTCCAATTCTAGATAACTAATTGTATTTGAAATTATATGGATAATGAGAAGTTGGAGAAATCACCAGCATGTCTAGGTGTTTGTGGGAAGTCTTGCAGGAGATTTAGAACATCTGGACTTCTTGTTGTGCTCAAAGCTAGACGACATTTAGTCTTTGGTTTTGACAGATGTATCTTAATGCCACGCAGTCAAAGAATACAGCATGTCAGCTGGGCCAGAGTCTTATCCTCCAGATGATGTAGCGTTGCTTGCATAATGGTGATGCAGTGATTTACATTTGGGAATTTAACCTGAACCAGCTAAGAATTCTGAACTCATTACATCCAACCTTACTTGTTCTTGCTGTTTCTCAACAAAGCTACGCATTAGATGACTCATTCAGTGTTTCCATAATTCATAGTGTTACAACAGGTGCCTCAAGCAAAGTGACCTCAATACTATATATGTTGTGTGCTGTCTGTTGGGCTAATAAATAGATAATAATATAAATAATATGTAAATAATACAAATAATGAATATGTATTCATGCAGCTCATTTACTATCTGTGCTAGACATCATTGTTATAGCAGCAGAAAACTGAAGAGGAGAGCAAAACATTCTTCCTTTTAAATCCACTAGATTGAATGTGAAAATAATTGCAAGATAAATATTATTTTCTGTCACATGTAAGAAGGAGTATGTGCTTGCTGGGTAGAATCTAGATTGATTCCTTAAATCCCTTCTCAATCTTAAGCCTTAGTAACCCAAGCCAACTAAATTGACCGTTAAAATGCAATGAAATGCTGTAGCTCTTGGTTTAAAAAAAAAATAAGTTATTTGCAGTACAAACACTTCTCAGGTTTGGATGGCTGATACAAAACTCTGAATCCCACAGTGACTATATTCGTCGTCCGTGCAGGGTGCTATACAGGTCTTGTTTAGGTAGTGTATTGGGAGTATTCATTTTGTGATAGTTTCTTTGGCTATTGGCATTTCTCAGTAAACACTTTTATTAGCACTTGGGGAAGGGTAACACTTGTTGCCTAAGAGACAAGTAGATATCCCTTCCTGCTGGTGAAACAGTCTGCCTATTCCAATACTGTGATTGCCTCTCCATCCTGTTGTTTCCCGTACCGTTGCTTGGATAATCTACAGCAAGTAGCAAGCTGGTATGGTTGTCACCCTCTCTGCAGCTCCTAGCCAGGGAAGGGAGAGGAGAAGGATGAAAAGATGGGCCAGAGTGGTGCATTGTACATGGCTTACGGATGGTGCTCTCCGAATCAATCTTTGCTGGTACAGTTTGGAGTAACCTAAAGGTCAGTCCAGCTTCAGCTGCGGATAAGGCTAGGACTAGGGCTGAGGGGGTGTCCCTCGTTATCCTTTTTGTTTCTACTGCAAATGGACAAGAGGCCAGGAGGCCAGAACTAGAAATACGGCTTTTTTCACTTGCATTTTCAAAGTACAACTTAAGTTTGAAACACAATGTGATCCATACATTGCTACACCACTATTTATCTTTGTTCTGTAGGTGACAGAGAGAGAGTTGAAATCCGGAGGGGCAAATACAGCAGTGACAGAAAAGAACAAAAAAGAGTACATCGAGAGAATGGTTAAGTGGCGAGTGGAACGAGGAGTGGTTCAGCAAACAGAGGCCCTGGTCCGTGGCTTCTACGAAGTAAGTAACAAAATGATGCTCCCAAAGTCTTCCATTCCTCATCTGAATGAGATGACCCCATGGTTAAACTATGCTTCATCGGTACCCTAGGAAATAGCTAAACAGACACAGATGGCAAGGAATTGGAGTGCCTGGATCTGTAGAGACAGGGACCTTGGATATGGCATCTTTAGCATTAAGGGAGAAGTGAAAGAAATATGTATTCTGAATGTGATAAAGCATAATGATCAAGCGTTAGGAAAGATACTGCTTTGCATTCACAGAGCAAGAGAAGTAGGCATTTGCAAATTTTGCTTTACCCTGCTGTGATACAAAAGAAGATTGTGAAGAATTGTACACTTCAGTGAGGAGCTGGTGTGACGCACTGTATCTTTAGGGACTTATTCTGATAAAGCTGGTCCTAGGATGCAGTCAGCTATTACCTTGCTGGTATTCATGGATGCTGCTGCATTGTTGTCCCTGGATTTTGCCGATTTATCTTTGCTGAAGACCTGGATCTGAAAACATCCTTCTGGCAGAGCTGCTGCAAGGACTGCCAAAGACTGGATGCAAACCTGTGGCTTTGCTGACCAACCTATGTAGTCACCTATTCTTGTCCCTTACTAATCATATTCGAATATGTATCTTGCCCTGGCAGCTGTATAGTAGAAGTAGAAGTAGAGGGCTATCTCGCAGAGGAAAATAAACTGAAAGAATGGCAGCCCTGGAAAATGAAACAGCAGATAATGGGCACGCAGAATAATACTGATAACTGATGGCTCCAAGCAGTCATGCACTGACATTTACCGGGGGTGGAAGCCAGTGAGGGTGGCTTTGTAGCTGAATAGGCTTGGTCAGCCCTTTGCTGTAGAAAGGGGTTGGCTAAGTGACTCCATACAGTTTACTACAGTGTGCATACGGTTTGCTAGCTTTTTCTCCCGTGAATGCTGCAGGCCATTAAAGCTTTTGGTTTCACATAATGAAGAAAGTGAACCTCAGCTGCATCTTCAGTGGATGAAGACCTGAGGGCACACCTACACAATTGTAATCAAATTCCAATGTGAAACAAATATAAAATAAATTCTCCATATTACAAATCCAGTCTTTGTTTGACTATCAAAATCACTTGTCAGAATGAATGTAACAATGAAGAATGTTCTGCACAGATTATGTCCTGTCACTTGTATTGTTTCATTCTGGTCAAATCTCATGTGTCATCATTGTTTGCAGCTCAAAACATCAGCAGACTCCCTGAAGAAGAGCACAGATTTATCAGCAGAGGAGTGGAAGTTAGCTGTCAGCATGCAGACTTCATCAGAATAAAGAGCTGGCCATCAGAGTCATAGGTTTACGAGACATTACATCCGCTTTATTTCCAGTCTGAAACTGTGCTTACAAGTGTTTTTTGTTCTAGGTTGTAGACTCCAGGCTTGTCTCTGTTTTTGATGCCAGAGAACTGGAGCTCGTTATAGCTGGCACTGCAGAAATAGATCTCAATGACTGGCGTAACAACACAGAATATCGTGGAGGTAAACTGTCTGCTGATGCTTACTAATATCTTGACTGTTTTCAGTCCAAAACGTGAAAGACTTGGTCCATCTTTTCCTTCTGTCTTTCCTGAGGGAAATGCCCTATTTTGTTCAGGAAGTTTTTGTGAAGAATAACTCATGAAATAAAATAAGTAAGATCTCAGGTTTGGATCAACGGATGTAATAATACTGAAATTGCTTCTGCTACTTCTATCCAGATTTTACCCACTCAATTCCTACCAACTTAACAGGAGTTTTGACTATTAAGGACTGAAAAGGATTTGCAGTATTAGATCTAAAAGTTACTTACTCAGATGACTGTGAATGAACTCCTGGCCTCATTGAAAGTAGTATCACAAGTCCTCTTGGCTTCAGCAGGGAGCTGAATTCAAGAGCTGAATTTCACGGTTCCCAATTACACTTCAACGACATACAGATCTTGCTTAACTGTCCCCTCAGCCTAAACTATGTCAAGTTGGATTTTTTTCCCTTCTCCTCTACTGCTTGGCCTGGTTTTGCTTTAAACGCTGAGCGTGATTTATCCAGGCTGTCTTGGATGATGGATAAATGTGAAATCCCCCAGTTCTGCACTACGAAAGGAAAGTCCCTGAGGTTCACATATCCTCCCCTGAAATACAAGCTTTAAGTCTTTGCTGCTCACTGCCCAGCCTTTGTGTTACCTTGAAATACACAGCTTACCACAAGCACAGCTGGTCCCCGAAGTTATTCTCCTCCTACTTTTTTCTATTTAGCTATTGAAACAGATTCAGCCTGGGTTTATGCTGGCTTTCACTAGCACAAACCAAGGCACAGAGCCCCTCAGGTAGGAAGTTTGCCAGGGAAGGCTTGCCGGCAGCAAACTCCTCTCCATATGTTGAACACTATTGCAGTCCAAAAGAGAATTTATTTGGGAACCAGACATTGTTAAGTCGTTAGGACTTGGCACTGTGTGGCATATCGCAATTGGTCTTTTATATCTCATGCAGGTAACCCCAGTTCTTGCCAAGGGATTTGTGAGAGGCCAATGTACCTCAAATATATATTTGAGTTTCAGGGTTTCAAATGAGTTAGTAATATTATAGTATCCACAGCCAGGACAAGATGAGGGATGGGACCTACTGCTTATCAAGAACGAGATATATTGTTAGGTCAGGATCTTTTCAGTAGGAGATCTACTGCCCCATGCTAGCGGGAACATATTTCGATCTTACACTTCCCACTTAGAGGGGGTGATTTTAATTTCTGTCTCTTGCTTCTTGATTTAGGTTACCATGATGGACACATAGTAATACGGTGGTTCTGGGCAGCAGTGGAGAGATTTAACAATGAGCAGAGACTCCGGTTGTTGCAGTTTGTCACTGGAACATCAAGCGTGCCATATGAGGGCTTTGCAGCTCTCCGAGGGAGCAATGGGCTACGGCGCTTCTGTATAGAGAAATGGGGGAAAATAACCTCCCTCCCAAGGTATGTCCCAACTAGGATACAAAACCAGAAGTGCTGTGAGAACGGTGAGCCTGGTACTTTGTTGCATCTCTCTGCCAGTGAAAGATAATGAATACAGTAAGGACATTTTAAAACAGCAAAGAAACAATTATCAGTTTGTTCTGTAATTATATTCAGAGACAAGTGTTTTCTTTTGCTGCCTTTTTGATTTGCAGGCTCAATTTAAACTACTTTGAATCCTGGGAAATGGTTAAGATAAAGATTTCCATAGGTCCAAGCCTAGTTCTCTTATTTTGATTCTGGAGCAGATCCAGACCAGCAGGAGCCTGTCAGCTGATTCTGTTCCCTTTACTTCCAAAATGCTAGTAAAAACACTTGTGAGTTTACAGAGGTGGAAGCCAGAATCTGTCTCTGAGTTTTGGACAGAGACGTGAGTGTAATCCCTTCATTTGCTCTGGTGGTTCCGCTTTTTCATCACGAAGAAGCTTAGTGAAGGGACTTCAGACCACGTGGTGATAATACTCAATTTGTTACATCTAGTTCAGTCAGCCAACTAGGAGCAAATGAGCCATAATGTCATACAGAGCCAACAGACTTCACAGTGCTTCCCAAAGGAGGTCATCTGCCTTTTCAGAACAAAGGGAGTGGTGCACAGAGGGGTGGTCTGACTTGCCTAAGGCCACCCAAGAGAGCCATGGCACAGCCAGTGATACATTCAGCTTTGAGTTCTGCTCCAGCACTTTATCTGTGACCAGCACTCATCCTTCCTCACTGAAGTGAGTCACCTTTTCTTGAATGTCCTTACAGTTGCCTGAGGCTCTGCCCCAGTGAGATTACAGAGCTTTTTTCATGGGGTTGCATCTCAGCGTCTCTGCTGCGTGACCCTTTTACATAACATTTGCCCTCCAAAGGATGCTTTCTTCCTGCTCTTATCATTTGCTTTCAGCTGCAGTCCAAAGGAGGCTACTTTCACGGCACAGAGCAAAAATCTCTTCTCACAGACCTTGCAAATATATTCAGACAATCAATTAACAATGGGTCTGGTCCAGTTTTCTAGTTACTTGCCATCCATGTTGTTTACCCAGAAGCGTACTAGAAGATGTGGACTTGAGCAGACCTCCAGAGTCCTCTGGAGAGGGAAAGTCCAAATATGGTCACCCTTTTAATCCAAGCCTGCTTAAGCCCATGTTTATGGAGTGGGGAGGTGCAGGAGCTGGACCAGGGCACTATATCAGCAGACATTCAGAGCTGACATCTTATGTGGACTCCCTCTAAAGTCAGGAAAAGGAAAGTAAGTGTTTTTAAGGCACAATTCATCTCACCTGGACACAGATTTTTAAAATAGCTCAGTTGAATCACACCCGGTACATTCTGATTTATGTCCATTGACTATAAAGACTTTACAGAGACTATATGGAGAACTGGAGCCTACATGAAAGCTAGATGTAGGCACAGAGATTTAAAAACAGATGAAAACATGTAAGGTCAATGAGATGACTCATGCCCTCTGAGCTTCAGCCAGCAATGTGGAAAGAAAGCCTGAGAGCTTCAGTTTGCTATGCGTAGGCCAGATCCTCCTTTTGCAGCATATAGTCTGGTTCTATGTAAGGGTTTCAGAGCTTACCAAGGGCATTCCTGCCTGTAAACAGGCAGCAACTGGAAGTCACAAAGTTGTGCAGCGTTTCTGCAGAGCTCTCTTTGCACTCCTTCTGGGATGGAAAGGGGCGAGATGGGAGGGTGGACCTTGGCGCGTGCACAGAAAATGCCCTGGGCTGACCCATCAAGTTCTGAAAAGGTAATTGGCCTCTTTCTGCTCTGCTTAACTTTCTTTGTGAACCTAGGCATTACTTATGACCTAGATTCAATTAGCCCCGAGATATTCACATTAACAACTTTATGTTTGTCTGCTGATCACCGAACTTGTTGCTCTCCCTGAAAGAGGCCTCTTTTCCAGGTGAAAGTTGTTAGCACCTTTTAGAAGTCTTAGAGCTCTGCATTCATTTTAGCCAGGGGAAAGAGGAACAACATTTGCTCATGGGGAATAAACACAGCTTGATCACTGTGAATTATTACCTGCATTTCTATAAAATTATGGGGTGCTGCCAAGTATACACAGTGTTAAGAAATACATAAAACACACAGGCTAAACCTGGAGACTCCCTAAATCCTTAGTTAAGCAACTAAATAAATGTTATTTTAAACTTTTTTTAAATGCCTGATTATGGATTGCGTGTGTTTATTTAGATTTACCTATGTATTTACTTAGACTTAGAGGCTAAAAAAAAGTCATATGTCATATCCTGTAGGCCTTTTCGCCCCTGTGATATGATATGAGTGTAACTAGCTTTAGCTGTTTAAAATAAACCACAACAAATTCCCTTCTCCCTCTAACAATTCCTACAGTTTCACAGTGAGAGTTACCCTTGCTCCATGTTTTCAGAGTCCTAGGAAAAAAAACCAGCTTTCTAGCAATCATCAGATTTAGTTGTTTATGTGCTTAGGTATGGATTGCACCTCTTAATTACTGGCCTTAGTTCTTAGGCCCTGACCCAATAAATGCGATGCTGTGAGAGGTGTTATGGAAGCTTGCATAAAGCTGATGCATTTGGCTTTCCTGACATCCAGGTAGATGGTGTGTCACTGGGAATAGGTTAGTCTGGCCTTTGGGTTTTCAGCTGCTTTACAAAGTATCGAGATAACTTTTAGCTCTATCAGGAGAGTCCAGGACTCCTTCTGTATTCTCTCACTCTTGCTCCAGATGGCTGAACTAGTTAGGCGACTCTCCCTTACACCTTGTCCTTACACTTTTGCAATGGAGCATGCAACTGCCATTTGCTTATAGTGAACAAAGCACTATACCTAAACCAGCCATGCTTTTGCACTTGAAACAGCAATGTGGCACTCCCAGAAAAGAGGCATGGTGTAAATTTCTAAAATGCAACACTTTTTGAAGAATAACCACTAATACATAATGCCTAGAGTGCTTCTTGAAAGCACTGAGGATAAGCAAGACTTTTTCAGGAAGGTTGAGAATCTGGTAACTTCATTCTAAATTGGTGGACTGGTTCATCAGTACCAGTTCCCCTACATGAACAGGATAATGGTGGTGTAATATGTTCATCTAAGACAAATAAGAGTTAGATTACACCAGTGATTTATTTCTGGAGTATGCATGTGTACCAGACACATTATTCCTATCTATATTTGCTCTGAGACCACACATGTTAGGAAGTCAAAGTACTATACAGCTCAGAGACGCTGCTCTAATCCCAGATCTCTAGCAATGACCCTAAAGCAGATTCCAAAGAGACTGCCAGATTTACAGATCTGTCAGTGTAAATCTGCAGCATGGTTTCTTCCAAACTGATGTAGCTTGTCATATGAAATAACAAGTTCAACCACTTGTTCATCAAGGTTGAGTTTTACTCTCCCTATCTAATATGCAAAGCTTTCTCCCAAAATAAAGGAGTTCCATATTTTGCTTGTTGTAACTGATTGCCTGAGTAGGTATAGATGGAGAATTCTTCCAGCTATAGCGTCTTCTGAAGCAGGAAGCCTCTCTTCACCTTTCATGAGTCATGCAGATATTTAACACAGAATCATTTTTCGCAGTAGTTCCACAAGAACTTATTCTTTATTCCTCACCAAACATTAATGGACACTGGCTTTCTAGCTGGAATAACATAGCTTCATCTGATATTGTGGCAGCAGAACTCCTGGCCCAAAACAAACCTGTGCGAAGAACTAGCAGTGTTTTCTACTATAGCTATAGGAGGTAACAGTTCCCTTTTCTTAAATCCTCAGCCACAAAAGTGTTCAGTGCCTACAAATGCCACTGCCCCGTCTTCTGGTTGCACTCCTGACCTGGCCAAAACTCCTGTCAGCTCCAAGGTTATTTCTGTTTGAGTATCAATTAAGAAAGAACCTCAGCAGTGATTCAAATAATCACATTTGAAGCAATGAGGTCACTTTCCCCAACAGTGCTGAGCTGCAACTACCCTTTCATCAAAAGAGATTTTCATTCAGCAGAGTAATATTAGTGATTACCACCATACTGTCTGTGGGTTATGTATGATAAAGATTACCAGTGCTAGTAAATATCTGATCTTTTGTGAGAGAATTCTGTCCCTCTCTCTGAGATGATCAAGTATTTAATCACCCTAGAATCCCATATAGCAATTAAAAAAAGATTGTGTGTGACTACAAAGAACTTTGTTCTCATCATTTCCTTCTTTCCCAGTGGACTGAGTGTGTGTGCTTTGCTGTCTTTTATCATTCCTTACCTCCCATTCTTCTTCTCTTTCCTCTTTTCTCACATACAACAGAAATATCATCTACAAATCTACATTCATCTATTAAGCAGTGGTTCCCAGACAGCATATAAGTGTTCCTTCTTACAGACAAAAGGAACAAAAGTTGATACCTGTGGGTCCTGAGGCTGATCAAAGAAAGGTTTGTGGGTTCATCAAAAGAAAGCAAGGTGAAAAGGAGAAATGCCCAGTTTCTGCCTGACAGGCATGGTTATGTTAGAATGCAAGTCTTATTTTAGTTGATAGGTTCAAGCTATAAATAAGATAGGAGGGGGTTCTGTGCACACTTTACTGCCTTTGAACTCTCATTGTTACGGGGATTAAAGGAAGTGACAAAGAAAAGAAGAATGCAAAAATCTTAAAAGCTTATACTCATAATTTTTAGAGAGAATTCTTGAAAGAAAAGAAATAGCACAGCACTGTGAACAGTGAGCAAGATTAAAGGTTCAGACCCACCAAAACTGCTTTGAGCAATAAAGACAGACTGCCAGGAAGAATGAAATTTTAAGTGGTCCATTTACTGCTTTACTTACTGGAGGATGAGGGGGCACATGAGGGTCAGAGTTGGTTTACATGACTTTGTCTTGCATTTTCTTCTAGAGAAGCCAGAATCCTTTCCATAAAAGCTCTTACCAATCTAATTCTTATTCCAGACCTCTCACTCCCTGAACACCCTCTCAAATGTCAGCAGGCTTATGTGGTAGGAGGCTTAATCAAGGGAAGAAAGACTTTTCTCATTGCTATGACTGTTTCTTGCACTGCTGATTTAATGTTTTCACCCCAATATGTGCAGCAAGTGTCCCCTGGATTATGCTTACTGTAGTCACTCTCACTGGGATCAGTAGTAGGAGGTCAACACTGTTCAGGAGGAATTTACCCCTTTGGAGGACAAGGCACAGAGTTAGGCAACCGTGGACGTTATGGAAAATATCCTTGCCTCTTAATTGTCCTGTGTACTGCAGTATCACACAGCATATGATATAACAGACTAGAGGCTGAGCAATTTGTCTTTAGTCCAATTTGGAAAATAAAGGTTTCAGCTTTCAGTTGCAAGAGGCAAAGGCGCTATGCACAGCAATACTGAGGAGAAAGGGAACACTGAATGAGAAGGAGTCCCAATCAACTCTCTCTTATTTCAGGTGAGGCAAAATATGTTTGTTCAGTTACACAAGTAGACACCAAGTCTGACCTTTGCAGCAAAGAACCAATTAGGCCCATTGCTGAATGTATACCAGACAATTCTGCATATAATTATCTTGTAAGATTGAGTGGGCTTCACTGGCATCATCGGAGTTGCAGTAGATCCACATTAGTTTCACAGGCCAGGATTTGAACTCAGGTTTTGCCCTCAGCAATATATTGTGTTTTGCACCTTAAGTAGATAGAAGTGTAAACCTAACCTGCATAGTACTCCTGAAAATTAGTTTTCATTTTTGATTTGATGACGTTTTTTGGAGTGAAAGGATTTTTTTCTGTAAAGTTGTTGAACTGGAGAACACAAGAGTGTTGCTTGGCAAAATGCTTCAGCGTTTCTTGACATGTTAATTTTTTCTTCCTTCTAGAAGAGCCCACTTCTGTAAACCTCATAATAGGAAAAGGAATTGATCTTTTTTGAGTTTGACTAGGTCAAGGATGACTAAAACTCAACAGCATTGCAAGGTTATTTCATAACCAGAATGAAATGAGATGGATAATGATCAGTCTAGATGAATGTCTGCAAGAAAGTAAACCCCAGAGTCAGTGGCTGTGGATATGTCTGCACCGCACAATAGGATGCATGACAGCAATGTCTGAGGTGCTATGGTCTCATATGGTTAAATGTGCCATGGTTAAGTACCATACAGAGATATTACTTTAGGTTCAGCAAAGTTATATTAGCAGAATATAATACCTGAGCCACCATGACTCTGCTGCTTCCAGTTCTGGAGCCAGGCAGCTGAGCTCCTCAAGACCGGCTGTCTCTGAATGGTGCTGTCTTGCCTATGATAAACACGTTCTGAATGGACTACAGGAATCCTTCAGTTAATTAACTCCCAGTGGTTGATACGTATTGGCAGTGGATTGTAGAAACAACTTACGCTGCCAAAGATTGCTGAGATAAACAATAAACAGTGCGGGGCTACTCATGGATAATACACATGAGCTGCCACGTTTAATTTCAAGAGACATATTAAATAATGGCTTTATTAATGTTCCTTTTTCACTAACTCATGTGTTCCCAGCTCATTTCCGCAAATTCTGTGTTTATTGTACACTCTGAGAGTGACCAGCTAACAAATCTTCATTCAGAAGACGAAAAAGGATGGTAAAAGCTCTCCTAATTGAAATTCTGTGATGCAGTGAAGATTACGTGCCTCTGGCTATTTCAGTTGCCTGATTGCTTTTAATGATTCACCATTGGTGCTTGATAAAACTCTCCGTCTGAATCTGCAAGTCTCAGGCCAGCCCATCTACCAGTATCATGTTTTTCTCACTTTGTGGGTGGCCTAAGAGATGACTAGCACAGTTTCAAATAGTTTCTCCAAGATAGCTCTTCTGCTTCAGTTTTGAAGAAATAACATTGAATTAAAGTACAAGATAGAAAAGCTAAAAGTAAAACAACTTCACGGCTTCTAAAAATACTAGGGGCCAGAAGCTTAGACATTGTTAGCCATTGAGGCTACATTTCCTTCTGTAGGGTTTTGTCAATTCACATTTATCAGAGGGAGCAAGAGGAAACAGAATTATTTCTAGCATCATGTAAAACTCCAAGCTGACTGAAAAAAATGGAAACATTTTAATGAAAATGTGCCCCCCTGTTTGTTGAATGAGCTCTACAGTTTTTCTGTCAGTTGAAATGGATGAACTGTTGGGGCAGGGACTGTTTCTTTGCTCCATGTTTGTATAGCACCTCACAGTGAAGTGCAGTCTGCATCTGGGTCTAATTGCTGCTACCAGAAAAGCTGCAACAAGGTGGAGGCATGCATGGAACCCATTCCACGGCTTCTTTTGAAGGTGCTGCCAACTGGGGGTAAATATAATGATAGAAGTGGGAGAAGAGAGGGTCATCAAGTTGGCAGCTTGCTCTGCACAAAATATTTTGCTTTTGCCTTGGCTACTACAAATAAATAACATTTAAAGGCCAGACTTGCAGCAGATGGCCAACAGCTGACTTACAGGAACATTTTCAGCAACCTTCCTTCTTCAGTTAGCAGATGCCTGATGGTCTTTTACCAGTCAGCCCTCCCTCACTATAAATGTATGCTGAGCCCATTCTGTCAGTATAGTTCATCACATTATGCTTGTCCACTGGTGCAAAACCTACTAGCTGCTCATGTTGGATGTACAGCTGAGTTGCATTTTTTTTGGAAAAACTCAAAGCAACCAAAATTATAGTAGTGGAGTTTTCTCTCTATCAGGGCCTAGACCCCCGCTCCTCAGTGACCTCCAGCATTCTTCTCCATGAAGATCCCTGCAACATCTAATGCAGGGATAGCAGAGAATGATGTTATGTTGATACTTGTGTCTTCTATTTGAAATATTCATGTGTATGTGCACATACATTTCAGTACCTCAGATTTTGGTGGAATTTAAGAGTTTTACTTTAATAGCTCGAATTTCTTTTTACCTCTTGAGTGAACTTGAACGTGTTGAGTCTCAGTAGGAACTTGTTTTCTCAAGTTATTTAGATTAAACTTAACATGTAGCGTATTTTCCTTTTGCAGGGCACACACATGTTTCAACCGTTTGGATCTTCCACCTTATCCCTCATATTCTATGCTGTATGAAAAGCTGCTGACAGCTGTTGAAGAAACAAGCACCTTTGGACTTGAATGAGGGGGTTCAGGCACTTCTGGTGTTTTTCTGGCTGATGATGTCACCTTTCCTGTCCACCATCATTTGATCTTGGTTTCCCATGTTTTTATTTTTGAAAACAAAACAAACAAAAAAAAATCAAGATTAACAAAAGCTGTGCATGAAGAACTGCCGCCCTCTAAGATCTAACCTTCATGCTTTCATCCTGTTTCCAATGGACTGCTAGTCTGTATGCAATAGAAAAACAACTGTCTCAAGGTTTCTGTATCTCTCTACATACCTCCATTAATAACAATGAAAATACAAATGCAAGTTACACTACACTTGACCAAATGTTAATAAATGTTTACTTCCACCTACGTTGATTAAAAAATAAAAAAACCTCATCAAGTATTCCAAGCTTTTATATGCCCACATCTTCTAAATCTTCTAATTCAGAGCCCATCTTACTTCTTAACCGTTGAATCCAGTACTAGGAGCTGGTCAAATATATCTTCAGCCATCCTTGTTTTCCCCGTATGTATTGTCCATCTGAGAGACACCTATGAGCAAAAGTGAAATTTTTGTATACGAACTCATGATCCACATCAGTTGCATCAGCTGGAACTGGCCCAGATACATGGTGCAGATAAGACCTTCAAAAACTAAAAAACCAACCTGTAATGCAATGCAAAGCATAACAGCGATCGTTATGATTGTTACTTGCCAGTACTGGAGAGAACTTGCACTTCAGAGATATTGGGAGGGGCATCTCCATTGTAATGTTTACCACACAAGAAGCACAAGGTTGTGCACACTCAAGAAGGATGTTTTATTATGTAGCATAAAGGACAAGGCTCCCTTACCTTAGTATTGTATATGACAAGGAAAAGGGGAAATAAGAAGAATGTTCTACTCTTATGAATACCCTTGGGTTCTGTTTACCAGATCTTTGTTTTCTGATGTTTAAAATGCTCCTTTCCAAATGAGAAGTCTAGACAATCCCATCCCCTGTGTCAGAAGCCATTTATTTTCTGTCAGGCTGGGCTAATCTATGGTTCCTGGCAGCGGTTTTCGATTCTGTCATTTTTCTTTTCTTGTTCAGTGGAAATCTCTATAACCTCAAGAGTGGTTGTAGACAGAAGGTTTTAGTCTAGGGTCTATTAAATGAGAAGCTGCAGTGAATGAGGGTGCTTATGGGGGACGAAGGGGACTGTAACTCTCTTTGGGTTAAGACTTTGTTGCACTTCCTCTCAGAGTAAGCCCAAAGGCCCTCCAGTCATGTTAGGTACTACTAAACTAAAGATCTAGCTCTTGTTACTGCAGACATAACCCTCTTCAGTTTGGTATACTTTGCATTCCAACTCTGAAGCCAGGGAACGAAAGGAAAACAGCAGTAGGCTTGTCTTCGGATGGATTTTGCTGAGGCTGTTACAATCAACCTCACTGCTCTGATTGCGTTCTATTTGTTAATCTTTGCTGCCCCTGTTTTCCAAGACTAATCTCAGATTGAAAGTGTTTGTCTTAACTGGGAAAAGGAAATACAAAGTATCTTCTGACACTAAATATGTTAAAGGATGCACGAAATAGGAAGTGAAAGACTTGCGAAGGGTGAGTGAAGGTAAGTGAGGAGGTAACATCATAGAGTCCAGCCACTCACATGAAATCCCACATCCCCTTGGGGACTTGTTACTGGTAGTTTTTTGTTAGCTATGCTTCAGAAAACTGTAAAATCAGGAGACCAGTTCAATGTCTGACACATCTAATTCCTATAAGTTTTCTCTCCAGGGAGATGAATTGGACCCTGCTTTCTCTCATATTTTTATGGTGGCTACACAGAAACTCATCGCACTTGAAAAACTGCATTCTGAGAGTTTTAGATCCTTCTCCTGCTTTGATTCTTAGGTCAATAGGTATTTGAAAGGTGATGGACCCAAAAACATGTTTCTAAGCAGAAATAGTAGCTTTTGTTAATGATATATAAAATATTTGGGATATTTAAATTGCCCCATTCATTCAATTTCTATGACATTTCAGCTACTTTTATACTAATTTACTGTATGGCTTTTACTGCTAATCTATTTTATAGTACGTTATTATTCTTATTGAGTACTCGTATTACAGTTGCATATGGAGGCTGCAGCTACAGGCCAGCTTCATTGTACCAGACACCGAAAATGATGCTTATTATTTCCACAGATGAACTCTCAGGCATCTATTCCACATGACCAGCCTCACTGCACAGTAGAGATGGAAATCTTAACTTTTTTCTGAGAGCATTTGTCATGTGCACTTGAATTACATCAGAGCGAGTCACACCAGGAGAGACTGAACAACGAAATCTTCCAATGCATGTAATTTCTGCCTCTTCACCACTGGGCCCCAAAATCCAGTGATTCCTGTATGGTTCTTGTTTTATTCCTGGTGATGTTATAAAGTTACCTGCACTATGTCAAATGTTGGATGACCTCCAACAATAGAAGAAAAGAAAGAGAAGTATCCAACTGTTTGGTCCATGTTTGGCCAAGGAAAATAGTGCATCAAGAGCTGTCTCATTAACATAGTAAAAAGGTTAAAAAAAAATCCAATCTTTACAATACTGTATAGTTAAATTTTTTTAAGTATTTAAAAACTATATTTTATTAAGAAAAGTGAAACTATTTTTTGTAGCACAATAAAAGATGTTTGTATTTCAGAGACAGCATCAAACCCCACTGATTGAAACAAAGAAGGCTTTCTCCTGAAATTCTTCTTCACGACATGTTCTGGCACTTGCCACACACTAAGCTAGATTAGGTGTTATGCATCTCCATGTTTGGCAGATGCCATGTCAAGCACCTTGTGGGTTCCTGCTCTGGGAAACATACAGCATAGCCAGCTACTTCCCATCAGAATCCTTGGTCCAAGCTGTCTTTCAAGCACACAGCCTAGTATTTTTTAAAGGTTGCTTTCTTAGGTGACTGTGATGACATCAAAGTAACAAGGTCATGCAGATTTCCTTGCAAGTTTTTTTGGATCTAAAGCCAGGAATAGAGGAAGACAGTTGACTATTTTCATAAAACAAAGAGAAAGAAAATTCTATACTCTGCTTTTCTTGCATTCTACCATTCCAGTCGTATCCCTCTCTCTTCCCAAATGCCCTACCCCAATAGGTTTTCAAACACTGACATCACCTCTAGGATATCCAGATCGACACTTCACAGTGCATTTCTCCACTCATTGCATCATACTATGGGCTGAATCCGGTCCCAGTCTGGAGTGAAGGGGAAGCCATGCATCTAAGTAGCACTGTAATGTTAGAGTATGTGAGGCAGTGAATGGTGCTAACAGGAGAGAGGGAGGACCCATCTCCCTTGCCCTGTTATTTAACCTGCCCATTATGCAATTAATTGACTTTGTTGTTGTTATGCATATGCAAGGCATATACCCTTCCTTGTTCACCTTTTGATTCAAATGCTGTTACTCACTCATATAGTCATGTGTGCTCTCCCCAGGTCTGCATTTTCATTTGTAAAACACTGACAATTACAGAATTTCTGGTTTCATTGTTTTCCCACAGGAAAGACTAAAAGATATTCCATAGGGCAGATTTACAGTGAAATAATCTGTTTAGCTCTTTCACCTCAGTTCCCTTTAAACATGGTGGCTAAATTAAGATACAACATCAACATCAATAGATTTTAAAATGCAAGTGGAAAATGGAATAGGCAATCTGACAGCTTTTGTGAATTGCAGTTTTCCATAGGAGCAATGAATATTGGTAATTTGTACGTTTGGTTTCAGAGGGCCCATATCTTTCTCAAAGTGATTGTTCTGATGGTGTTAATGGTAGAGGGAGGGAAAGGGATATTTCTGTTTATGAAATCCTGTTGCCATACTAGCACTAAACTAAAGATATGAGAAAGAAAATAGGTATTTTAAATCATCAGTAGGTCTTCCACCTTGAAGTAGTCTCACCGACTGCTCAACCACATAAGCTATGCAGGATTTGATCCAGTACAAACAACCGTACCTTATTGATAATTGCATCAGGTCTAAACCTTACAAATGCTGTCACTTCAGTCTGCAGTACGTCACATGCGCGTTCAGTTTCAATCACGTGGCTGTGCACACTCAGAACTTGACTTATGTTCTAGGGAGATCCGTGGCTATCACAAGGCAAGAAGTGAGTGGTCCAAACTACATCTAACATCTAATGGAGGAATCATGAGTTTTGTACAGGTCTGATGCAGAGGACTTTTTTCACCCAGTTTGCTCAAGGGCCCGTGAACTTTTTCAATGAACTGTAGCTAAGGTTTGAGTTCGTAGTCTAGTCTGAGAGACAGCCTGTGGCGGGGGGGGGGGGTGTTGTTTGTTGGATTTGTGTTTTGTTGTTCTAGTTTCACTGTAACAAATAGTTGACATACCTCTAGCTGAAAACAGTAGGATACTGAATTTGGACATGAAAATCAAATAAGAAATAAGCTAAAATATATACGCACAGAGGACGAGTTAAACTCATCCTTCGCTATTAATCCTGTGACAGTCTATGGAATTTCAGAAGGACAAATTTGACTGGAGATTTCTGTTGAAATAATAATTATTTGCCCTGCCTCCATAGTAATATTAATAGGGCTTCCCAGTCAAGATTAAACACTTTCAGTCAAATGCAGACCTACAGATCTTTCTACAACAAATGCGGTGCTTTTTTATTATTATTCTTGCTGTACCTCAGTGTTCATTAGTAAAAGAAAAAAATGACTGCAATATACTAAATCTGGGATAGGTTTTCCAGTTATCACAAGGTCCAAAAGATTGGATTGTTACTTTCTCTCTAGTGAGTCATGTAGTTCCTTTGTTCTAGTAGAAAAACAGATGCCTGTAGGTAGTAGATACTAGGTATAGTAAATATTGTACCATTAGCCAAATTCCCTGCAGCTTCCGATTTATGTAACAGAAATGTCTGTTATGGTTTTTGTTAAAGACTACATAAAGTCAATGGCAGGAAAGGTCCTCATTATTGGACTGATTTTGCTTATATTGACAGAAAAATGTCACATGATACTCAGGCTGTGCTTTCTATTCAACCATATCACTATAGAGGAATGTCAATAAAATCACTTTGTTATGGCATTGTGTGGACTGTCTATTACAAATAACTTATTTCACAGAGGATGTATTTTACTAGAGTGGATGGAAACTGGCACTAGTGAAAGTCCACTGATTTTAAGGAATTGCTCTTCCAGGATCTTTTCCTTTCTGACCATTGCATTCAGGCCCTTCTACTGCTATTGTTCAATTTCTCAGGGTACATGTCTAAAACCTGAGGTTCTCCACATAAGTATGAATAACCAAAGCCCCCATCCTCTCCTAGACTACCCTAAGACCAGCCCTGCCTTGAAAGCACGTGAGCTTATTCCTTGCTATAGAAAATGTCTGGACAAAGAGAGGGACAAGAAAGATGTATATACTACTTACGCATACCTCGCTTCTAGGTATAATTACTGCATTATAGGTATGAAATGCAAGTGCAAAAATGATTTCTTAATAGCATATACTGGGTCTGCATTAAGTGTTGGCAGCAAATAAATAGCAAGATGCTCTGGCATTCTTAGTATGTCACACCCTTTTCTCTACTGCTCGTCACTGTAATATCTCAGGCATGTTTCATTAGCAAATTCCAGGATAGATTAACACGCCTCAGATACACAGTCAGCAGACACCTTGCTGACCATACCTGTTTTCTTACATAAATGGCACCTCATGAGGGATCATGGTACAATATGAAGGATGGGAAAGCTTAAATATGAGGAGCAGTTTTTATAAGGAACAATATAAACCCATGGAAGACACTCCGACAGAAATGGTAAGCATATCTTGCACAAGACAAATCAGTAGCAAATGTGAAACTATGTGACTGTGTGACAACTCTTAAGAGACCTTCTGCAGTCGGCACTGCATTTCATCATGTGTGGGGGAGCACAGGTCCACAAGCCCGAGGCCAGCACTGGCTCTCCTGCGGCAGGGACGGTGGTGGTGGCAGCAAGAGTAGCGCCCACCCATGCACGTGCTCAAGAAATCCGGGTCTCACAGCACAGCCTTTATTCAAAACTTGTTTGTGTGATTGTCCTTGTGTATGAGGAGGAAGTCGGGGGAGAGGGCATTTGTGATACTGAGCTACATTTCTCTAAATTTTTCACATATAAAGGAAGGAAAAATCAATATTTACTAAAAAGCAGTGAGATGAGCTGCTGATCATTAGGGTACATCAGAGGTGTCAGTTTCTGCAGCAGTGATCTGTTTATGTGGCTGGAACTGTGCCTTTTACCAGAACCCATTCCATGATATATGTTGCTGAATTTCTGTTAAAATATAGTGGCCGTCCGCCTGAAGCCTCCATATGTACATCAGATGTCTTTCCTGGCATGCTAACAAAACTCCATAATCCTATAGGATATTACAAATCAATAATAATCCCTTCCCACCCTGTGGTAGTAAAGTCATAGTTTTTTGCTACAATGGACAATAAATCCACTTGTGGCCTGACGCTCATTCTTGTATAAGAGACCAGACTGGACAATAGCCGTCATTTCTGGAGAACAATGGAGAATGAAGCCACAAAGGATCCGCTGTGTCTCATCTAATCATAAATCCGCCTTGAGCTGCAAAGCCACACTCTTTTATTATTTTTTAATTTAATTCTGATAACCTTCAAAATCAGTTTTGCCTGAAAATACCTTTCTTGGATATATCAAAATGAAGAGTGTGTGGCTTTGTTTGTTTAGTTCCTACCCTCTTGGAATTAAGTTTTGAAGAAAAAAAAAGATACATTATTCTGTCTGGAACACAAGCCCTGATTCTTATTTATGTTAGGGTTTGGTGTAAAGCACATTTATGTTGTTTTAACTCTCGTGTAAATGAAACTCATGCCCACAGTGCTGTGTTACAGTTCTTTGAGGTTGTATAGAACAGAAGTCACTGGAGAACATAAAGACTGCAACTAATGATGTTTTTTCCTGAATTGCTGGCATGTAGGATTTCATATAGTTAACTCCTACGGTATAAGAAGATAGTGGAGCTGCATGGGAAAGTTTTCTGTGTCAATGATAAACAATGGTAATACTAAGGTCACTTGCCTTTCCTTCTGTGAAGAGTAATACACTTTAGGGACATACCTTCGCCTTTTAAATTTTTCAGTATGAAAATAAAAGACTGGTTTGGGTTATTTTCTTTCCCAGTTACAAAATTAATCAGTTATAAGAAAAAAAAATGCTGTAAATACTCTGCGGTGTGACACTGAAAATCTGTTCAGTCAGTTTCAAAATGGACCACAGACAGCAGTTGAAGAACTATTGTTGGGTGTGATTTCCTAATGCTGGTTTTCCAGAATCAAAACAGCATACATACAAAAATAAATTGCACATGCTCCTATTTTTCTGTTTTCAGCACTTAATATGCTTCAGTCTGTAGACAAAGGAGTATAGGTACCTAACCAGCGTGCCACATGGAGTCATCATATTTAGATAACAGCTTTTCAGGAATGCAGCTGGGGCAGCATTGGAATCTGCTTAGGAACTTTGTTACAAGCTGTGATTTGACTTCAGTACCTCTTAGGTATGTCTTAGTATTAAATCCGATCAGTGACTGTTTAAGAATGACTGAAATTAGTAATACAGATTACTATATAAGATTATACTTACAATGTGTGAGGATATGTTTACTGACAGCTTTGGCATCTTTGGCAATTGAATATAAACTTCCCTGCTTTAGGCATGTAAGTTAACAGCTTTAGTGATTCGTGCATTGATTAACAGAACTGGGATCTTAAGAGTTTAACTCCTACTACTGTGGTATGTAAAGCACACAACATGGCTTTTGAACATCATAATTGTGCTTCAACTACGTATTTTAGTCCTCCTAATGTACAAACTGAAACAAGTTATCTTTGTGCTTTGGACACAGACTTAAAATAAGTAGCAATGCACCCTGGATTTTGTAAAATATAGTCTACCTAATTTGTGAAAGATGAATCAGTCTTTGGGACCCCCTTGGCATGGCAGAGGAGCTGTGAAACTGATCTGAGGAGCACCCAATATAATGTGTGGGGACCCATATGATGTGTTTTCCAACTGGTAGATTAATGTTTTTATATGTAAAACTCATATTCAAATGGAAATTTCTGCAAAATATGAACCCGTGAAAGTATTTGGAAAGGTTACTCTTAGATTCTCTGAGCACAAGTTTATTCATCTGTCCTGGAAATTATGAAATCAAACCCTATGAGCAAAAAAGAGGCATACACATTATTGTGACATGAGCAGCAGTTTATATTAAATCTCTCACAAATATAAAAATAATTCAGCGAAGCTGTGCCTAGTGCTGCCACTTAGTGGAGCTGTGCTTTCCTTCCTTAAAAAAGTGAAGATTAGTAACACTTTTTTGTTGCAGCTGGTAAGAAACCTCAGTTTGTACAAAAGTGTAGCATGGGACTGGTTTTTGGTGGTGCTGGGTACTCAGAGCTCTTGTGTAAGTGCCTTTACGTGATGACAAGAAGCATTTGAAGAATACAGGAGTGAAACACCTCAGCCGAGGAATGTGTACTCCTCCTACCACCTCATATATAAGACAATCACATCAAGAAATAAGTAGCTCATCAATGCAACATCACTAACTTCATATGGAACTTAAGCAGCCTGCAGAAATTCCAGCCACGGAAGATCATGTTTTTCTATCATTATGGAAATTGAAAGGATGAATGTAGCACCTGAAAAACAATCTTAAGTTATGTGTGTTGAGCTACGGATGGTTAGATTTCATATTTCTCTTATAAATGGACCATGATGATGATGATGATTATTTCAGGTAACTCTTCCATCATGTACAGGTTGCCTGAATACATTCACATTGGGAAGAGGAACATCCTGTGAAGATCAAGCTAGAGTCAGACTGATACAACTGAGCAAAGCTTATGTCCCTATGCAATACGTTTGATCCACCTCTTCAGGGCAGAATAGAAATCACTCTTTCACCCCAGTGCATGCAGACATAAATCGAAAAGAACATTCTTTTAAACAGAATACCTGTGGTGGTGTCTTCCACCTCACCTCCTGCTTCTTAGCTTGCAGGCCAAACACAGCTCATGAGAATGAATTCCTTGGATGCTACTGGCAGAAAAGAAAAAAATGTATTGAAATATAAAACAGTTAATGTTATCTGTACAAGCAGAAATCAATGTTTGTTATGCCATCTGAGTGCAACTGAGCGTACAACAGCTAATAATATTTCAATAATTGAAGCCAAATATCCAAACAACAGAAAAAAAACATATGTATTTTATCAGTAGATAACATATGAGAGTAACCAGCCTAGATATGTCTGTTAGCTTATCTCTAAATAAATCAAGCATTGTTCATATCCGCACATGTTTCTCCCTGTGTGGGTAGCACATATAAGCTTATGCTGCAGTATTTAAGACTAAGATCAGTGCTGTTTTAATGCACAGGTGAAACTACAGTGAGTCATAAAGCTTATGTTTATCCTTTCTATGGGGAAAACTTAAATTAATACAGCATATGTCATCAGCTCCATAATATTCTGGTACGACTAGGCAAAGTGTAGTCTGTTCTATGGCTAGTGCACAGAAAAGTGGGAGCAGATTTTATTTCGGTCAATTTTCAAGACAGTAAAGCACAATTTTTCTTTTTGTCATTGTCTTCCTATTCTGTGGATAATTCTTTTTAAGAATGCAACAAATCCGTCTTCCTGTTATATTAAAACACTGTTCATGTCTTTGGTAGTTTCTGCCCTATGGAAGAAAAATAGATAAACTTACATACTATATAGAATAAAAGTTCTTCCAGATAGAAAGAAGCAATATACTCAAAACTCTCCGTAAGTTAGTGTGGTGGGTTCACCCTGGCTAGACGCCAGGAGCCCCCCAAAGCCGCTCTATCACTCCCCTCCTAAGCTGGACAGGGGAGAGAAAATATAACAAAAGGCTCATGGGTTGAGATAAGGACAGGGAGAGATCACTTGGCAATTACCATCATGGGCAAAACAGACTTGACTTGGGGAAAAGCAAATTAATTTATTACCAGTCAAATCAGAGTAGGATAATGAGAAATAAAACCAAATCTTAAAAACACCTTCCCCCCACCCCTTCCTTCTTCCCGGGCTTAACTTTACTCCCAATTTTCTCTACCTCCTCCCCCTGAGTGGCACAGGGGGACGGGGAATGGGGGTTTCGGTCAGTTCATCACACGTTGTTTCTGCTGCTCCTTCCTTCTCAGGGGGAGGACTCCTCACACTCTTCCCCTGCTCCAGCGTGGGGTCCCTCCCATGGGAGACAGTCCTCCACAAACTTCTCCAATGTGAGTCCTTCCCACGGGTGCAGTCCTTCAGGAACAGACTGCTCCAGCGTGGGTCCCCCACGGGGTCACAAGTCCTGCCAGCAAACTTGCTCCAGCGTGGGCTCCTCTCTCCACAGGTCCACAGGTACTGCCAGGAGCCTGCTCCAGCACAGGCTTCCCACGGGGTCACAGCCTCCTTCAGGCATCCACCTGCTCCGGTGTGGGGTCCTCCACGGGCTGCAGGTGGATATCTGCTCCGCCGTGGACCTCCATGGGCTGCAGGGGGACAGCCTGCCTCACCATGGTCTTCACCATGGGCTGCAGGGGAATCTCTGCTCTGGTGCCTGGAGCACCTCCTCCCCCTCCTTCTTCACTGACCTTGGTATCTGTAGAGTTGTTCCTCTCACATATTCTCACTCCTCTCTCCGGCTGCAGTTGCTGCTGTGCAGTAACTTTTTCTCCTTCTTAAATATGTTATTGCAGAGGCGCTACCACTGTCGCTGATGGGCTCGGCCTTGACCAGTGGCGGGTCTGTCTTGGAGCTGGCTGGCATTGGCTCTATCGGACATTGGGGAAGCTTCTAGCAGCTTCTCACAGAAGCTGCCTGTGTAGCCCCCCTGCTACCAAAACCTTGCCACACAAACGCAATACAGTTAGATACAAATATATCTTAAATTTATCTGAGTAAAATAACCACATGGGGGAAAAAATGTAAGTCCAACAGAACCCATTGCTAGATTTTTAAAGGCATTTAAGAATCTAAAACTTATTTATTTTAAAATATGGCCAGAGAACCTTAAATATCCCAAAGTATTTTGAGGAAGGTCTGTTCATATTCCAGAATCAATAATTGCACTCCTTTTTCATAAGTTTTTTGCAGGTTCCCCCCCCCCTAGGAAAATGTGCGTGTGAAAGTAAGCAAAGTAGTAGAAAATATCACAGGAATTAAGTATCTGAAACCTTCATTTAGGATTAACATACTTTTAAGATATGATATATTTTTCAGGCAACAACCTTTTCTCTGTAGTAAATGCCTCTGATATGTACCTTCAGATGTAACAATTTCTTAACCCCTGTTTAATCCAAATTTTATTGTTCAGCAGTAACAGTCTGGCCCTGCTACAACTTAAACGATGTTCTGAGTGGAAAGCACATTGATACCTTAAGTCTTGAACTCTCCATTACTCTATATACTGGTTCTGGAATGTATTACTAAACTATTTATTTCTGCAAATCAGATTTGGCATTAAGTGAACGAGGGAATTCCAGAAAATGCCTTGTGATCAATTGTACTCCCATCCCTAATCAATGACCCAGGTTTGGGCTGAATCCTTTCCTGTATGTTAGCCTGTTTCCTCATTAGTCTCTTCTCCCTGCTCTGGATATTGGCAGGCAACGGCAAAGAGATTCTGTGCCCTTAATGGAGAGAAATGCCACAGCACTGCCTCGAATAATGACTGCCACACAGAACAAGTCCCTTAAACACATACATTAAGTAAGCAGGATGGTGAAGGGCTTGTGAAGCGAGCGGAGTACAGCCATTTCTCAAGCCTCTTCCAGTTACGCTCATGCGAAATCCCTGAGACAATTTCCACTGGCCTGGACAAACAGATGACTGGGAGGCAGTTCCTACACACCTCACAAAGACATCTGGACCTCAGGCATGCATGGAGGAGAGGAGCTAAGCACGCCCCAGCTGTGGGAAAGGCTTAATTGGAGCTTGTGCCTCAGACACCACAGAGGCCAAGGTTTCATTAGGTGGGCTCAGGTGTATTTGTCCCCTTCGGAGCTGCCGCTGCCCCTTTTGTCCTCGCCTTCCTTCAGCCTTGCGTCCCAGTGTCCCCACGATGGGCCTGAGCCCTGTTTCCCCACAAGGGCATGCCCTTCACGACCAGCGCTTGCGGTTTCACCTCAGGCTTCGCTCTTCTGACCTACCTCTCCCTCAGGGCTCACCTGAGCGCCCACAAAGTGAGTTCCTGGGTCGCGCAGATACGAAGAAAAGTCCGAACGGACTTGGCTGACCTCGCCAGCCAAGAACACGTCGCTCAGATACTCATCTCAGCTTTATTAGTATTTAAATCTCGTCATTTTGCGGAAGGGTCCGCCGCCACCGCGCCCGCCGCCCGCCTCCTGTCACCCCCCCTCCGCCCCCCGCTCCCAAGGCCGCCAGCAGGTGGCGCTGCCCCACCGTCCCTCCAGGCGCCGCGCGGCGCCCCGCCCCTCGCTCCCCTCCCCCGCCCTCCCTTCCACCAAGGTGAGGCATTAAAGGGCGGGGCCCCGCGGCTGCGCCCCGCCCCTCCGTCCCCTCGGCGCGGCGCGTGCTGCCCGCCGCCCTCCTGAGCAGCGGCAGCGGCAGCGGCAGCGGCAGCGGCTGGCAGGTCACCCCGGAGCCTGAGGGGAGCCCGGCCCGGCCCGGCGGAGAGGCAGACCGAGAGGGGAAGGGAGAAGGCGTCCCCCTGCTGAGGGAGAAGCCCCGCACCATGAGCCCCGAGGAGAAGCCGCCACCCAGCCGCTCCCGCGATGACCGGCCGCCGCCGCCACCTCAGCCCGCTCCCGGCCGAGGCCGGCGGCGAGGCGGTTTCCTGACGGAGATCCGCACGCCCATCCGCACCGAGCCCTTCCAGGAACGCTACAGCCTCAGCCCCGGCAGGGAGCTCGGCAGGTGAGCGCACCTCGGGAGGCGCAAGGGCGGGGGGCGGCTGGCGCTGCCGCCCCGTCCCCGGGATGCGAGCGCTCCCGCGGAGGCGGCAGGAGGGAGGGGGTGTCCCGTGTCCCCCCCGGCCACCCCGCCGGCCCGACTCGCCCGAAGCGCCGAGTGCAAGGCATGTGCCCGCGGCGGAGCCTGCTGTTCGGCTGCCGGGGGCGGGCTGGGGGCGAAGTCGGTGCCTTCCCTCTGCTCTGCGGCTCCTCTCTCGCTGCCCGCCGCAGTGAGTTGCTGGCAGGCGGTCACCAGGCGTTTTCACCTGCTGCCCCTTCCTCTGCTGCCCCGTTTGAGCAGAACTAGATAGATGATGGTGGGAGGGGGGAGCGAGGGGGATCACTGCCCTGTGCTGGAGCCGCCTTTAGTGGCATCCTTTGCTGGCCTCTTCCTGCTGTGGGTCAGCTCCGAGGACGTGCCCGTCGCACTGGCTGGGTAGTGTTTGGCTTGGCTGGAAGGGGTGCTGGGAGGCAGCTGTCCGCGCAGCTGTACCCCAGCTGCTGGCCGCGGCTGGTTGTCCCTCCTTCTGGCGAACAAGTCATCCTCAGCCTTGTGAAGCTGGCTGGGAAGATACTGCACTCTTCCCTGGGAGCCGGTGTAGAGAGTATTGCTCTAGATTTACATCGGAGGCTGAAACCTGCCCGGTTTTTTGGGGGTTTTTTTGTGAGCTTTGTAAGCTGTGACATGGGGCAAAACAAGTCTAGAGGAGGCTAGTTTGTGGTAGCATATGCTTGAGAATAATCTAATGGTGGAACTCTTCAAATAATTTGAAAGCTGGTTAAAAAACTTGGTTTTGAAAGTAATTCCACATGTAAGGTTTAATCAATGTATAATTTCAACACCTGACTGATAGCAAGCAAGGTCTGAGACAGAAAGTCTCATTAAAAGGTTTTTGCATCTCAAGAATTATATGTATGGAATTTCAGCACCACTAAACCAATATTTTTGTTTGAAATTCTGTTACTTCTTATAAAAAGAATGACAGTATTCTTACTCACAATCACATGTGCTGTATCTAAAGAGTATTCAGAGAAAAAAAGATTAGATGAAATACCCCAGGATATATGGCAAGATACACTCCTTAATGTATGTTCTTTTGCAAGTTATGCTAGCTGTGTAGCTCAGTTTATACAGCAGCAAAAACAACCCCTTTGGAGCTAAAGAGGAGTTTCAAAGCAAATGTGGCTGCTGTAAGTACCTCTAACAAATTTTTAGGTTGCCTAGGTGTCAGCTTAATGCTCACTTAGTAACTCTGATGTACTAATAGAATAATACCTGTTTAAACATAGTGGCCTAAAGCATTCATATGGGAAGCCGGTGGGAGAAACATCCTGTAAAGTGAGAAAGCTTTTTTAGCATGATGTGACCACAATGTCCAGGGCCTGGAAGCTGAAGCTAACTAAATGCAGGCTACAAAACAGCCTAAATTCTAAGCAACAGTCAAGAAGGCATAGGAGCAGTGTAGCACAGGATGTCCTGGTATTGCTGCTGCTCGGGTTTTTTTATTTGATGATCAGATGACTTTTCAGAAAATATTTGGCAGTTTTGCCATGGAGTGAGAGCTTCTCTTAGAGCTGGGTAATATTCATTGGCCTAATCAGAAAATAGATTAGATGACGCTTCCTTCTGGCACACAAAAGTACAATTGAAATTATGAGCTTTACACTATGAACAAGAATTAAGTACTACAGCGAATCTTGGTCTGCAGTTTAAACAAGTAAATCTCAGCATGGCTTTTTGTGTGGAGTTGTTTTTGACCAGAACTACACTTAAAGATGACCTTTGCATGAAGGTTGTGATTTTGCACCTGTAGTTATGTTAAAATTAGTTAAGTGACTGTTCTAAGTGTTTGTCTTGTTTTTGTGCAACAGTTGCACATATTTTGGTTCAGACTACCTTTTTCTCTCCTCAACTTCACAAATGTTTTCACTATCTTCTCTCTTAGAATATAGAAATCTATACATTTGAATATATGTGCTTGGTTTTTTTATTCAACAGTTTTGAATGTTTTTTTACTACATTTTGATTAAAAAAAGTGGATACTTCAGCTCAAGTGCTCCCATTAAAGACAATTTTTTGCTAACTCGTGACAAAGCATAGGTGGTAAATGGAAAGTCTCTCTGCCACTTGTAACTGTCTCTGTCACTTTATTGATAATGTATGCTTAGCAGAAATTGTTTCACTTTTATCTGTTCATAAAGTGTGTAAGTTTCTACTTATGGGTAGAGTTTATCTTTACAAAGGACTTGGACAAATTAGCACCCAGGTGTGATAGGCTTTTGTCTCAGATGAAAAGCAGTCCTTGTGCACACAACATAGTCTATTTTAATTCTAATTTGGTAGGTGAATTGGCTAATGAAGAATGTTTATACACTCTGTATTTGCCCATCCCGTTTCCCAGAATTAGGGAAACAATTGAAAAGCTGAACTTTAGATAGAGGTTTTGAGAATAACAACATTCATATGAATTGTGTTTAAAACTGACAGCGGGGAGAGAAAAGAAAGTAGATTTAGCACCTTTGCTGAGAGCAGGGCTGCTGCATGAACTCAGCAGGTTTGTGTGTTCTTTGGCCTCCAATCCAGTCAGTCAATACACATATGTTGAACTCACCATGGCTCTTGGGGCCTCTGTCCTCTGTTCCCTTGTCACCTATGTGTGGAGGAGGTGCAAAGAGGGGGGAATATGGGAAAATGTTAAGGTGTTGTAGTTCTAGCAGTGCAGGGTAGGGAGGTACTGGCGCTGCTGGCCCCTGGTGGCATGTTAGGGGGCAAAAGTCCTGGGTGAAGTATTGCTGAAAGTAGTAGATGAGCCTGGGAGGAACCTGATCACAGTGTCACTGGAGGGACTTGTGTGCAAACCCATAGGAAATCAGGCTTCGTTAGTTCTGCTCAAGGGGAGAAAACTGCTTTGAGAATGTAAAGCGTATGTGCTTTGAAAGGCTGCTGCTTCATTCAGTAGTTATAAAACTTGGTTACAATGGCTACTCTGGAAGGGAAATTATTTTAAGTTGCTTAGGATGACGTGGAAATGGCAGGGGTTTTTTAATGAAATGTTTTAATAAATGAAATTTTGGGCTAGTCTTCACAGCCTTATTAATTTTACTGTCCCAGAATGAGAATGTTCTCACACAAGTCTTCATCTATATGATGTTTAAAATCAAACGTACCTCTGATGGATGTTTTAAGGGTGCCATTTCTCATCAACTCACTCAGACTTAAGTGTTTTCAGACAGTGCTAGCTTGAGTTAGGTTAGTTTGAAGTAGTGTAACCTTTACAGAGGACAAGACACCAATTGCTTAACTCTTCTTCCCCTTACCATCTGTGCTTAAGCCATAATTGTACTGTAAAATGGGGAACAATATATTTTGTATTACCTAGAGCTTCTTTAAAGAGTCTAGTATAATTGTATTTAGTTGCTTTGCTCTTTTTCCTCAACAAAAAACTCGTAACTAATTGCACACAAAATATTAATAGACTATTAGTTAATTCTTCAGCTCATTGATGGAGTATTGCACGCTTTTCTTTTTTTATGTAAATCAAGCTACGTACATGTTGGAAATCATCATTTGTTTACAGAAAATAATGCTCCTGATGCTAGAGCTCCGTTGGAGGAAGGCATAAATGACTGGCCTTGCTTTCTTCTCACTGGAAGTCACCTTAAATGACTGCTCTAAAATAAGCAATCTTCTGCTAGCGAAATGTATGCAGTGCATACATGTAAATGTATGTCAAGTGCAATTCTGTTGATTCTCCTAATGCCCAGTTTTTTGTTAAAGCAGACAAGCTCATTCTCCACTCAGAGCTAAGAATAACAAGTATTTTAATCATCTGAGGAGACTGAACAGAATAATAAGGAAATATTCTTTGTTTCTAACTAGTGACCTGGCTGTAGTTTCATGTGCCGATAACCCATGTCTTGAATTCTTTTTTTTTTCCCCACACACTCTGGCATGAACTTGCTTATTTCTCAAGCAGCTTTCAGTAATGTGCATCTTAGTGGTACGTGACACGTGTACAATTTTGTGCATCAGTAAGAATGTATATGCTATCACACTTCTGTTCTCAGCTGCTCTCTGCAGTAGCACAGCTAGGGTGAAACAGTTGTGGAACTAAGTGAAAGTGGAAAAGAGGTGAAAATAAAGAGTTCAAGTAGTTGATTCCACCATTTGAGAATAAATTTATGTGAGTAAATTATTCGTGAACATCAGAAATGGAATCCCCGCACCTTGCTGTTTGGAAAACAAAAATTACAGGGGAAAAAAACCACACTTTAGAAAAAATGTTTGATATGAGTTATGTAATAAATTGCATATAGTTTTGTGGATTTCAGAATTTTCTGAACGTTACAAAAAGTAAATATCTTCACAGGAATGGCTGTTGTTCCTGCATTTGTTATAGTGACAGTGTTTTATAGGTCACTTCAAAAATAATTAATTAAAGTAAGGTTAGTTCTCTGTTCTTCTGAGCCTATGACAACCAAAATTAACTGGTGTGACATAAATGTTCCTGCTTATCTGATTTGACATTTGATTTGTGATTTGAGGCTTTTGCTTTAAGCCATAATGTATGCCAGATGAAACAATGCTAATTCTGTTGGCAATCTGAAAAGATTACATTGAGCTTCTTTGTAATCAGATATGATTTATCTTAAATCATAATTCTTGAATGAAACTCTTGTGAGGACTGAGATCAACTTCTAGTTTCCTATTCATGTCTCCTTTCAAAGCATTTTTGTTTGTGTTTGGATGACCAGTAGTCAGTTTTTAACTTTGGAAATGCACATTAAATATTTCCTCTCAAAATTGTTCTTCCTTCAATGCAGTGTTCTCGCTGCTAGCTCTTCTCAATACAGCTAAACTAGCAATGCTCTGATCTAATACTATTTTCACTATTTAATAGATTTTTTTGTAAGGAGTTCTGAAAAGCAGGATTTCAAGAAAAGCAAAGATGAAGCATATGCAATGTGTACTTTATAGGAAAGCTTGTATATATCTGTCTTATCTACTATTCTGTCTCTATCAAAAAGAAATTCTTTACAAATTTATCTTTTGGCTTAACCATACAGTGGATGCTATCTTTGGATCTTAGCTCTGAAATTGTCTCAGGCATGAATCTAGATCGCTGCACGGTAATTAGTTCTATTACCTATAAACATCAGGTTTGTCAAGTTTGATCTTTTTTGGGGTTGTATTCAGAAAAGATGAGTTCTACAGACAGTAGTTGTAATAGCTCTAATTATAGGTATAACCATAAAGAATCTGGGCAGGATTCTTGGTCTTGAACAACTAAGAATTAGTATTTGTCAGCTGGCTGAACTCTCGTGTAACCTGTCCTTTTAATTACGTCACCTATCAGGCTTCTGGCCAGCTCAGCTAAACAGGACATGCGTGGCCACACACAGTGGTAGCTCTTGCTGTTTCTTGCTGCCCTGTGAATGCTGTTTTATTTCCATAGTGACTAATGTGCGATGAATCGGCAACATTGGTGCTCGTTAGGCTAATTAACTTGCTTCCAGATAGATTTTGTACGTAATTCAAAACAACGCAGTGCTTCTTGAAAGCTGTATTATAGGGATTTCAAACTTTTCTAAACTGCTTTCTCTAGGTCCTTCACTGGTGCTAGAATTAAAAGCTTTTGACTGCGCTAAGATGACATTCAACCGGAAGGAAACTGTGCATTCAGAGACTAGTTAAGGAAAACAGAAGGCTGAACCCAGGGGTCTAGATTTTTAGTATAAAGGCTTAGTATCTACCAGGTATTAAAATAACTTGCTGTTAAAGGGCTTATCTGTTAGTTTCTCAATTTATTTTTATCTGTTGGGTTTTTTCTTACTAGCATAGTCGCTAGGTTTTTCCCTGTGCTGTGGTTTTGGTGCTAAAAACTTCAGCAGGGTTTTTAACACTTTTGATAGATGCATAGCTTTACATTGTACACAAATCATACAGATGCATGTCTTCATCTGGAATAACTTAAAATCCTTTTCACTGGCTACATAAGGAAGGTTGCTCTCTGTCATGGTTAGGATTGCAATACTGGAGGGATGTTTATACTTGTAGCTGCAACACTAATGTCACAAGCTTCCTAGAAATCTACCTAAAAGAAACACTGTCCTTGCAATATTTTTGGGATCAGGAGCATTGTTAGCACATTCCTATGTTTCCTGATGAGCTGTCTCTACTATACACATTTGTTATTTCTTCCAGCATGGTTTTTGGTAGATGTGTACCAGGCACCTAGCAGGTGGTTAGCCTTTAGGTGTCTGTTCCTCCTGTGGTGTTCTGTGGTAACTCTATATCAATTAATGCATTTTATACTCCTCTGTTGACCACACCTTCCTAGTGCTACAAAATCTTATAATATTCTTTTCATGCATTTGCAAAGCTATAATATTGTCTTAATGTATATATTAGTAATTAAGAACTTTCTCCCCTAAAATTGGATTCAAGACATTGAAAGCACATTCTTACTGTTCGTCTTCCTTCACAGCCATGTGGGCTATGCTCTGATCCAGTCTTAATACATATTGTGCTGTAGATAATGTGTGCTTATGCAACATATTATTCCTAGAGGAATAACTGGCTGTATCAGCGGTTACAAGGCCAATTATTTCAGTGAGATTGCCTAGCAAATACCCACTTTGTGGGTGCTTATTTGACTTAATTCATTTAGACTGGGTAATTTTGAATCAAATGCCTATTAAAAGCAAGCTGACCACAACTTCTTTTAGCAGTTACATTTCATGGATAGCAGTCTGCCAATACGTTGGGAGCTGTGAGAGTGAAAACTTTGACATGAGCTGAATTAGTTAATTCTGTGAACTTCAGCTTGGAGATAGGAGAGGCAAAACCCATGTAATCGTATTCCAAACCAGAGAAGGACTCTTATTTTTGTTTCAGCAACCCTACAATAAGTTAAGTAAAGAACCAAAGTAAAGATCTCCAAGTTATTCCTGCAGCTTTATAAGAAAATTTTTACATATAAATAAAAAAAGATAGTTTTGATGAACAATATACCTGTATGGTAAGAACTAAAAAAAGATTGCTATACTTCAAAGTATGAGAATTCATCATTGCATTAGATGACAGATATTAATTAATAGACCTTTTCAGTCTAAAAATCAGTACTGTATGAATGGAACAGAGTGGAGCAGGTCGTGTGGGACTCTATTGCAAGGAAGTTTAGAGCAGACACTTCAGTCCAAAATGCTGTGGGGGAAGTCTTCTGATGTAAGTGCTGCAGTGTGGTTTTAGCTAGCCTGCTGGCTTGGTGTAACTCATCAGTTGCGTGTTTTGTCAGAAATGACACTCATTAACGTGGGCTAAGCACTATGCTCAGTTCTGCTCAGTGTGTATTTGTATTCACATTATCATTGTCGCAAAATTTTGTTAGCTTTATGTTGGCCAAGCTGCTTAATTTTTTTTTAAATCATCCATGTTCTTTACTTACACAGTGAGACTAAGAATAAGGGCTTTTGAGAACTGTTAATCAAAAAGCTCTGGCTGTTATCATTTGAGACACGTGGCGAAAATACATTCAATTCTGCCATCTTTGAAAACGCAGAGCAGAGTCTGGATATTGCATGGCAAATAGAGCAAGATTTTGAGCAGTTATTCAATAAGAGTGCTGGTTGCTGTTGCCTTGAATATGGTGGGATACTTTAGAAAACAATAACTGGGTTATTGTGACGTAGTCATAGAAAGCATAAATTGCCTATTTGTAAACTTTGTTTTTGTCAGCTTTTTTAATGAAACGTTTGAGGATAACTTAATCTTGCGAACTAGCACAGCTTGTTTATTCTGTATTTTTTAAATCCAGGTTCCTTGAATTGATAGCGGGTTTTTTATTCCTTATTTTTCATGGAGGTTAAATTACATTCTGGGTTATGGTGTTCCTAACTTAAGTGTAGGGATTATCACTCAGCAAGGCATCTTTCTAATTTAGAACATGTTTTAAATGTATCCATTAATAGCAATTTAGTTCAAGTTTCTTGAAATGTTAATTTATAAGGGTAATACTAAAGTTGTCCCTAAGGGACTTAATTTTAACTTTAAATTCTTCTTTAATTTCAGGGGAAAATTTGCAGTGGTGAAGAAGTGTATCCAGAAAGACACTGAAAGAGAGTTTGCAGCAAAATTCATGAGAAAAAGAAGAAAGGGCCAAGACTGTCGCATGGAAATAATCCACGAAATTGCAGTCCTTGAGCTGGCACAATGCAACCTTTGGGTCATTAACTTGCATGAAGTTTATGAAACTGCAACAGAGATGATTTTAGTCCTGGAATAGTAAGTACTAGTAATAATTCCTGAATAACCTTCTGCAGTATTTGCTTAAAGCTAATAATGTAAAAATACTGTGTATCAGTATGAATAATGTGAAAAGATTTTATTGCTTGCCTGTTACACTTGCTTGAGTTCAAAAAGAATTGATAAGAAAAATCAGTATTACAAGAAGTTATGTGCAGTTTTGTAACTACTGCAGATTATAATAAATTTCTCCACTTATGTAGTATCTTTCAAAGCTGAACTATAATTTATGTAGTTAAAAAATCTTTAGTGAAATATGAACTGTGTACACTCCCTACTTGTAAAAGAGGAAGAGGAAAGAAGCAATGAGTTATCTATTCAAAAACAGAAGTTTATTTCATTGACAGTGACAAAGACAGGGTGAAATCTGGGTTTTTTTACCAGTTATGAAAAAGGTATTGAAAGTAATATAATTGTTAAAAAGAAACTATCAAAACCCCCTATGATCTACAATGAAAAGCTCTCTAAATCATTATCTTTTGGGGGAAGAAAAAGAGTGGGAGGATTCAGACCTAGAATAGTTTCTTTCAAATGATGTTTAACTTGTGACTCTACATTTGTCTGTGTGGTTTTTCCCCCCCTTGAGTTTGTCCACATGGGTGTTTCTGCAGCTGTTGTGACTGTTCATCTAATATGCCAGTGGCTTGATATTTGACATCTAGGTTCCAAGAGGCAGCCAAATGCTTGTTGCTATTGAACTCTTAAGATCCTGTTCAAGCTCTATGGATTTTAAATAATTATGGAATTCATTATTTATGAAATATTCAAGTATCTGTTATAATGCAAAGGTGTGACAGAGCTTCTGGAGTTTTAACTGCTGGTATTGGAGACTCATAAATATATGCTTTAAACACTAGCAGCACAGATCTAACTAGAATACAGTTTAAATTTCTGGATGCTGTAGGGATATAACACAAGCAGTAGAATCCAAAGCTTGATATGAGCAATGGGTTTTGTGATAATTTTAATGCAAAATCGCTAGTTTTCTTTTAGAACTCAATTCTCTTACAATTGCAAAACATTTTTAATCCAAAGGTTGTTCAGTAGTCACCAGGTTGTTCAGTAATTAGCAACATTATTGTTTCTATATGCATCAAACAGTCATAGCTTGTTTCAGATAAACAGCTGTGTGTTAGAGTTGTAATTTACAAAAACAGTCTTTCCCTGACTTCAGCAAATATGTCTGGATGCTTCTTTAATGTCAGCATGTTCCAGAGACATGTTGCAACAAAACAGGTATGAATGTTAGTAAATTTCTGACATTCTGTATGCAGAGGATTAAAGAACATATCTAGACTGCAAGCTTCTCTAGGCCATTTCAGTTTCTATTAAGCTTGATGGTCTGTGTGGTGGATCTTTATCTTGGGAAGGAGAAAAATAAATACTTAATTGTTGGCCACTAACTTTATCTGCTAAGGTTTTAAAGTTTCTTGTCTTGATGTTGAATCTGTCATAAGGGGTGAGGGGGACACCTAGTGCTTTGCCTTCATGAAGAGAAATATTAATATTACATGGAGGGTTGTCTTTCAAGCAGTGTCAATTTTTGACAGAAACCAAAATTGGCCACTAACTGTTAATATTAAGTTCTGAACAATGGGAAGCAATGAGGCATTACAGTGTTGGCTTCAGCTGTAGGATAGCAAATTGGTGGGTGTCTGCATCCATCCTGACAACAGTCTCTGACTTTTGTTTGTTGTCACAAGACCTCAAACAGAGGATTTAAGTAGGAGTTGAAGGGATAAGTCTGAAGGGGTAGTATGTAAAGCCTGGAATTAATCTGTGGGTCAGTTATGTTTCTGTATTTCAGTGAAAATGGAATGAATAAAAAAGAAAACTGGACTTTTACTGAAAAAGGTAGAGATACAGTCTGGGAAACCTGACACATCAGATATAAAAGGAAAAAAGCAAATTTGATAACTTTTGGGCTCAATATTTGTGTGCAACCTACCTGGCTTTTTCCAATTTCTTTTGAAAGAGCGAGCAACAGAGCATCTGATGCTTAAGAACTGGCGGTTTTTGTAAGTGTTCATCACCATATGTTTATACATCTATGGAAGAGATAGATGATATTAGTGGGTCAGATATTACAGAAACCTGTATGTGTAACTTCAAAATCTAAGCCATTAAGTATTTTTTTGTGAAGAGCTTCTGAACTGAGTAATTACCTGCTAGGGTCTTGTGTAGATATAGTAGACTTTTGTATGCTTACTTTAAAACGGAAAAAAGTTGTCTTTATCATCTTGAAGACATAGTGAGGGTTTATTTGATATGCTGGATGAAGTGCTTTTTTCACCTATAGGTATTTGGACTTGGATAATGTTACTACTTGTATTGTCTTGGACATTACTTATTGTCCTACTTACTGGAGGTGTGACTGGTTAAAGTAAGAGTCTGCTGGCAGGAAACGATTCATTTGGCATGGGATTCAACAGATAGAACTTGAAGCAAAACCACTGTAATGAGAAATAACTGTGCTACTCCAATGTTTGCATCTTGTCTATTAGAGTAATTAGCAAAGTTGTTCTAGATGGCAGTCTCAAATCAAGACTGGAGCCCTTCAAAAAGTTTTCTCAGGCTTTGGGGACATTGGTATGTTACGATAGCCTTACACTAGAAAAATTCTCAGTAAATTCACTTGCTTACTATCTAATGGCACGCCTAGCCAAGGAAAGGAGGACATGACTGTCGGCAGTAGTGAATGTGAACCTTTGCTGATAGTGTTACAACCATCTTGGTGTGATCTTCTTGTAATATAAGCTCTGTGTGCAGAAAGCAGATGAGTTTCCATTCTCTTCCAAAGATAACCCTTTCAAGAAAGGCTTTTGGCAGAGCATAGGATTCAGGAACTAAATTTTTGGCCCTTGCAGACTGTATATGGTCTCACTCAGCATTTGAAATCAAGTGTATTCTAGGAACTTGTTACCTACATAACTGTACTGTGAGGATTTGTACTTCTGAGCCTTTCAGAAGACCATCTTAATGTCTGATCCATTAAAGCTGGGGGAATGTTTAATTTTTTCAGATGCACTGAAATAGATTTGTTCAATCTTTTTCTAATGATATGCTAAATGACTGTGTTAGCGTATTGTAAGTGCACTTGCAAGAAGTAGGATGCTGAATTCCGAACAGTGCATTGTTAAGATATGTTTCAAGGAAGATAAGCAGTCTCCATTGAATTTAAAGTCAACATAATTGTAACAAAGATTAATGCTTCAGACTTCCAAATGACTTTCAGCTCATTTATGCTGATAAGCAGAAATAAAATGTTAGCATGCTTTTCATTGATGAAGAGCAGTTGGATTTCACTTGAAACTATAGAGAAGTTAATAGCACAACAGTACTTTCATAAACAAATTAAAATAGCTAAAGAATTCTGGTTGCCGTATCTTTTAAGTTTGGAAAGAATTCTTGTCTCTCATTTTTTCGTACATCTAGCTAATGGAGTGTGTACTAGAGAAATAATGCATTCTAAGTAACACTGCATTTCAAAATGTTGTGTTCTTAAATATTTCCTTATCCATTTTTTTTCAGATTAAGATGGCTTGTTTTCCTAAAGACTTTCTTCTCCTAAGGACAATTCTTTGCTTTTATCCCCTAGGAACATTGCCTATGGAGATGGGTGGGGGTGCCCAGTAGTTTGCAAAGTTGTTATTTCATAATGACCATTAGAAAAGCTACAGCTTGATAGAAAATGTGTTCTTAGAGGAAAAATGGGTAAACGTTATAAACACCAGAGAACTCCTGGTCTGCATGTACACAGAAATCATAACAATGACATGCTCATAATACTTTCCTAGCAGGTATTTTAATCCCTTCTGTGTTTTGATTAATTTTTTTTTTCCCTAAACTCTAGCTAGGGAATACAAAATAACTGAGTTGAAGTATTGTTAGGGAGCTTGGCAAAATTTGGCATAGGTGTGCGGGTGAATCTTTGGAGTTCATTTTGACATTGTACTTCCAACCACTTGTGACTGGGTTGGCTCACAGGTAGCTGACTGTTTTGCTTAAGGGAATCAACAAAGCTCACTCCCCAGCAACAACACACGAAACAGTCTTGCAGTGACAAACTTCCGCGTGTTCTTGTAAAGGGTTGCTAGTTACTTGTTTGAATGGGGTAATTTTTGGATAGAATGAATTGTCTGGAAGAAGTTGTTCTATCTTCATCCTAAATAGCAAAGTTGATCAAAAAATGAAACATTGCAGGTGAAACCACTTTTCCATGTGAAACTTTTTTGTAAAGCTAAGTATATTTGTCTATGGTAGCTGGGAATGGCTGTGTTTCATAAGTCATGAAGTGGGTGTGCATGTGTAAGGGCTGTATTTGCTTGTCTCACTCTTAAAAATGTTGATGAACCTAGGCATCTCCAGAAGTACTGGGAGGTACTTAAGTACCTTTAAAAAAAAAAAGTTTTCTGGATTGAGGGTTTTCTACTTATATGGTAGTGCTGTCTTGATTTCAGTGATGGGACATTGTCTGCTTCAACTTTTATCGCCTTGACTTTAACACGTTTAATTCAAAGTTATTTAAGTGTAGTATTAAAATTCTAGGTAGCTTACACTTTAGCTTGGTGCCTACTTCAATGTTAATTTATTAGTGTAACTTAATTGTAACAGATATCTACCGAGTAGATATATAGCAAGAAGGGCTTTATAAGACCCCCCTTTGATTTTTTGTAGCTGGGTCTATTAAGAATAAAGTGTGATCCCTGGTTGCCAACAGCAGGTTTTGGGTATAAATCCTGTTTCACAGAATTAAATACCAGAAATATTGTTTTGCTTATTTTAAGTGGCAGAGCTATACTAGCAAAATCCCAGGGTTGTTGCTGTAAAACACATCGTGTTAGTAATTTTGGTAGTAGATCTTATCATGGTATGTGCATTATAATTCACTGCTACAAGGAATTAAATCATTCTTCCAAGTAAGGTATTATTGCATTCTTAAAGTAGAAAGTTTGATTTATTGATTACAGTAGATGTTTTTCCATCTCTATCTTGAAGATCCAATTGATGTTGCTTTTTAAAGGAATTTGTTTTAGAATATTAGAATACAGTAGCCCGTGTCCATTTTAAAAACATCATTGATATCTGAATCCTGTTCAAAGCTGAAGTACTACTAACTTTTACATTAAATAATGTGCTGAAGAAAGATGTGATAGTGTCAGGCATATGCAATTTTTCTAGAGGAATTAAAGTATTAATACTCATTTGATGAAAAACTCATTTTATTCTTCAGCTCTATCATCTTTGATACAGGATGAAGAAAAATAATTATTTAATGGACTTCTCTTTTTTAAAAGAAAATCTTAGTTTACTAAATCAAATTGTACTGCTGTACCAGTTAGCCAGCATATAGAACAGAAATATAAAACTCTTTAGAAAAAGTTAAGATGTAACCCTCTTTTAAATTCTTTTTTCTTGTAAGACAATCTGCAGGGAGAATTTTAAATAACAGTAATGAGAATATCTGGGAAGGCAAAAAACTTTTTTCTATAAACCATGAGGCATTTTAAGGTACTAGGACTGTAGCAGCAAAGTTAGTATAGGCAAAATGAAAATTTGAGTATATTTAAGTGTTCTTTTTCTGGGGGCACATAATCCAAATGCACCATTTTTGTAGAATTTATTTGCTGTTATAGTCATGTTGAATATGCCTCTCTGTCCTTTGGATTGCCTAGGTAATATAATTTATTAGAAAAGAGTAAGCAAAGGCAGAATAGATGGCTATGCATCAATAAAAATTAACACTTGTGCAAAGTCATGTCTGTCATGTCACAGTTTGGGGTAACTGGAGAAGATGCTGTACTCAGGGGTTTCACCATCTTTCACTAAGGGATGATTATAGAATTTCATGCTGAACAAAGTGTGTATGTGTTGATTTCATAGTAGTAATTCAGCAATCCGTATGCAAAATGGCCCCATTCTAATGTTCTTATGCCCATTCTTGTTTTAAGATGGAACCTCTGCTCTGCTCATTTTACTTTTGATGCTACATGGTTATGTTGTAAAACTTTTAGTCCTCTAGAGTCATTGCTATACAGAGATGGTATTGCATGTGGCTTCAGAGTACTTTAAAAACATTCATTCATCTCCAGGTTTTTTTTTTTGTTACTTTGTTATTTATTTAAACATATATAAACAAAAGATAAGGAAGCAAGCTGAGAGCTAAAATTTTCAGAATTTTTAGATGAAAGCCATTTAGAAACTTAATATATCCCGTGTACTCGAGACCTCACAAACAATTCAATTATAGACTTTACATTTAGTCTCTTGAGTATGTGCAAAGTGTTTTGAGGAGGATTGGGGGTGGGGCTGTTTTGCTTTGTGTTTACAAAGACTTACCTTGGCCAAATTTCCATGTAGTTTCATAGGAATGGCAAAAGCTACATATTTTATGTAAACACTGCCCTTAAACGAGTAAGGCATTCATCTTAAAGCATAGTCAGTGTTTCCAAAATAGTCCCCCAAATTTCTGTAGTATTCATATTCTCTAATATAAATGACTAAGATCTTTGCTTCTCTCCAAAGCTGCCATACTGCAGAGAAGTACTTCCTAGGCTGTAAAAGCTTGCCAAATGTTTCATAACTGAAAAATATCAATATTGGATGCTACCACCTGCTGATCTTGCTTATGCTAAATAAAATAGTGCAAGTAGAACAAAATGGGTGCAATAACTTAGTCTTTGAAATAATAAAATTCATATTGTTCCGTAGTGCTGCTGGAGGTGAAATCTTTGACCAGTGTGTGGCTGAAAGAGAGGAAGCCTTCAAGGAAAAAGATGTTAAACGACTTATGAAGCAGATCTTAGAAGGAGTTTCATTCTTGCACAGAAACAATGTGGTTCATCTTGACTTAAAGGTAAGATTGTTGCTGTATTTTTCTCACTAATTTCTTATCTGCTGACTTTCTTGTTGGTCATATGTCATACTAATGCTAATTTGTAATTAAGACAATTTTTACCTAGTTTTTCCGTGAATGATAAAATTCAACCTTTGGGATGCAGTAGGCACCAGCATTGCAAGCCTTTTGGAGAGTTTCTATGATTATGTCAAATATAAACTTCATTTGATTAAGTGAAATGTAGTGAATTCAAAACTGGATTTGCGCTGCACCTTAAATTGCGAATGAGTGCTTTGGGTAAGACCTGACTCATTTTTAAAGTGCAATAAAAATGTCTGCATATTATATGGCCATTGAAAAATAGGTTTGTTTTTTGTATTGACTTGAGTTTTAATGAAGCAGAAGGATGGCAGAGACACTGGTAGTATGAAGTGTACTGTTTCAGAATAAAGTGTTCATACAGGACTGGTAAACAGTATATTAATGTGTTAAATACATTTTATAACACTTCAGTATTTTTTAAATTACTGTAAAACTTAATTTAAATGTTTGTCATTTACTGTCAAACAGTTGGCCAAGACCCTATTGGTATATAAATTGTCATGATTTACTGGAGTAAATATTTTTTTCTTGCTGAGAAATAGTTTTGACTCAAATCAAGAGAAAAGTACAGTTGCTATCATATGAAATCCAGAGTATTGCTTGTGGTTAAGAAGGGAGTTGTAACAGGGATCCAGCAAACTATCCTCTCCCATTGGCAGCAAGCTGCAGTTAATTTTTTTTAGCTTCCATCCATACACTCATATGGAAGATGCAATTTTATCTCATTTTGCGGTTGAACTACTTTATTACTAAGCAAGGCAGTATAAAAAGTATCTTGCATTAAAATTTTTGAATTCTTTTTACATGTCCCATTCCCATATTTACTAAGTATGTAGTAAGCTGCTACATGTTTGTTCTGTTCTGTTGCTGAGATCCTTACTTATACTTAATTGCATTTTGGCAGTATTACAAAGCTACCAGTAGATTCCAGTATCAAGCTGTACATACTTAATATATAACCTAGCACATCATGAACCATTCATCAGCTAAAGCAGATGATGAGTAATATTTGCACACAAATATGTCACCTGCCTGGTTTTCCAACCATTTATTCAAATTCTGTGGAATCCTTTAAAACTTTCTGTAGCCCATTGACTTAGTCATACACACAGAATATTAATAATGGTACTAAAATAATTAATGGAAAATTTTTAGCAAGGGATGTGAGAATAAGTGTTCAGAAGGACTAAAAATGAGCAGTTAGAATTCCTTAAAGTTCCAGTATGCTTATACAGGATACTCAGTGTCTCTACTATGGTTGGCCATTGAATTTCCTTGAAGCAAAGTGTGTAAAATTAAAACATGTCTTTTGTGGACAGTATATATTCATACATGTTTGTAGTTAAAGCTGTGGTGTTCCTTAGCACTATCAGCTGGGTATCTGTAATCAGAAATGCATTGTGCTTTATTTGACTACAGTACTTAATGGCAAAAGTAGACTGGGGTGTTGATTACAGCTTGTGGACAGGTAGCTTTTTCGAAGTTCAGAAAAAGCTTACTTAAAAACTTTCTAACTGATCAGAAAACTTACGTTACAAAATTGAGTTTATCCAGTTCTCACCGAAAGATCCAGCATTACTTTGCTGCCTTATAAAAGTTAGTTAGCAGAGCAAATTGTCTAGTGTTTCCGTTTTAATATGTTTATATGTTACTGAAGTGTGCAATGTGTTTTTGAAAAGTGGATCTTAATAGGAGTCCTAATTGCAGTGTGATTACTTTCATGATATATAAGGGTATTGTTCTTTTGCAAAATAAGGTTTAGGGAAGTCTTCAGAATATTGGCAAATAAAGATGATGGAAACTGTAGGATTAAAAACCATGACTTGCGAAGATTGATTGACCCACATGCCTTGCAAGACTAAAAAAAGGCCCATTTTTCAAGGAACTCAAAAATTGAAGTTGGGTGCTAGTTTTGGCTGCATGTTTATTAACCCACTGCCCTCAAACCATCTTCTGTTGTATAGTATGGCTCATGCTGCTTTACCCAGTGGCTTACAGCACCATGGAATTTACGAAATACTTGGTTTTGTGGGGTGACATTTGGAAGCCTTGTGCAAAGTGTACTGCTGTTAAGCAAGGTGTTTGCCAATATAAAAATTTACAAATTCTTGCTAAAATGTTTTCCTTGTGCTGTTGGTTTCACCTTTGGGTCTCTAAAGGTCTCCCTTTCATTTGTCTGGTACAAATACCTTTGGAAAGGTCCATCCAATTTTCCATAAGTTGCACCTTCAAAAAAGTCAGGCTCTATGCCCAGAAGAATTTAAGTCAAAATGGTTGTCAGTATGTGATTGTTAGCTTGTTGTTGTTGTTTTGTATTAGAAATCTAATCAAACAGATCTATGACACTGACAGCTAGCTTGCTTTAGCTTCTGTCTGCCCCCTTAACAGATGCAAGATTTTTCCTGTGAGACTAAACACTGCAGAAAAAAATGGGGTATTTTGATGTGGCTTAGCAAGGTTGCCACCTGATCATTTCTTTCCACAAGCATGGTTCTCCTGAAAGATGGTTGAAATATGGCTTGTTTTTAATAGCAAAATACAATCATGTAATACAGTTTTGACTTGGAGAAAGAGCAAATATAATGCTACTGAGTGCAAATTATCTATCACTGGACAGTATTGTGTTGACGCTATTTAATTTGCAGGGTGTGCATAGATTGTAGTCAGGAGTCTTTCATCTCCTCTTAATGGTTCATAAAAGCTGCAGAGTAAGGGAAGCTCCTTTCTCTGTGTCTTCATTTGCTGTTTGACTTGATCTTGAATTGGTGTTCGGTAAAAGCTTAAAGTAGTTGGGAATGGAAGAGAATTTAAAAAGGCATGGAGGTTGAGGAAGGACTAGCTGCCTCTTGTCTACAGCAGAGATAGGTAAAGAGCCTTACATAGCCCTGGGGTCTGGGAGAACGACTGCTCCCAGCAGCACTCTCCTATAGTATATATTATTCTGGTTATCCAACAGACAACTCTTCCCTTCCTTCTTCTCTGTTGTTTTCAAGATGATGTGTTCAGTGAGGACAACTAGCAAAATCATTATTTGAAATTTGTTTGGGTGTCATTTTACACCAATATTCAGAAAGCAAACTAATGCAATTACGAAAGAAGTGGCCTGTTACAAGAACATTACAGATTCATTTTCTCAGCTGAGTTTTCCAGATGGATTAAGAGGGAATGTTTATTACACAGAAGTGTAGTATTCTTTGTCTAAAGGAATATCTAGGAAACTAAGAAAAGAGTTAAAAATTAAAATATCAATTTTTCAAGGCAAAAGAACAGTTTAATCTGGAGTTCAAACCTTTATAGCAACTAGAGCAAAGCTGTTTGTTAATACGCAGGTATAGAGTATCCAGGTTCTACAGAACCTGTTTTGGTTATAGCCTTATTTCTTAATTTATGGGACTTGCATTGCTTATTTTGAGGAATAAAGTGTGATGCCAGTCTAATATGTCTACTCTTTTAGTGACTGTTGCATTTTTTCCGCTTGTACACATTGACCAAAAAAACCCCCAACCCCCAAGCAAACTCTGCTCTTACATTTCAGTTGCTTAAAGATATGGGAGTCCTTTAACTTTTTTTTAGCGCAGACCGATCAGCCTAGTTTAGTATCTTTACACACAATGTAGCTGGAGTATCCCAGCTAGTCTGTTTTTCCTGTTTCTGCCCATTATTCTTTGGATAACTCCTGTCTCCTCTTCTAGGGATCTGATTTTTTTCACAGTATTATAAAATTAGATACCTAACTTCACTGATGTTGCAGGTTAAGGTGAAGCATTGATTAGTTTAAAAACATGACCTTTATTATGTGTCCTTAGTCATACTCTTCTTGAAACCAACTAAAGATACAAGAAATATTAGGGCCAGAGGCTCATAGAAAAAACTTCTGGAATAATGGCAAATTTGCAATGTATGGATTTTGCCATTATATAGTTGGTTTACAAGATTCCAAAACCTACTGGCAAGGTAGGGTTGAAGGGTATCCCATTTTACTAAGCACACTTATTGCAAACAATTTGTTTCCAGATGAGACCAGATCTTACATTGCCTTAGTTTGGCCTTTGCACTGATGTTCATAGCGTCAAGAAAGTTATGTTCTTCATGTGACAGTAGTTTAGTCCAATTTAAGTGAAAAATGTAAGGCTGGTTAATATTTGCAATGATAAATTATGCTTTCACTGCTATTACTCTTAACATGATGATACAGGTATAACCAACATATCAAATTCCTAAAGCCCAAGTTTCTGGTTGTTGACAGTATGCCTGGAAAATACAACTTTTTGTCTTGCTTTTATAATCTTTCCCAAGGTACCTGTTTCTGGCTGTGCTAACTGTGACATTGGACTAGACTTGTGTGGCCACATCATGTGGTTTCTCTGCACATACCAATCTTTTAGCCAAGGATTTTTTCTTTTTATGTTTCTGTTCAGTGCACAACATAAGAGGATCTAAATGGGAACCTTTAAGCCTTACTGCAGTAGAGGGGGATGTTTTTGAATGTTGCCATTTGACAGTTTTCATCAGCTGTTTCATTACTGCTTGATGGTAAGAGTGAAAGGCCCTTTTTAGAATGGCTACAAGAACCTCTGGCCTGCATCTCTCTTGCCTTTGTGGGCTAATCAGCATTAGGCAAATCTTAGATGTATTATAGCAGAGGAAAAACAAAAGAGGAACAGCATTACAGATGTGGGAAAATGATCTTCCTTTTCTTAAAGTTTTAGAGTAATTGTCGAGCTGAAAACTATGGTAAATTCAAAGCTATGGCTTCTTTAAGGTTTCATGCTGGTGTTTAGTGTGTCACTTCACATGAACCCCATAATGATTCCTTAAAAGAAGAAAACAACTGGTATTTCATTATGAATTGATTTAGGGTTATGACTCAAGTCACACTGTAGACAGGTTTTTTTCTGCATAGGTGTTTTGAGTAATAAGATTGTTTTTAAAAAAAAGACAATAAAAACTTCCTCTGGCAACTACATTATCTACTAAAATATTATAATACAGGGCTTAAGGGTTTCATGAAACGTTTCCATTAAAAACTTTTCCTCCTTTAAATATAGAGAACAAATGCTTTTCTCATGTTTTCTATTTGCCTCTTCAGAAAGTAACTAAACTTCCCACTGGGAAGAACATCTGAGAGGCTAATTAGGGAGACACGGTCAGCTTTTTTGGATGTTTGCTTTTCTAATACAAATACAGAATAACAAATGTGAACTATAAAGCATATGGTAATGCACAGCTCCAAAAGCCTTTGTACAGCCACCAGATCCCAGTTTGTAAGCAAAAAAATAAGCTGTTCTTAATACATAGATTTATAAACAGAAAATAGATTGACAACATCATGGAGTTAGTTTGAAATACCATGGTTTAACTTTGCAGGAATGAAAGAACTTGACTATATTTAGGTCTTGCAGCAAGGAGAACTGGCCCAAGGTTCTTAAAATGTTCTTGCACAGTTTTATTTCTGTGTTTGAAAGCAAGGCTATTCATGTGAAAGGGGGAGGAGGAGACTGACTAGGGGATGAGGAGAGAGCGGCTCAGTGATTAGGGAAAAAGTATAAATGTTGGTGTTAATCCAGTTGGATTATCAGTCAGTGGTTGCTTTGGTGTTCTTACTCTTTTTGCCCTCCTCCCTTTTCAGCCACCCCTGATGCAAGATGATCCAGGTTCCCAATAATAAAGGCTTCTTCACTTTCATGGAACTTGCGCTCACCAGAAGCATGAACGCAGTGTCAACTGTCAGTGTTACCATTGGGAGAAGTTAATGATAGAACCCAATGTGATCATTGGCCTGGGGGCAGGGACGGTCACACCTTTTTTTTTTTTTGGCAAGGGTATGCTTCAGTTGCAATAAATCTCTAAGACCTGTTGCCTAAAGTTAGTTTTCAGATTTTTTTTCCAACTGAGCTAGCATTTAAAATAGACAGTAAGGAACTTCTTAATGACCACAAAGTTGCTTTGAAGGATGACAGCCAAGATCTAGTGACGTCAGAGCAAACAAGTTTATCCAAAGGTGATGCTCTTAAACCTGTTTTTCAGGCTGCTGTGTTTTTTTTTAAACTGTTCTTCAGTTAGTGTTCTGTAATACAATTGTTTGTACTTTGAACAAGATTGAGGTCGATTGCAACAGACTTTAAACAGGTGTAGTCAAAATAGTTTTATGTATTCAGGCTTTTTAAAAAGATTGGCTGTTTTTGGACACCCTTCAACAGGAGGTATTTTACACCATCTGTTGGAAGGAAGCAAGGAGGGAAGGGGAGTTAAAAAGGTGATATGAAGGACTAAAGGTAGAAATGTGGAGGTATTTATATGCTATTGTTAAATGATAGCTATTGGCATGTGTTTAGTGTGTGTTCTAGGCTAATAAAGGTAGATGTCTGATTCTCAGTTATAAACAGAAAATCCTGCCACTCCTTTTAGCCTACATGTCTCTTCAAGTTCACCTTGGGGGAAATAAATAAATAAATGATCCTGGGTATCGTCCTTGTTATGGAATCCATTATTGCTACTCCTGATCTAAAATAATTATGCAATATGGTGTCATAGACATTGGATTTGGGTGATCCTGAAAGTCTCCTTCTTTTGTTTTTCAGCCCCAAAATATTCTACTAACGAGTAAGTCTCCTCTGGGAGACATTAAGATAGTAGATTTTGGCCTTTCCAGAATAATGAAGAGCAGTGAGGAACTAAGAGAAATTATGGGAACTCCAGAATATGTAGGTAAGTTGTTACTATAGGAGTGATGTGTAGTCCAGGCTTTTGGGGAGTGAAAAGAGAAACTACCTCAATTTGGTGAATGCCAGACTGGCTGGGTAGTTACTGTGTCAAAAGATCAGGTTATTACTTGGACGTGGTACTGCTGTAAAAGATAGAACTGGCAAGCCTTGCCAGTCTAATGAGTGGTAATTGTGTGCCTGTGTTGAAGACGAGTACAGGCTTTAGATGATTCTTACCAGCAGTGATAACAAGTATTACTTGGATTAAAAGTTTAAAACTATATATTCAGTCTCTGAATAGAATATTTTAGCCTGTGGAGGTTTGTATCCATTTTTTTTTTAAAAAAAAACCCGAATCGTTCCAGGCCTTGAAATGTACTTGAAAATATCTTTAAGTTGTATGGTATATCTTTACGGGTAGGGGTTTCAGTGCTGGAATATGGAATGTTGGATATTTCTAACTTTTCCATAAGAAATTTGTATACAGCTTCCTTAATTGGGAAGGAGACTGGCCTGGCTTCTGAAGATGACAGTAAAAGAAAAACAATTTTTTTTACTTAAAATAAGTGAATGATAGTAATCACTAAAATAACTTGAATAGAAATATCTTGATTTCAAAAGACTGCCATGCTTCAAATGGCTTATCTTAAATTTTACCACATGCCCGTTATTGCACTATAGAACTACAATATAAATGTGTGCATATGACAAAAAAAGAACTTGTTTTTTTTCCCTGAATAGCTCCTGAAATTCTGAGTTATGACCCAATCAGTACAGCAACCGACATGTGGTAAGTTGAACAAATTAATGGTCATCATAACTTACCTTACTGAAAAGTAAAGTACTAAAAAACTGCTTTTCCGTTTCTTACTTTTAATTTAGGAGCATTGGAGTACTGGCATATGTTATGCTAACGGGGATATCGCCTTTCTTAGGGGATGATAAACAAGAAACATTCTTAAATATATCTCAAATGAACGTAAGTTACTCTGGAGAAGACTTTGACCTCATATCAGAGTCTGCCGTGGATTTCATCAAAACTCTGCTGGTTAAGAAACCAGAGTAAGTAAAATATACAATTGTATATGCTAATATGTCAGACTGGACTCATTTTAAATGTAGCAAGTGCTGGCATTTTCATTTTTAAAGTATAAGGGAACTTTGATTATTCATATTTCACTGTGCTATTACTTTTCATGTATATGAAAAGAGAATTCTTCCATTTCCCTCCAAACTTGCATATTCTGAATGTGTCCAAGTGTTAGTAATTAAAACTCAAACAGATTTTAGAAAACTATATGAATTGTAGCATGTCGTACAGTATACTGACTTTCCTTGCAGATACTTTGCTGATGTCTTTTAAATGAACTATGCTTTGAGCCTTTTATTTTTGATGAGTTGGTAGAGTACCTTACTCTTTTCTGGTTCATTAGTATGCTTTTCTCAATGGGTAGCAAATTGGAAATTCCAGGTCTCAAAATAGAAGTGTTTTCTGTGGAACTTCATGAGTTCTTCATGGGGCATGTCAACTATTGAAATTGCCTACTGCTTGTCTATGGGAATACTTTAAGAATGTAAGGACTGGATAATTTTCCTAAATATTAAAAAAAAAAAAAATTCTGTATAAACTTTGAAAGTTGGTTGGCAACATGGGAGCGTAGACTTGATATTTAAGGATCTATGAACTCCTTTATTTTAAATGTTAGCAGTTCATCTCCTTGGGCTGCTGTTGGGCTTTTTTGGTAAAAGATAGCTATCAGTGCTTTTTTTAAGTTCTATCGGTCTGTCTTTAATACAGTCATATCCTTGGAATAATTTGTATGGATCTCTTCTGCAAGGTACTGGATTTCAAATTCATTTGGACATATATTTTAACACTTTCCTTCCTCTACAGGGACCGGGCAACTGCTGAAGAATGTCTTCAACATCCATGGTTAGAACAAAGTGATTATCCTGCTTGCAGGGCCTGGAATAAGAGTACAGGAGGGGAGACCAGTGATGTCACCCAGAAAGACGCAGATTCTGCCTGTGAAAAATCAGTAGATGCTGAGAAGACTGAAGAGGAAGAATCAATAGTGACAGAAGAACTAATTGTAGTGGCTTCATATACACTGGGACAATGTAGGCAGTCAGAAAAAGAAAAAGTAACTGAGCAGAAAGCCATTTCCAAACGATTTAAATTTGAGGAACCATTACTGCAAGAAATACCAGGAGAATTCATTTACTGAACTGTGTGGAGCTTCATAGCTATAACTGGAAGGCAGTGTTTTCTACTAAACAAAAATATCCTAGCCAAGTGAATTTCTGATATGCAATAAATGTTCTAGATAAACTAAAATGTTGATAAATGGCATCCAAGGAAAATATGCCAAGTTTTTAATTTCATGGAACAGATAAACAAGATTTCAAGTGGCTGACAGGAATTTAACAAAGATAAAAAGCTTATTTTTGTTTGTAATTTTTATTTCTGTTTTTTGTTGCTTGATAGCAGAGTTTTTGTTAATTGTTCCAGGGTTCTGGAGAAGTTGACAGTGACAGATGTCAAGAGGAGTATTTTAGGATGTTTTGGCATTTAATGCAAATATATAATGCTGTGTTTTCCTGAAACACCTTTTAGCACTCCTGACTTCAGTGGAACTATCTACTGATCTAAAAATTGTACGAGAGGAGAATTTGATCAACTGGTTTGACATACAGATTTCAAAGTTATACTGTGTGTATATGTCTTTGTTTACATCAAGTCAAAGACCCAGACTCATCTGGTGTATAGCCAAACAGTGAGCTGTGCTTCTCTAGGAAGAGATGCACATGTCCCACAGGTAAAGAAATCTGTATCGGGGAACGATTCCAGATCACAGTGGTGATATTTCTTTATTTGGGAGCACAGTAAAATCCTGCTTTGGGAGCACAGTAAAATCCTGCTCCAGAGAGTGATGAATTTGCTTAAGTCAGTCACTCTTGAGAGAACCAGCAGAGATCGCTCCCTTCCCCTCCTGTGTTGGGCGAGATGTGCTAATAGAATCCAGCTCAGTGTGACTGCACAGTGTTGATGAGCGGAAAAAAGAATGATAGAGAGTCTGGTGTAGCTCTACTGAAGTTATTGAAGTTCTATCCACTGATGTCACCATGTTAGATCAGACAGTTTGTCCAACTAATGATAAATCAGCCCTTGATTCCACCTCCCCCAGAACCCAGCTGGGGTTTTACTGGGAGCATGAGGTCATTTCTGCCTTCTTTCTGTTCCTCTAACTGCTGCTTTAAGGAAGAAAGAAGCATCCTTAGGCTAAATTGCATAACCTTGTTCAATATAGCTATCAGATGAGGAAGAAGATACCGCTTCCTCTGAAACAATGAAGCACAACTCATACCTCGTGCTTCCCAATCACTCTCCCTTAGACACTTGGAAAAACAGCATGTGTACGACAGGGCAGAGTGGGATCAGGGAGCTGTATGGATGGGTCATAGTTCTCAATGGACATGGTCCCTCAGAGGACAAATGGGACCAACGGGGCATGAAAATTGACTGGTTTTTGCAATGTACAGGTCTGAGGATCTCGGACTGAGTCCTAGTTTTCTAAGAAATCTTTCATATTGATGCTGTTCCAAAGTTTAATTTTTATGTAATTGAAGTTTAGTACTATATATTGCATACTGTTAACTATTCAACTATTTATTTGGTTTCCTTATGCTGTTCCTTTATAATAAACCTTGACAAAAGTTTTCTTGCTATAAAACAATGAATACAAACTCTTAAGCTAGTTTTTCCTTTTTTCCATGTTGCTACAGACTTTCCTAATTGCAAATGTACCGAGAATGTTCTTACTCTTTTTTTAGTGAACAGGAGTTCAGTGCTAATCTTACAGTTCCTGCTTCACACGAAAGGTAAATGGCTTATTAATAATACAAGCAGTACTGGGGTGATCTGATTAGCGTTGCTGTAGGGGTGGGAGAAAAAGCACGAGTAAAGAAAACTGAACCAAAAGCAGTGTGACACTGAGTGGGGCAACGAGCATTTTTCCATAAGGCTTCATTGCCAGTTGTCTGGTTGCCTTCACTTGAAGCCACATCAGAAAAATTGCACCTAAATTAAACCGTTCTATCAGGTTTCTTCCCCTATGGAATTACATATTGAATATTCATGTAGGTAGGGCAACTTCTCACTCTTTGAAGACCTTCATATAAGAAAACATCCACTAGTACTCATAATGGAGTTTGGATGTGTTTTGTATTGTAATGCAGAGATGCCTTTCATACTCTGGAGAAATGAGTCATTTGCTGGTTTTTTTCCCTCCTGTAGACAGTAACCTACAGACTCCTACTGAGAAGCTACCATCCAGGATTTTCTTGGATAGCTCTGGCTGGCCATTAGTAGAAGTTAAACAAGAATCTTTGAGCCAACAGAGTAGTTGTTACCTGGGTGTTTCTGGCGGTGGATGGGTAGCTGCATCACTGCATGTTTGCTGACCCTACCTACAATGCTGATCTGTTTCAGACTTCTTAGGCACGACAGTACTCTTCATGGGCATCTTTCTTTTACTGTTCAGTCATTTGCCCAAGACAATTTGCTTGGGTGAGGGGACATTAACTTATGAAATTCTTTTGTGCAAGATTACAGTTTCTCCCAGCTTCCATCACTGCCATTTTGACTTTTTTTTCACATCCATACTTCCTTGCTTTTACGAAGCTGAGCAAAGCACTGAGGTTGAAGCATGCTCACATCCCACCTTGCAAAACAACATTGTCATACCTGCCTACCTAAATGTGTAATAGCTTATGAATGCCCATAGCAAATCATTTGAGGGACATATACCTGTTTCAATTCCTATTTATAACCACAGATCATGTCTCAGATGGGACTGGTACTAATGAAAAAGGGTAGATGCTGAGCAGCATACATTTTGTCCTATATTTACTGTTTTTAATATATGACAATGAAGCTTAACATGTATAAATGAACTATGTACTTATTACAAGGCCAGCTTCTCTTGAATTGGCTGCTTTGAGATTTCCAGTGGGCTGCATTTCTGTTTAACTTTTCGTGCCTTAAGGTGGTTTTGTACAGTGTTTTTAACATCATTAAGAATTTGTATAAAGTTGTGAAAGTTTAATAGTATAAGTTATAAACAAGGCATCTTAGATTGGAAAAATTTTCTATAACATTTAACTGCAGGACTATCAGCCAGTCCCACACACTTGAAGCTATTTCTGTTCCACTCTAAGTGTGGGTAAAGCTGTAAATGAGGTATTCTTACCCTATGCTGTAGAAAGGGGCTATTGAGGTTAATGTTTTTGAGAGGCTTAGTTACTAGTGAAGTAACACATTAAGACTGGGAACAAATCACTAGCTTGTGAAGAAGAGCTGGTTTTCTGCAGCTCCATGAATACAGAGGACTGCATATACATATGCAGTTCATCTGAAAAAAGTTGCTTATGCCTTCACGTGTTTGTGGGGAAGGGGACGGTTGCGGAGAAAGAATCAACTCCTTGTCCCTAGTGGGCAATGCTCTCTGTCCCCACTCTCCAGACTGGGCACCTGCTGGCTGCCTTTGTAATGCTGGGAGCATGGCTGCTGTTTGCTTGAATGCAGGAAGCTGAAAGGAATGAAAGTGCAGATGTTCTTAGAAATTGCTGGAGAATTGTTATTTCTATGGTTCTGATGTAAGCGACATGAACTATATCTATAGGCGGGGGGGAGGGGGGGGCAGGGGGGAGTCCAGGCCTATGCCTCTATTGCAGTTGTTGGAATAAACAACAAATATCTAGTTGAAAGCAAAGCCTTGTCTCGTCTTGTTGCTATGCTCACCTCTTTAAGCAAGAGGCTATAATTTTTGTCATCATTAAACTAAAAGTCCTATCAAATAATCCTTTTATTGTCCAAAGCTGAATTTGCATTGTGATTTGTCTCATTTCTTACACTTTTAAATTGAGGATCCATAAATACAAAAGGGTGAATTCCACCTTGCAGTCTACCAGGTGAAGCTTGAGAGCTGTTAGGTAGGAAATGCAAATAAAAATTAACTGCCCATTCTCCACTGGTGGTGCTGGCAGGGGACGGGGGGAAGGTGGGCCTTGCACCAAGTTATTCCATGGCTTAAGAGCTCTCTTGAATATTCCAGGTGCTGTTCCTGGAAGACAGTTCAACATTTTAAAGAAATAGTGCCAGTTCATTGTACTTCTGATAAGGTGTTTACTGTTTCAGGAACTTTACAATAAATGAAATTTTGTTTTCTGAACAGCTGATGGGTCTTTTGTTCTTCATGCATTGGGAAACACTTTAAAACATAATAATTTTTTAAAAAAAGAAACCATAATCTTTCTTCAAGACAGCATTGCTGATTTGAAACAGAATTCCAAAAGTTATGCTAGTTTGTCTGGTGCAGGATGAGTGCATGATGACTGGAATCAACAGTAAAGCTAAAGTACAGTGCTGCACTGCAAACTACTGCAACTTAAATGCTTCTGTGGTTGGTGACTGTACACCTTCACGCTTGGCTTTGAATACTAGCTAGAAATATCTTGCTGGAACTGGGTTGTAATGTCAGATGGAGTCTCCTGTTCAAATGCCCTTGCTTTTTTCCAAGGACTTCTGTAAAGTTCTTTTTCTCAACACCCATATAGCAGGATTACTGATATTTTAGTTTTCTGAATTACACATTTGTTCAATTTGTGCAGCAAATATAAAATGCACCAATAATCTTTTCCACTCTAAAGCAATATGCTTGCACTGTAGAGATTTCACAATATGGCATTTACAGATGTTGAATTAAGTTGTCATTTGGATTAATAAATATAGTCACATTATCCATGTAAAACTTCCTAGGTTGTTTTTTTTCTTGGTGTATACTAAACCTAGAAATATATTGCCTTTAAACTTAGAACCGTTATTTCAGATGTCTGACAGGTGGGGAATGACCTGCCTGAAGACATGGGGTTGGAAAGATGGTATTTAAATGCCAATGAATGGTGTGCCATGTAGGATGGGTCTGTATCCAGGACAGGGTGGAGCAGATGCAAATCAGCATTAATCCAGTTTTAACAAATCATGCTGAAATGTGTGCTCTGAAGCAGTGAAACTTTAATGTCCCCTCCAAGGTGCGCTGTGTCCAGAACTGTGGTATTTGCCCGATGTGAGTTCCTGTGGGGAAAGTCAGAGTACTGACTAGATGCCGGGTGAGAAAAGTGTTTCCTCTTCTAACACTGCTTAATTTCATTAATTGTTCCTGTTATAAGACAGCTGACATCCGTATAGCTCTGTAAAAGTAAAATATTTTGGTTCCATAAAAATACAACCTGGAAGCTTTATAAAACAAAAAAAATCAAGTCCATATGGGTGTGATAAAATCTTTCATAATTAAGAAAAGGTTAGGATTTGTCAAAGTGAAGCAGAGCATTAGGACCACAACAGTTACTGCAAAATGAGGAGAGGAGAGGGACCTTAACTACTTGGAGGGATTATCTTTTTTCCTGTAAACACAGAGAACTTAATTGCATTGAGTCTTTGCTTGCTTGTGCAATCAGAATCACAGCTAAGCTGGCGATGCGTTGAAATCAGTGTACCCCATCTCTTTGATTAATTTATAATCCCAGTGCACAGACTGAATTACACAGGTGCTTTTTAACTAATCCTTACAGGAAAAATCTCCTGAGCTATTGGGGTATCACCTTGCTGACTGCCACCTTCCAGTAGCACCCTGTGAGATCCGGCTGGTCTGGTTGCTGGATGGAAGTTCTTGCCGTGGGCCTCACCAAGCAAAGAGAGGCAAAGGCTGTCTCACAGAAGTTAGTGAATAAAAGTGCTTGGTTCTAAACCTTCTAGGAAAGCCAATTAACAGAAACTGCGTTAGACTGGTCAAGAAATGACGTGATTCTAGTATTTTTATATACTTGGTGCTACATAAAATGAACCAAAGGGGTTTAGCTAGATGTGATGCGCCTTCCAGAGTAACACCAAAAACGTGACGGGTCTCCATCGCTACTGGTGTTACAGACTGCCTGGGGCATGCTGCAGGGAACTTTGTAGCCAATTTTGCAGAAAACAGGGAGCAAAATGATTTTGCTTTGACAAGCAGACAAGATGCAGGCAAATGGTGGGGAAGAACTGGATGCGTCCTCATTTCTAAATGGGAGGTGAATCCAAATGACCAATGTTCCCTGTCAATGCAAGACATCTGCCCAAGCTAGGAAGTGAACTAACAGGCCCACGAGTTGGACAAAACTGTATTACTACCTGGAGAAGCATACCCAAAAGGGAATGCATCAGCTTGCTTATCCTTTTTGAAGCTAGTGCTTTTAAAACATCTGGTTTTATATAGCCCCTGTGTTTTAGTCAAGTCCAGCTCAAATAGGTGTAAGCATTGCAACAGTCTGCTAAGCAGTATTTGTTTATTGTTCCTCAGTTGTAAATAAGTTCTTGCCCTGAACAGCCTGCCACCTTGATAGTTTCCTTGAGGGTGATGACTGCCTGGCAGAAGCTATTAAAATCAAACTAGCGAGTAAGAAACAAACATGCAATCCAGCAAAGGTCATGAAGATGGTTGTTTTAACCGCACCAACTGGAAAAGGAACTATGCAAATTTTCAAGCCAATTTAAAAGAAATTATTTAACATACTGAAAATTATTAAGATGATTAAAGGATTGTAGCACCTGTTAACGAGGCTGAGAGACCTGGGATTGTCAGCCTGGAGAAGAGAAGGCTAGGGGAGGGATCTTATCAGTGCGTATAAATACCTGTGGGGGAAGAGTAAAGAGGATGGAGCCAGGTTCTTCTCAGTGCTGCCCCGTGGCAGGACAAGAGGCTATGGACACACACTGAAACACAGGAAATTCTGTTTAAACATAAGAAAAAGCTTTTTTTTACTGTGAGAATGGTTGGACACTGGTACAGCTTGTCCAGAGGTTGTGGAGTCTCCATCCTTGGTGATCTTCAAAACCTGACTGGATGCAGTCCCAGGCAATCTGCTCTAGTTGATTGACCCTGCTGTGAGTGAGGCAGTTGGACTAGATGATCTCCAGAGGCTCCTCCTGACCTTAACTGTCCTGTGATTAGAAAAGAATGGCTTTCTAAAGGAGTTTAACTGGTGGTTTTAGGGTCTTTTATCAAAAGATGAATATTTTCTTTATAAAAATGAAACGATTTTCCAGACTGGTGTTGAGTGACATGCAAAACTATAATTGTAACGAATTAGTGCTTCAATGATCTAATGAAGTTAAATACAACCTAATCTTCTCCAGTGTTCCTTAGAAGAAAAGACTGTGAGGGGAAGAGGGGTGCCCAGGTGCCCTCTTGAAGTTATTTGGGTTTCTGCAGCTGCTGATGGTTCTGAGACCTTTGCTCTCCCCATTTTCCTGGCATGCTCCAGCTCTCTTCGCTGCTCCTGCTGCACCTGTGTCCTCTGGGAAAGCAGCTGCCATGGGCTGTGGCGTATTTAGTGGGAGCCATGTGGCCAAAGCAACTTGGCACTGAATATGCCAGCTTGCTGCTTTTTTCTCCCTTTGAATATGTGCATCTTAAAAGAGCTCAAATATGGAGAGGAAGTGGCTTCTGAGGCTCTTCAAGGTCAAGAGGTAAGAAATTCTTTTTGCTACTAGGTAGTAAAACAAAAGCAGAGCTTTAAAATGTGACTTTTCTCTTGTCCCACTCCACTGATCTGGATGGGCACTGATCTGGAGCTTCCAGCTCCACCCATTGCTTTCTTCCCTCTCCAGGTTTAAAGAGTTGATTTAGAGAAACCTTGGTATGATATGATGATACTGCCCATTCTCACAGCTTTGATGAACTCATGGTTTGGTCAGGATGATCAGGAGTGCCTAAAGTTAAAGGGGTGCTCTGCTAGGTCTCTGGGGGGAAATGAAAGACACAACCTGTTCAGAAGCTCTGCTTCCCCCAAGCAAGGTAATAAAATCTCCAGTGTTACTTGTAATGTTTGTGTGGGGATATCTCCCTCAGACCTGGGATAACCAGGGTTAGAGCCAGGCCAGGCTGTGGTATTGTGGTGCAGCAATTTGTGAAGCCAGAGCAGGGATATTGTGCGTGCCGGCTCAAGAGATGGGAGGGTGGTGAGCAAGTGTTGTGCTGCAGGCTGGGCTGGTTGTGGCCAGGTTTCCTGGACATTTGTACACCTTGCAGCCACTGCAGGTCCCAGGCTTACTAAGCGCACAGCGGTGACAAAAGGCAGGTGTGTGGCAGTGTGTGCCAGACGCTCCTAGCACAGACATAGGGATTGCATGGGCTGGGGTTGCTCTCAACAACCACAGCTTCTTTGGAGATTCGTAATGAGTCAAACCTGCAGCCAGGGAAGTGATAATTGACGGATGTGAAGTGGTTGGTTCGGCTTTTCCTTGTCAACTGTTTGATTCCCCACCAAACTTCTTCAGTGACCAAAAGCCAGAGTTGCCCAAGCTCTGAGACACCGTGTGGCTGGGAGATCTCCACATGTCCCAGATGGTTTTCTTGCTAGGTGGGCTGCAGCAGTGTAAGGCTAATGTTTTTAAATCACACCGTTTGTATTTTGTTTTGTGAAACCAGATAGCAGTGATTTCAGTCTTAAAGCTGGGACACACTCTCTCTCCTTGATGCATCCTAATCCTTCCCCTGGCATGGTGGGCATTCATATGGGTTGGATCAGGTCTCTTTGTGAATCCCAAACTAAATCTCAAGTGTGTTTTGTCAGGTTTTTTTTCTTCCTTCTAAAACATTTTGTCACAGATGCTGTTGCTGTGGTCCTCTAGTCAGCCTCTTCCTCTATTTGCTTTGGCATTTGCTCTGCAGACTTGTTGAAAAGCCACCTCGCCCAGTTTGCTGGGTCATTGTTGAGCAGGAAAATACTCACTGATCTTTAACAATTCTTTGCTCCAGCTCTCCATTCTCTACCTAATACTTGTTACTCCTGAAAAGCTTTGCATTGCCTGTGCCTTTGGTGGATTTCTAGGACTCAAATTTGGATGTCGAGATGGGGGGGGGGGGGAATTGAGTGGTATAAGCTCTGGGCTTTCCCTAGCTGCAGCTTGATTAAGCTGCTCTGTTACAATAAATCCAAAATACTCTTTCTTCTGGACATTCTTAATAGCTCGCATGTTACTTCAAGGTATGAAGGCAGGACAGTTATTTGTGTCTCTTCACTGTCTCAGGCTGTGCCTTAGGCTTTGCAATCATTCGAGTGCGCAGTTTGGGGTGGGGGGTGGAAATTGTGTGTGGGATTTTTTTGTTGTTTTGTTCTGGGTTTTTTGTTGTTTTGGGTTTTTTGTTTATTCTTCAACTTGCTTCTGGTGATGGGTCATTCTCTACCTGATGGACAGAATCAAGGCACAGCAAAATCTCTTGTTGTAGTCAGAGTGAACCGTGGCAGTGTTCTGCACCTTGTGAGTGTCTTCCTCCCTAAGTAAATGTGCTCGCTTGAACTTGTGTCGGGCAGTGCTGCTGTGAAGCAGTGGCTTCTTCTGAGTAACCTTCAGCGTGAGCAGCGCAAGTAGCGAGTCTCTTCCTGGAATTCCTAAGTTATGATGAGCAGCCTTGGCTATCTCATGAGCTTTTTAATGGTACCTGTAAGGGTGCAAATCTACCTGATGTGTGACTTATTCATTAGGAGTGGAGGGTGCTGCTGTTGAGCTTCACCTTCGCTGCTTCGTCCCTCCTGCTTTAGATAACACCTTGTTGAGAAATGAGGGACAACCGAAGCAGCAAGGGAATCACATTGAGAAGCTTGACTTAGTCTTCTAGCCATGACAGAGCAGCCCACATGTCCTGACTTTGGTCTGCAATTGTAGAAAAGCTCAGTTTCCTGGCAGTTTGTTTGTTTATTTCAAATTCATAATACCAGCACACACAGGGCATACACATGACTTCTCTGGAACAGCAAGTCTTTTGCAAGATATTTATTTTAGGCTTCTGCTGAACACATGAATAAACCAGCAAAAGACAGAAATTACAATTATGACAATGATGAGGTCAATCTTAGAGAGAAAATTGTCTTGAGAGCACCCACTTAAGTGAAATTGTCACTTGTGAAAACTGTGTACATTCACAGACACAGCGGGATGCAATCGATTAACGGCTCCTTTGGCTCAATGGGAGGTGGAGAAGCAGCTGCCTTTGATTTTTTTTTATTTTTTTTTTTAGCCTTCTTGTACACCAATGCTTTCCACCGGGGAGTGGTAAACAGGAATATTCTGACCATCCTGCAGTTTCAAGGTGACATCCTGAAGGCACCAGCTGACACAAACCAAAAGAGATTTTTAACTTGTTTCAATCACTTTTAATGTAGTAGTAAAGTCAGTGTAGAAACAGCTGGCATGGAGAAACAAATCATTTCATGCATTCATTGCTCTTAAAAATTCTCTCAAGTGTTTTAAAACTTGGTTTGCGAGTGCCAGCTTCTGAAAGCTGTTTTCTCTAATAGTGTAGCACAACCCAGATTTAAAGGTCTGGGATGCGTGTTCCTATTTGTTGCAACTCAAATAAAATCCTGCCACCTATTTTTAGACAGGACATTCCTCCCCCGACTCGGTGCCTTTCTTCCTCTCCATCCTGCGGGTGCATTCCTTGCTCCACTCCTCTCTAGCCTTGGAGCCAGACCGTGTTGCTAAGGAATTATCCTGGCTTGGAGGAGTTTGAACACTGTGTGATCGCTCAGTGTGACTGCTGAAACCCTGACAGCGTACGACAGTGGTTACTCAAAGGAGAAGGAAAACTGCGTTTGTTGGAGACTGAGGGGGAGCCTTCTCCTTCCTCTAAGCTCTGCTCCAAACCCACTTCTGTGAGTCTGCTCATGCTGCTTTTCCAGCTGGGAAGGACTATTATTTCGGGGTACTAAGATAGGATTTTTTCAAAAGCTCCTGGCGCTTGCCCAGCTCTGCTTTTGCTGGAGTCGGTGCTGAGTACATACAATTAGGTAATTAGGCTGCCGCACCTCTGTGCAATGGGTCTGTGGCAGGGCTCTTTGCTCGCCAGTCCTCTGCCTCCATCCGACCCAGGATGAGCAACTGCCTCATTTATAGCAGGTCTTGAAGGAGCAACTGCTCGCTCCCCTCAGCGCGGCCGGGGGTCTCAGTCCTTCCCTCCGCTCGCTTCGGGGTAGGCAAGCATCATTTTGCAGGACTGGTGCCTTGGTCGCCCTTGCCTCTGGGCACCCTCGCCATCCCTGTGCTGCCTGCACCTGAGTGAATGCTGCCTCCTCCAGGTCCAAACCAGCTCACGCGCTCCAAATTTCCCTTTTTTCAGTTGCCCTCTTTTTTTAATAACCACATAAATAAATAAACCACTATGGACAGACTGCACGCTTGGAGTCAGAAGCATTTCAGTGGCTTAGGAGCCTCAACTACTCTTGCACAGAGCGCTCGCCTCCTGGTTTCATTTAACTGTGTCTGTATCTGTCTGGTTGCCTCCCCGGTCTCCACTGGAAACGCCCACGTGCACACTGCAGAGTCCCACCAGGATGGCCTGCTTACATGTTTGTTATTCCTATTGGGGATTTCAGGAGCTCCTCTTCATGGAGCAGATGGGAACCAGCCATTTTACTCTTAGTTCCTCAGCCAGGTGCAAGGACACCGAGCCCTGCCTAGCCCCAAGTGGAGCTGTGCATAGGACCCCACACATAGGCAGAGATGGTCGAGTCTGACTGATTTGTCTGCCACAAACCCTTTTACAGAAGATGTTGTTTGTTTTTTTTTTTTGCTCTTAAGCTTGCAGAAATGCATGGAGACCTCATTTTAAAAATAAAACTCTGAGAGATATGTATGCACTTCAACTACTGCGGTAGTTTAACATCTTGCAATCTTCAGTTATCCTCACAGTAACTCAGTGAAACAGGAGGGAACTGTTATTTCCCTCCATCTGTGAGGAGCGGATAAGGAGGAGTGAGGAGATCAGAGCCCAGGCCTCCAGGGAAGCGTAGGTGTGCAAGAAAGGTGGCTGGGGACCTCTGGGGGTATCTCTGGTCACTAGGGAGGAGGCCAGGCCTGGCCCTGAGTCTCTCGAGTCCCAGTCTAGTGCCTTCCTCCCATCATTTTACACCTTACTTCCCATAGTTATTCAGAAGAGAAATCCAGTAAGTCGTGCTCATCTAATTATGAAAGAAAACATTACCATATGGCTGGTGGCAGCTGAGCAAAAATGTTGTAGCTTTGGGTTTCTACACAGAGTTTACAGAAGTGCCTAACAAACTCCAAGAACAAATACATGTGAGGAGGTTTGCGTCTAATGAAATTTCCTCTTTTGCAATGGAAGATGGACATTGAATTCACGTAATAATTCTTTGCTTGGCTCTAGAAAACAGTTTACCCTTGACAAGGGAGGTTTTCAGGCTTCAGTACTACAAAAATGTAAAGTTGCTACTATATGATGTAAAGTCAGAGCATTCTTCTACTGATATATCTGTTCTAGCACTTTTTTTTTAACTATAAAGACCATGTTTATTGGATAGCTTGAAAAAAATCCTGCATGATTTTTAGCTCACCTTGACAGACTCTGACGTAATGTGTAAGATAATTCCCCTACTGCAATACATAATACTAGACTGGAGTTAGGACTGCTGTTCAATGGCCTTGCACCTTCTTAGGGAGGAGGGGTGGGAGGGGACAATACATGTGACCTTGGCTCACATTATTTGTATATATACTGAGCTATAGTTTGCAGAGCGCATTTCACACAAATGAATAGCTCATGTTGTCCTTCTATTTGTATTCATAGGGATGAATTCAATATATTTCTCAACTAATTTACATTTTTTGTTGTAATGATGGTAATAACCTTTCACAAGACCTTCAGACATGAATTTCCTCTTCCTTTGTGTGCATGATCTCAGCAATATGGATTACTAACGCAAATATCCTGCTCCACTCTCTTCTCCTACCACTTCTCTCCTTGCGTGTGTATTTCTCCCAGCACCTCCCCCAGTACGCACCATTGACGGGAGTGGTCCATCTCTGAGTTAATGTAGAGGTACCCTGCTGATTTTGTTCCAGATACCGGTAACTTTATCTGCAGATGTAAAAGTATGTTAAAGATTCAGTGAAGCATGTTACTGAAATGGACATGTACTCCTCCTACAGTCAAAGACCCAACACCTCCCTTTTAACTTAAACTCCTGTTTTATTTTTTTAACGTATTTCAGAGTTTTACTAAACTTTTCTAACAGCTAAGGTGTGCATGGCTGTACAAATATGCCTGTTCTGCCATACATTAATCTCTCTCTGCTGAAAGAATGTACTGTGTTACAGCTGCAACCCCCAGGGAAAACCACTCACTCTCTGAATTATTTATGAGCAAACACCTTTCCTTACCAGAATGCATGGTGATCCAGAGGTGACCTGGACTGTGCTAGAGCTTCCCATAACCATAACAAGCCTGTAGATTGAGATCCTCTACAAATCAGTCCATTAACATGCATGAAGGCAATGAGACATTCAATGATTTTTGTCAGTGTCACAAATTCTACCACTCAGTTGTTTAACAAACAAAGCTAGGAGCTGCAGCACTGACCACAGCTAATTGCACTTGGTCTAAAGTTTGAATAAAAGAAACGTTTCAGATGTAGCATTTGCTGGTGGTATTGCAGCCACAAAGGGAAAATGCCAGGGGTTCTCCAGCAGGCCCAGGAGCTGGGAATGTTGTGGAGTCAGTAAACTGATATATGATATAATCATTTATGATGATTAACTAGTTTATTTCATGAGAACATGAATGCTCAGGAGCATGAAAAAGCAGAGAAGAAAGTTGGTGGTTTGTGTCTTGGGTGAGGTCGGCAGAAGGCAGGGTTTGACTTCACCCTGAGTCACTTGAGCAACCAGCATTCTTAAACAGTGACACAGGAACATATCAGTGGGACAGGTTCTCTTCTTCCTTTCGATTAGCGTTAGAGGTTGTGCGTTTTCACCACATTTTTGTCCTTGGATATGTTGCCTGGTAAAATCTCTAAAACCTGGGAAACATTTTGGCCCAGGGTGTCACGTGGGTGAAGCCTGGTTGGAGCAAGATGGAAAGTAGAATTTTATGTGAGTTGGTTGAAGGTCGATTTTTCTTGCCCTGACAGACCCTCTCCTTCACTGCACCATCTGCCCCACTCCTTACTGCCCTTGCTTGGTCCCCAGGACTCAAAACTAGGAGGAACAAAATTATTCAGATGCGATGAGATCCCTCAGCGAGTTGCCTGGAGAGGTCTCTAGGGAGATTTTGCATCACTATCAAAACCAGGGAAGGGCAGCCACTCCTGGATTAAGGGGTAAAAACACTGATGGGAAGTCCTTTTTAGGCAGCAACCCAGAGTGGAAGTGGACTTGTGTTTGCGAGGTTCGCCTCTGCCCAGCCCTGGGCTGATGCAAGGCAGCCTTGTGCAACACTTCAGCACCCAGCGCAGCATTCTCCAGTTACTACGTAACCCCAGCACTCAGCCCCGTGCCAGGCAGCCATCCTCCGTGGCACAGACTTACAGGTGCTTTTAAAAACCACACCATTTGTGCTGTACCACAGCGTAGCTTGTAAGTGGCTATAACACTCTGTTCTGAACAAAGCTTTAAAAACTAGCTTGGGATGTATATGGGGGGGAGAGGGAGGCAGCTGCTGTTTTAAAGCTGGATCTGATATGTTTCTGAAAATGATTTTGTGGCTTACACTAGCAGGAGGGGGATAGACTGGCTTGGGAGGTCCCTTGGCATTCTGTGATGTGCCCATATAGCACAACACGAAGATGCCACTCTTGCTGTTTCTAGTCCCTCACATTAGAGCATAGATTTATGCTCTGGAAATCCATTCTTCTTCCTAATCAACTGGTGTCCCATCCTACTGCCTTCCAGTGCCCCCAAGTGACTCATGACCTGCTGAAAATCCCCCGGCTTGTCACTTGATGCCTTGGGAAGCCACCCTGTGACACCACCTCTCCAGCCTTACCTGTGCTCTTTCGGTGTCCACGCGATTACTCCCATCTGTCAGTTGGATGTTGTGAACCTTAAGAGGTGGGGCACCCAGGGCTTCCAGGGCATCAGGATTGCTGTTCAGTTGCTCCAAAGCCTGCTGGTAATACTGGGTCCTGGCAAAACTTTCTAGGTGAGAGAAACAGGGTAGTGAGGAGACTGTCCACTTAAAATCAAAACATAGGTTAAAAAAAAAAAAAAAAAAAGACATTTCCTCCAGACTGCCACACCCTCCCTGAAAAACAGTCCAAAACTATTAATTAGGAGAAATCTGGCTAAAGGAGGAAACACACCCTTACATCAGAGAAGCAGTGCTGAACTCTAATGTTATTCAGCTCATTTAAGTGAAGAGGGCTCTGAATATAGCCTGTTCCATACTGATATACAGTTCAGCTTATGGCTGTGTCTCCCTGCTTTTCATACGTTTGTATGTCATCTAAAAGGAACAAAAAAACAAAGGGAAAAAAAAAGCATAAGGATGAATATCTGAAAATGTTCCGAAGGTAATTCAATTTTTTTTTTTAAAGGAGGTAGCGAAAATACTTTAAGAATGGAGAATATTTCGCAGACATTGGTGTGAGACAGGAACAGCTGCTGCTGCTGTGAAACTCTTGCTGTGGTCTTGATACAGCTTTTCAAGTGGCAGCCATGAAGCTGCAACTCTACTGACAGATGCATTAAAAGGGAGGCACAAAGAAGCGCCATTAGAGTTAATGGTCAAGCAGCAACAATAGCACAGTAGACTGGATGCTGCAGTGTTGGCATATGGAGGACAATTGTGGTAAATTGCTATTTATCAATGTCTGGTTGCTATGTATAGCTGGGAAATGCTGTGCAGTGGTCACCAATGGACAATGCAGGGTTGTGAGGCTGGAAATGTGCCGACTCTCCTTAAGGATGCAGAGATTTGCTTATAAACAGTTTTAAGGCTTGCCTGCTGCGATTTCTAGATGCGCTTCATGCCAGCCTAACTTCACTCTCTTGACATCAAGAAGGGCAGAGTTAAGCTGAGAGTGTCCACGTGTGAAAATCCTACTCTGACAACTTTGCTCTTGCCTTCCAAAGAATTTAAAACAAGGTGTAAGGTTTGTTTCCTTGTCTCTTGCCTGTCGGTATTACTCTTGGAGCATGAGGCAGAAGGACGTTGCCCCCTCTCCCTAATTAGAGGCATCCCCTGTGAGCAGGCAGCATCCAGTTGGCATAGAAACAGCTTTGCTAGGCTGCAGACTGCGCTGGTCCTCCCCGGCCCCCTGGGCCATCCTAAGGAGCTCCAGCAAAAGGGGCTGCAGCATGCCAGCTCTTTAGTGCCTACGGATCATGGTAAGCAGCCACCCAGACCACGTTAAAAGTATGTTGTGCTCATCCTGCAGATTGGAGGGGAAATGGGTTCGAATTTCCTGGTGCTCCTTCTCAGCTGTTCCTTGTTAGCATCTCATGTATTGGACATAAAATGCCTCACTAATTTGTTTGTACACGCGTTTTCAGTAGGAGAGCTGAAAGGATGCTGGAGTTGGCTGGCGAGACTGCTCCTGTGAGGAGGGTGTGGAGGTGAAGAGAGCGAGTAGAAATAGGATTACCTGAGTGTTTGTACAAGCTTTCACAGAGACCGCGTGCATGCAAACTTCCCTTCAGCCTGAAGGAAGGGGGGGAGGGAGGCACCCCTCTCCCCCTGCTCCCACCACTATGGAAGCCACTTGCTCCTCACAGGTCCCAGTATGGGCCAGTTCTGTGCACTGGGATAGCAGAAGGAACTGAGAGAATCCTGGGCGTGGGCCAAGGGAGGAAGGGTCCCAGTGTGGCTCCTCTGTCTGTTAGAGGCTACAGAAGGACACACTCTGCAGCAGAAAGTGTCCTTTCAACAGCCCAGTTGGCTTGTCACCAAGTTATCAGACAGCTACTCAGTGGCCACCGACATTGCAACAGAGTAAGAAGTAGCCATCGCGTTGTGCCACTTGATTGCACAGCTAAGTGATGCGGGGAACGAGCCCTTTGACTTTCTGTATAGCACAGGGGGTGACTTTTTTCCCCTCAGAGATTTCTAGATAACAATGCTGAAGCTGAAAATTAAAAAATGCTAATATCCTTGTTAAAGCCAGATTTGATATTTTAAAGCATAAGAGGATCATATATCTGTCATGTACTCCAGAGCTTGAGGGCATGAGCTGCCTAAAATTAAAGCCTGCTTTCCAGCCTTGTCTGATTTGTTATTAATACGTGTAAAATGAAGGGGAGGTTTCAGAGCTTATCTGAGGGCTTGAGGAACAGACTTGGCTACACTTTTCTGGCAGCATCCTCTGATAGAAGGGTAGGTGAAAAGCAATATCATTTGATAGCACCAGCAAGGGAGAGGCATAGGGCCAAGAGGCCTATAGCACCCCCCAAGAGAGAGGCATAGCCTGTTTCTGGTCTGATGCTAAATATCTAGAAACAATTTTAGAAAAAATAAACATCTATCATTTGGACTAATAATTTGGATTCTTGGCCAAAGACACGTGGCAACTAGAGCTGTTTATAAACAGCAACGTCACCTGTCTAGCTTTTCTCTCCTTGTCCTGGTCTTCTCAATGCTGAGTGCTCTTATCTGCCCTTCATTCAGGAGAAACTAATGATGTCTTAGCACTTCACAGGCGTGTTGTGTTTAAGGGCCAGCACCACAGACAGATTTACAGATAAAACTGCTAGACATTAATACCTTCTCACAGATGGTCCTCTTTTCCTGCCCAGTTGTAAAATCTCAGTAAGAAACGAAACCTGCATTACTGCCTAAGCTTTCACTTCGCCCTCACCCTCAGGAAACCTCCCAGAAACCAGACTTTCTCCTGACCACAGCAGCCTGCTCCCTATGCAGTACCCATCTCTGGAAATACGTGCAGCAGCACTTGGGAGAGCAGCAGCCCTGGGGCTGAACAAAGCAGAGCCCATGGAGGCAGAACTCAGAGGCTCAGCCACACTTCCCTTAACTTCATCTGCTTTTCACATCTTGCATGCTGCTATTTCCCCGCTACACAAAAGCAAATGAAAGGGGCAGAGGAGAAATAAGGTTGCTAACAGCACTGAGACTTACTTTGCATAAGATTATACATCACGATGCATCCCCCGCCACTGAACAGTCCCATGAAAACAGCCATTTGCTGCAGTTTTCTTAGAGAAGCTGGCATTTTTCCTCCCTGAAAAGGGAAGACATTTGTTGTAAAAGAAGAAAGCTAATGGGTTATTTCCCCCCTCCTCCTCTTTCCTAAATGCCCTTTCCAATCAGGCCTGAATGAAAGTGCAGTGCACAGGCATCGGACTCCTGCTCGCTGGGGCCCCACCACACGCCCAGAAGGAAGGGTGGTGAGAACAGAGCAATCCGGGGACCCAGCCAGGTTGAATGTGTTTATTCAACTTCTTTTAGCAATGCCACCACTTTGCTAATTGCCGAGAAGAAAATGACCTCCCCGGTGTGGCCGGGGGCCAGCGCAGCAGTGCATTGTCGAGGGGGCTCCTGATGCCTGTGTGCTCACTCCCACACTGTGAGCATTCAGGCTCCGGGGGCCGGATTTCTCTCTTGAGTAAACTCCTCTAAAGTAAACACGCTAGCGGCAGGGCTGGATTTGGCCTGGAGTGGTAAGGGACAGAGCCAAGCCAGCACTATGCCAGCAAAGATAATGGAACCAGGGTGTGTGTATTCTGTTGTGTTGGTTTTTTTCCCAAGCTGTGGATAAACAGGAAGCTATTTTTCTTCCTTCCTGCATACCCCCAGCCTAAGCTTGCCCTTTTAATGAGTCACAATTTTGGCATTTGAATGAATGACCCAGCAGAATAAGAAACACCTCTGAGAAAGTCAATCTACTAAACACTTCCATGGTTTGGGTAAGAGGGGGACCATGTGGCCTGAAGAGCCTGAGCTAATGCTCCTGCCCACAGCAGGTTAGTAGGAGTCGAGCTGATTTGTCAGTGGGAGAGTAGCATGTTGCTTCAGGCTGTGGCAGGATGGGACTTGACCGAGCATCTGAGTATCAGCTTATGCTCTTGCTTCTCTCACAGCTGGGATGGTAGGGAGGAATGGTCTTGACAGCAATTAAAAAAAAAAAAAAAAAAAAAAAAAAGAAAAATTAGCAAAAGGCTGCCCTTTTTGATGGAGGCACACAGACATCTGAATACTTGGGGAAGCTGTATGGGATTTCTAATCCCAAAGGCTTCACATCTCGATCCTTGTGCCATGATGGTGTGACTTAAGTGTTACACTCAGCAAGAGCTGGTTAATAAACCAAGGCCCAAACCAGTTACAGAAATGTGACCTGGCCAAGGCCGTTTGAGTCCTGTTGTGAAAACCATCTCTAGCATCCCTCAGGTATGCGTTAGTCAGGTATTGCTCAGCTGACAACTATAGTTTAGAGAGGGTGGAGAAGCAAATGTCAGGACTCCTTCCCATCATGGCTGGGTCAGGGTGACATGGGCAGCCTGCCTCTGCTCACTGCTCTGCTGACATGCCCGTACGCCATCTCTTGCGTCCTCTAGCCCGAGGGAAATTGTGAATGCAACCCAGGTACAACTTTCATCTACTGCCCTGTCAGCACTAGCGTTCAATCGTAACGCATGCTATCCCTTAGTCGAAGGCTTTCCTTGTTAACTAGTTCCCTTGATTTTAAGAGCTCTTAATATTTAAGTTTACTGTTTAATTTACTTCAAATGTATGGATGGCTAGCAATGGTAGCAACCCAGAGAAGCACATGGGTATCATGTCTATTTTATGCCCCCAAAAATCCCCAAATTGTGCCATTGGTACAGTCAGTCATCATCTCTCTCACTCCTGATCTGTTTCTCTGACGAGTTTTCTTCTTCACTTCCCCTTGGGAACTTGAGCGGCATGAGAAGTTGCAGCAGAGGAAGTACAAGTGTGTTTTTACAGAGAAACAGCAGCAGTCATTTCACAAGGACAGCGAGAGCTTTTTGCTCACCCGCTTGTGTTTGCAACTTTCCTTAAATCACAATTTATAACATTATTTTCCCCCCTTCAAACTGCAAAATCTGCTTAATAACTGCATTTCCCATAAGATCTGTCAGGCCAGGAGGAGGATCCGACACCAACGCCACATAACAGGGACGGAAAAAAAAAAGGTGGGAAATCTGGAGAGCGGATCAGATATAACAGACTGTGACCCGCAGCATTTGTTTTTGCCCCTTTCAAAGTTGCAGCCAGGCAAAATTCATTTTCTGTGATGAAATTCAGGGTAATTGAACGCAAATGTCTGGGGGTGGGGGGTGCCGCCAGCAGTTTGCTGAGTAAAAGTGGGAAGACGTGGAGCTCTTGCACCAGCAAGGAGGTTTTGACCAAGGCTCAGGGGACCTGCCTAGCAAAGGGCGGAAATTAGAGGCTCTGCAACTCGCTGTCAGCGGGTTTGAGGTTTGTTAGGTCTCACGGTCTGCTCGCAACCAAACAAGGGGGATGGAAAGTAAGAAGAGCTCCGTGCTCACGCACGCTCTCATCACCACCTCCGCTTGCAGCAAGTCAACAGCTGCAAGTGCCCTGATGGTGCCATGCTGAGATGGTACCATGCCGAGACAGTGCCATCTGGTAAGGGAGCCTGGCAGCTGAGAAATGGTGATCCCAATAAGCACTGCTGCCCCATGCAGCACTCCCGGCTGCTTCTGATGTGCTGCCCCTGCCTGCAGCCATTGCCTGTTGCTGGTCCTGGTGAGGCAGGGACGTGTCGGGCTGAGGTGTCCCCAAGTTGCTCAGCCCGCACCAGCTCTGCGAAGGGCCTCATTGCTGTAACAGGGAGAGTATCTCCGTTGCTTGCTTTCAGTCACAGTGGGAAGCCTGCAGGCTGGACCACCCCATCCCCAGGCTAGCCCTTGATGCTCTCCTCCCACTTGTTTCTCAGCTGTTTTCCCAAGCCAGTCCTATGACAGCGTGTTGCGGGAAGAGGTTCAGAGCTACGCGTTTTAACAAGCCTCTCAAGACCTTGCAAACCTTCTATTTGATCCCACAATTCCCTGTTAGCTTCCAAAAGCAAGGACAAAGGTGTCCTTGGAGCCCAGTGCATCCCTCACAGGGGGGATGCTGCTCCTGTTCCCTGCCATCATGGCCCCTTGTGGCACAGATGTCCAGATATTGCATCCAAATCCTTGAGCATCCCTCAGCATGCAGCTGCTGATGACTTCTCAATGATGACACTGGAGATACTAATGGTGTCAGCTTGTGGAAGACCGAAACGTAGTACGGAATTGTTGTCTGTGAGGACTCATCGCTAGGATTTCTGCCCTCTGGCCAACCATGTTTGCTGCTCCCATCTGCTGCTCTGCTGAAGTGCCATGGAAGTGGCTCGCTAGGGAAGGGAAGCAGAGACATGCCCAGAGGCGTGCCTCCTGTCCTGAGCCTTTCTGAAAATTACTTACAGCCTGCCAAGCATAGAGACTATTAAAGGGAAGGACCAAACCCCCTCGACTTCATTTGTTACAAAGGAAGTAACTGTGAGACAATGCGTTTAGGAGAACCTTATAGATACAATGTGCAATTGCCTCCTAAGGAGGGAAGTTCACGTTGCTATCTGTGGTAGAGATCTCCCCTCAGAACCTGTTATACTACTAAAAAGTATGCAATTCAGCTGGTGGAAAAACAGATTTCTTCACAGCCGGTAATTAAAAAAGCACAATTTCCAAGCTACGCTGTTCTGCAAAAACATCTTTTCCCCTGTGCTATTTGCAGCAGTAAGAAAGATTAAGTGGAGAGCAGCACACACAAAAACACTGAGCCTACTGTTACCAAAAGAAGAGACATTAAATCATTATAAGTAGTGTTCTCTAAAAATAAATATTAAAGAGCAGAGCTTCCCAATAAGGACAATGTTCATTTTGTGTATTGAAAATAGTAAGATATGGTGAAGAAGGTAGTATTCAGGCTTGACTTTGAAACTAAGCATGACTCAGGTAGCTAACAACAAGATTTAACAAACCCAGAGAGGTGGAAGACTCCCAGGGTCGCATGTGAAATGGTGGGTTACTGCAACAATAAAGTCTGTTTTTAATTAGACTTTATTTTCTCCACAGAGGATCTTCTAAAAATAGGCTGGGCTTAAGAGATTCGCCCTTATTTCAGCAAATTCAGATTTTCTGTTTTGGTCTCTGAAATTTGTGTGGCAGAGATTGGTCTCAGGCACCTCCACCAATGGCAGGTAGCGGTGAAGCAAGGGCATTTTCACCAAGCCACAAACATTCATTTTATTTGCCTCAGACCCAAGCGAGGGAGCTGGTGCTGCAGGTTCTTTGGGGAAGGCATTTCCTCCTCCTTCTCTTCCTCTTGGCACTACCAAGCTCCACCAGCACCTCCAGCTTCCAAGTGCTATCACAGACCAAACAGTAACCAATAATATTGCTCTGAAATCAGAGAGAAGCAACTTGATCCATGCAAACTCGGTGTGATCACTGCTGGCTATCTCAATTTGGGCCACTGCCTACCCACCTGGCCAAGACAATATATACTGCCAGGCCACCAATACAAGTAGCTGGGAGCCTTTAGACCACTTTGAACCACTATAGTCCTGAGGTGTCAGCATGACACACTAAATACATATGGCAAAAGACTACTATTAAATTAAAACTTATCAATAGGCCTGAACATGGACCTGAGTGTCTACCTTCAAGGTTGGAACTGTTGCCTAACCCTTCTGCAGTGAAACTCTCCCTTGGGCTGGTGGGATTTGAGTCGGCCCCAGTTCTAGCTTTTCTGCAAGCCACCCAGGTAGTCATGGAAGTCACAGGAGATGAGGGTAATGTCAGGCAAACCACACACAAGCACAAGCACACACTTGTATTTCACATTCTTGCTCTCTTGCCCATCCATTGATCTTGTAAGATCCATAAGGCATCTGGGTGTGAGCCAATTTCTATACTAATAACATGCCAGGATAACATTTTAGAGAAAGCTTCTTGACACTGACTGTCTACAAAATACCTTCATCATTGGTACCGTCACCAAAGAGAGGACAGTACAGCAGAAGTGTTTCGACAGAATCATAATTTCAGCATATTCTTTTCCCCTTTTTCACAGAAATAGTCTCAACATACTATTTACCTCATTTCTGAGAAGTAACAGCACAAATTGTGCCCCCTGCCAGCATGTTCGGAAATACATGTCTGGTGTATCCTTTGCATGTCTGAACTGCCTTCACCAAAAGCTCAGCAACTTGCAGAAAAGAAGTTTGCTTAATACACAGTCAAACGAAAAGTAGAAGTAACACTCTTTTTTTCTCAGTGGTTCTTCTCTAGATGCACTGAAAAGGCATATTTTGGCATTTAGGGAGGTAAAACACCTTTTCAGCCAGCTTTGAAATGGTCCCTTCAAGGGCCTCCTTCTGGATCGGTTCCTAGAAAGATGTAACTTTCCCTGGTTAAAATGCTTTGAAGGGACAACTCTATGTATAAGGAAGATTACTGGCAAGCCAGGAAACAGTGATAAGTTTATTCTCTGCCTTTGCTGCTAGCTAATTAACAAGGAAAGTGAAAGTAGCCAATAGAGTGATTAAGGACTCTAAACAGCCACCTTGTTCTTGTAGTTGTATCACATCTCCTGGGGCACACGCTACAATGCAGGTGGCTTGCTCAGTTAGTACAAAGCCTGACATAGTGCCTACAGATATTTTAGTTTCATTTCCTTTTTCTCCTCTCTTGGGCACTCTCATTTGCACGTTTCTATATATTTATATATCTTCATACATCTTCTGTACTCCACCATCACAGTCTACTTCCCCATGTGCTCTTAAGCTACAGAGTCTCATCTGGTGGGCTTGTCTGTACTGCATTTCTTTTCCTCCTGCCTGCCCATCTTCACCCCTCTATGTGCCCTCTTCTCCTGCAGACTATTGCACCACCCCAGTGCTGGGCAGACAGAAATGGTGGGGCCACCGTTCCTGTTGTCCGAGGAGCCTTCTGCCATCCCTTGGTTTATCCCTCTGTGAAATGTCTTCCCAACTGCAGGTAACGAAGGCAGGTGCCTAAATCGTTTTTTGCTTTTCTCCTAAGTTGCAAAGATGCTACAACCTAGTTTGTTCAGTCTTTTTGAAGGCCGGGCTCACGTGCCAGCCAGTTCAACAACCCACTCCGGATCATCCTCCCAGACAACTAGAGCTGCCCATGCTTTGTACTGAAATACGAGGGATATCGCAGGAAAGAGGCACAACTAGGGCGTGTTATTGGAGAAGCAGGATAATTACACCTACAGTGTGACCCATTTTTGCTGTTATTGGAGCACGGCATTATAGGTTAATGGCTAATAATCTGTCATTAACATCCCTAATTGTATGTTTCTCTAATTGGACACCATGGAGGGGGGAGGAAGGTGTAAATGTTCACCTTTTGTGTTTTAGAGGTGAATTGCAAAGAATTTAAGAGTAAGAATTCATAAGTAGGGTAAATGAAAAAGTTGCATCCAAGGTGCAGGAAGAAAAGATTAGTGGTGTTTATGGTTTTAACAGTGAGTGGTTTACCTGAGAAAGCTATAGGACAGTTTCTTGGCTTCCCTGCCGCTGGGAGTGAGGTCACAAGCGCTGCAATCCAAGGTTCAAAAGAATTGCTCTATGCTGTACCCATGCCTCCCCACAGCATGCGTCACAGCCCAGCTTCTAAATGGGCACAAGAATCGCACAAAGAAATAGCAAATATAGTCCTTTGACTGTCTCATGCTGTCAGGATGAGAGGGAATAGCACTTGGTGCTTAGCAGGAGCTTAGCAGAAGTGGACTGTCAAGCCAGGGAGGTTTTCATAGTGTGATGTGTATTTTCTGTATATAGTTTCCCAGAATAGGTTCACTGAACCTGCAAAGTAAGTGATCAGTGAAGAGTACCAAACCATTTCTCATGGAAAGATCAAAGAGCGTGCAATGCTTTCTATGCAGTGGTAACTACTTAGCTCTCTTGCCAGTCTGTGGCCATTTATCTGTGTCCAATACATTAATTATGCCAAAGACACTGACAAGTTCTCCAAGCCAAAAACAATGACCTATCTAGCTTTAAGTCAACTTACTAAATCCTAGATGGAGAAAAAACATCAAGAAATACAAGGAGTCTGTAATAACCTTCTTGGCTAACAGGTCACATTTTACCTTGTAAAGAGAAAAGAAAATGGTCACAAAAGTTCATAGAAGTACTCCAGACATCATTGGGCTAGGAACTGTACGTGGCTATGTTAAGTTAGTACCTGCCTGGAAGTTTACAGTCTCTAATTCCAATCCTGATAAGGCTTATGCCTGTCTGTAGTCTTACTAACTTCAATAATACGATCCACGTGCATGCATTAAATAGGCATGCAGTAGACAGTGACCTAAAGGAACTGAATGTCAGGGGAGGCAGTCACAGGGAAAAAATGTTTAAGGCAGGAACATAGTGTAAATCATATGATGCTTGTTCCCTTGTAATGTGTCTGCTTCCGGAAATGAAGGAGTAAAAGATGTGATCTACTCTGCTGTGATCAGCACGGAGCCCGATTTACAAGGCCTTTAAAAATATCAGTGGAGACGGGAAGGTTTGCAGCCCTAAGGCCAAACATCTTGCTGATATAATGCCTTTTATTATATAGCATTACAGCAGTACATACTTTTGGCACTTCACAAACACCTTGCTCTTATTCATACTTCCCACTGAAAACCAAAACCAAAAAAAATGCTACCCTAAATCCCCCCAGATTCTCAGATGTGGTAAGTTTATTTCAAGTGCCCATCTTTATACCCTCCCCAGAAGGACCCCCCCTTCAGAAAACGCTGACCCTACCCTTCTTCTGAAAGTCAAGTCCCTTTGAAATACATCAGATCAACACTTAAAGCCTAAGCCTTTGAGGAAAACTAATTACTTTCGAACATCTTGGACACCTGGATTGTTTCCAGAAATTGGTCCTTGCCCATCTGAGCAGAACTGGTTCAGTATCAGCTAAATCTGTTAACACAAATTAAGATCTGGGGAAAAAATAACCTCAAAGACTCGTGACTTTTTAATAAGCATTGAACACCAAAACCAGCACAAGACCAACAGGGATTCTGACCTAGAAACATTCTATTCTCAGAAAGACAAAAAGGGGGAAAAAAGTTATAATGGGAACCATTAAAAAAAAAAAAAAGGGAAAGAAAAGAAACTCCCATAATATTTGAAGGTTTCCATTCAGACAGATCCAGCTTGTTCACTTGTGCACAGAGCTGTGCAGGATGGAGATGGAGAGAGCAAAAGGGCAAAGGAAGTGGTGGAACCTGCCACACCATTTGCACACGCAGTATCTGGAGTCAGACCTTTAACTTGATCTGAGGAGTAGCTACCTATCTATTCGTCCACCCTTAGAAAAAGGAAAAGATATGCTGGATGCTCACAAGACAGTTGAATGTGAATCAGCTTCTCTTCCAAAATTGAGTCAGGGCGAGAAGAATTTCAGAGAACAGCTGACTGCAATCCATATTTTCCCCCTCAAATATGTGTGGGAAAAGATTTGAGGGAAAAAATATCTCTCTGTTTAATGGTTTAAATGATGTCTCTATTTTATTCAGTAAATCTTAGGTCCTTCTATAGCCCCCATTAGGGAAGGCAGGGATTTTTTTTTTATTTTGCAGAGCTGTGGCAGAAAAATGCAGAACAACTTCACAGGAAGCCTCTGCCAGGTTGGTCACTTGGTCTCCACAGACCTGGGCTGTGTCCCTGCCCATGCACCATCCCCTCTATTAGGCTAAAACATACCAGCCTAGACAGGTTCAGCACAACTCCAGGACTGTTTCCTATAGCAAACCTACCTTTAAGGACATGGGGACAAGATTTTCCTATGGAGCTACAGCGTAGGGCTTTGCCCAACAAGGAGGTGTGACAGTCCAAGAGCCAAACAAAAGCACAAACCACACTTTTACATACTGTTGACAGGAGAGATTTTTCAAAACATCGGGTCCTTTGTGTGTGCTCAACAGGTGACACCTTTACAGGATCACTGTTTCCTAAAAGTGCTGGGATCTTTGAAAATTAGGCTGCTTTATGGCATTTTCAAGACACACCCTCACTAGTAGCTTTCAAACAGGGCTGCTAACAACATACATTATTTCCTCATAAACTTATTGCTACCATAATCTTCAAATACTTGTTTGTGGGGTTTGTTGATCAAATGCTAGATTACCAAGGGCTAAATACAATGAAATTTGACAAATGTGGCATACACGAGACACATAGGTGTGCTGTGATCCATTAGAAAAGGAAACAGGACTAGTTAGTGGGGAATCACTGCTGCTAATGATATTGGCAGGGATCCATGCCCACAGACTTCTTAAACTGAAGGCTGCAGAGGAAAGACTTTGCCTTTGACCACAACACACACATTTTTTCTGTTTGTTTTTGTTTTCTTTTCTCATCGCATGCTACTCAGCTCTCTCTTTGTGGGAATTAGGAAGAGTGATAAAGAGATACCATTGCTTTTATACAACGTTACTCCCAGGGACCTCTCCTTAGAAAAAGCCCCTGCTTGGTGTTACTTCCAATTTATCTGTGCTTTTTGCAGTTCATACAACACCAGTGCAGGCAAAGCAGAAGACAGTGCTCTCAGGTTTCATAAGCAGCTCAGGGACTGACTCACTGTATCACTGTTGCTAAAACCATAAACTTTGGGTGTCTCAATTCACACTTGTAAAAGTAAGTGACTAAACACTTCCTGGTTCCTACTTTGCTGGAAGATAGCGACATTTAATGGCTGCAAAATGCTCTGACAGCCGAAGATGTAATTTTACTTAGGTATGAAATTGCCCGTGTGCACTACACGCATGTTAAGAAGCACGACAATGTGTTCCAGAAAAAAGAAAGTATTTTGCAGCCTGGCACAGGGTGTTGTAGGACCAGCAGAATAATTACAGCAGCCACTGTTGGCACTTACTAGAAAATTAAAGAAGCTGTTAACAGATCATTAATAATCTGTGACTACCTGCCTTAATAGTATTCTTCAGTCGACAGGCATGAGGGTGAGGGGGTGGAGGAAACGGTCACACCTTCTTCTAAATCACTGTAGAAGGCTGATACCCTTATTTTTCATCACTTCGTAATCTGCTTGTTTACTTCCCTCCTGGTGTCTCTTCCGACTGACTCTTCTCTCACTGCTAGCTCTCACACCGAAGGACTGCAAGGCTCTTGGCCAGGGAAGCCAGCAGCTGCACCTGCAACAGCCAGTCGCAGGGGAAAGCCAGCCCTCTCTGCAGTGTCCCAGCCTGGTAGCTGTCTCCCTGCTGTTCCAGTTGCCTTTAAACACCTCTCCCAAGCATGTGCTCCTACTTTTGAAGATTATTTTTTCCACAAAGCATCCCTGTCCATTTACAACACACTACAATTTGTCCTCTCACGTCTTGCTCCTTGCCTTCTGCGTGTAGGCAGATGGTTGGAGGAGGAGAGAAAAGCAACTTGTTTCCCTGTTTCTTCAGACAAACACAGGCTCTCCAGAGCAGGCAGATGCCTTAAAGTCAGATCCAGGGCATCAATTCATCTTTTGGGTTCAGCTGTAGCGTATAAAGCATTTGCTGGCTCTGGTCTAATGCTTTTTGACATTGTCAGGCCCCCTTCAGTGAACTACTGCCTTGTAACCAACTTGACAGCAAGTATTGTTCTACATTTATTAATACCGTACGTGCTATCTTCAAACTGACATGTTCCAAGGCCAGGCATCAGCTGTGCTCAGCTCTGGCTTAAAAAAAAATATTCAGACAACAGCACAGACCTCTTGCTGCTAATAAGTAAATAAATAAATAAAACCATGCCTTTACCATGCTGCTGCCACACCTTTTTACTCTTTCAATCTCAATTTTGCAATAATTTTTTGTTTTTCTCGGGGTCTTAAAACTTGAAGTATCCACTTCCCTGCACCCTCCCCTTTTTGGCTTCTTTAGGAAAGGGCTTCTTTTTTTTCCCCAGTCTTCTTTCAATTTATTCCTTTCTCTCTCTTTTGGATGCAAACCTAAATTCCAGAAACTTGAATCTACATAAAAGTTAATTAACTTCAGGAACTGTTTTTCCTCTCCTTTTTTTTTTTTTTTTTTTTGGAATGCAGATTTTTTTTACTGTAGCCACTGTAATTTTCTATTATTTTTAAAATGTTCAGCTTAATGGGTTATGTTTACTTAGTCAATAAGCTGATGATGCCCATGACAGGACCAGAAGTGTTTGGTTAGCAGCAGGGAGGAAAAAAAATCAATAACTCCAAGCATTTGGCAGCGTTGTGGGCAGGAAATAATTTGTATTCTCTGGTTTAAATCAATGACCTTCTTTTCTTTGCTGTTCCAACAGGAAATTATAAACTCTGTGAACACTATTTGCATAGTGCCTTCTGCAATACACTTGTATATGCCTGGGCAAAACAATATGTTAACCCCAGCAGTGCTTCTCTGAGGTCTCTGTTAGAGAAACCCAGGCACTTTAGCATAGAGCTTTTCAGCTGTAGGCACTTGTATTTATTAGAAGCAGAGGCAGAATAGAGCAAGATGTGAAAAGAGCTCCTTCTCGACTTCCAACGGCACCGTCAAAAGATGAAGGCATTATTATTTGATAACAGGGTTGTCTACTGCAAAATATGAAAAAATGACTTCTTTGTAACTTGGCAAGATGTTGTATTTTCAGTATGACAGACAGAAACTTGCTACTTCTACATTAAAGCTGCAATTGCACTTCTCTATCTTGCTTGTCAGGGTTGCCCTAATGTGCCAGGTATGGTTTAAAAGTGCTGCGCCTTTGCTTGAACTCAGCTTAGCATTACAGAATTCATGTTTGTGAAAGTTTCAGCCTCCTCTATCCTGCCCTTTTGCTAAATGCACTTAAGGAAGAAAAAGAAATTGCCACCTTGTCTTTCCATGCTGATAGGAAGCCGTTCCAGGAAGGTGATGTTCTGAGAAAAGGCAGTGTTGAGCCTGGCACTGAACTTGCCTTCTAACTTTTTATGCTGCTTACCACTGCATTAAGTCCAGCTCAGCTATTTCTTAGCATGTAGGAGAGCTGGCATTCAAGAAGACAAGCTAGTCACAGGAGATGGAGGAGGTGTGTGACTCTTTTTCCTATGTTTCCCCCAGTGTGACCACAGTGCAGCCCCAAAGTCTGGGATTCTTGTCTACGGCCAGAGCTAAGTGTTGCAGCTTGCAGCACCAGCAACTGGCACTGTAAAGCTCCTGGACCTAAGCACCCCTTGATGTGCTTTTCTTCATCCTCTGCAGGAGAATGACATGGTAAATCAGTCTGAAAAACATGATTACAACCCCAGAAACCACCAAGGCCTCAGTAGTCTGCACTGAAATTAAATGTCATAAAATTCAGGTATCCAGATTTCTCTGCTTTGCTTTGGCACATGACAAGTTGTTTCATAGTAGTTCTCAGCATCCCTCCTGTGCTCCCAATGCCACTGGCACAAAGCTGTAGTCATCAGGTGATACTTGAAGTATATTTATTAGTTATGTCACAGCTCTCCCTCCCTGAAACAAAAAGGATAGAAATGTTACTCGGAGTGATTGAAGTGGAAGTAATATGTAATTCTTGCACTCCTGCTTTGTTTCTACTAATTTGCCAGATGTAAGGTTGCCCATCCTGACCCCACAAGCATTTCATTCCTTCCCACTGAAAACTCGACATGCTTATTGGGGTCCCTTCCAGAGCTCCTGGCTGCTGGAGCACCCTTTGCATTTCTAAAATTTTCTGTTCCTGATTGACGGGAGCCACCAGGAAAATGAGCTGCCTCACTTTCTCACTGACAAGAGACCAAAGCAGCATCATAGTATCACAGAAGGGTTGAGGTCAGAAGGGACCTCTGGAGGTCACTTTGTCCAATCCCCCTGCTCAAATGGGGTCACCTACAGCCAGTTGCCCAGGACAATGTCCAGACAGCTTTTAAGTATCTCCAAGGATGGAGACTCCACAACCTCCCTGGACAACCTGTGCCAGCACTTAGTCAACCTCATAGTGAAAAAGTGTTTCCTGATGTTCAGACTGCACCTCCTATGTTTCAGTTTGTGCACATTGCCTCTGGTCCTGTCACTGGGCACCGCTGGAAAGAGCCTAGCTCCCTCTTCTTCACACTCTCCCTTCAGGTATTTACATACACTGATGAGATCCCCCTCAAGCCTTCTCTACTCTGAACAGTCCCAGAAAGCAGAGTGCTAAATCAAAGGATGAATTGGGAAGCTATTGCTCAGTTGACTTTCTTCTACTGAGTGGGTCAAAAGCAAATGTGCCTTTCTTTCCCTGTTGCTTTTCCTCCCTTCCTCACACATACATCTAAATGTCATTCTGTCACCTTTTTCCGTTGAACATCATGTACCTGGAATCCTTCCATATCACAACAAGAAATGTTTTAATCTGGAAAGACGTGCAAATAGAATAGCTCATGCCAGAAGTATGAACTGGTTTGGTTAGTTTTAGGCTTTGGACTGATTTGTGAGTGATTTATGATTACATATGAATAAAACATAATCAGAAACTGTGGAGTGATAGTGGTGTATGTACAAAGAGGAGAGCTGCTCCTGTTACACATAGAAACGTATGGGCCGTAACCTAATCCTTTTGAGGTTGTGAAAGGTGTGCTATATGACTAATTCATTTCACTAATATATGACAAGCCACTTTCCTAATGGAAAAAATTACTTTCCTAGATAATTTGTTTTTTAGCGACTTATCATAGTTGTTACCCTCCTAAGGTTGTATATTTTCCACCATGCAGAAAATGAGTATGGAATAAAAAATGCTGATAAGCTCAAAAACTGCATTTAGCTTCAAAACAGAAGTTTGTGGGTTGTCTTTTTAATATATACAAGCTATGGTCTTTGAGGCTTTTGCTCAGAAGACAACCATGTGTTTCATGTGGCCTCTGTTTACAAAAAGGAAAATATAATTCTTTCTGGGGAAAAGAAACTAGATTATGCTGCAGGAAAAGGAGATTTAGTGCTGCAGTGTTCAAGAGTACTCAGATGGAAATTCAGCTCAAGAACTCTCTACTGAATTTAGGGCACAGACTTACCAGTTGGCTCTGTTCTTGCATTGCACTTAAACATACTGCTGTATTCGTACTGAACTGAATGGGATTTGCTGTAGAGGTAAAAAGCAAGACTCACTCTCTTTTGAGTTTAATACAGGGTAATGACTTTGCTGACTTCAGTAGAGTAATTCTTGATTTGTACCGCTATAAGCAAGAGCAAAGCCAGATTAGGAATGTACCTCAAAGTGACAGTGTTCAGATGTGTATTTAATCTTTGTCAAATGAAACATTTGGAATAAAATGCACTATTCACTGCTCCTACCGTTCTCTCCGTAAATGCATTGTGAAATGGCTTGTGGTATTTTTTCTTTCTAACCTTTATAACATTAGTAATGAGGACCCATAGTCTCCAAACGTTACTCTCCTCATGTGACACTTTTTCAGTGTAAATCCAGTCACTTTAAATGAAGTATAACTTGGTACCAGAGAAGACAGAATTGGCTAGTTTACTGTGTGTATGTACAAACAATAAGATAGCAGAATTAGCTGATAGATATACAGAGCTAAAATTTACCAGATCTGCTCCTCTGCCCAAGGCTGGCACAGAAGAGGAGCAAAACTTCCTCCTCTCCTGCCCTCGATATTCAGATCCGTTAGACACACCCTCAAGTGTCTTATTTGTTCCTCTCTGTTTGTGTTGGCCATTCCTTTCTAACAGGCCATTCTCCTACACCCAAGACAAGCAGCTAGGCAAGCAAATGATGCTATACCCTGGCTTGGAACTTCCTATAAGACATGGGATTTTCCCCTGGGGATGTTTTGTCTGGGCCATTTTACGATGCAAAGATCTTACTGGAAGAAAGAACTGGCCCTACAAGGTCTGGATGCCTTGCTGAGAGATGAATACTAGTTAGCATATATAATACCCAGTATTGGTGGGGAAAGTAAGAAGAAAGCAACCAATCATTTTTAACTTATGCAACAAGCTGCACTCCTCTGACTGTGTTTTTCCCCAAATCCGCTTGTTAACTACGATTCAGTATGTGCCATTTGTGCTTTATGGGACTAAGAGTCTAAGCCAGTTTACTGGTGAAAGTAACAACTTTCTCATTAAACGTTAATGGCAATGTTTTAATTAGTCCCAGGGTTCTGGTAGAAAGTTAAGTCCTTCCTTCAATAACCAGCAGTTACAGATGCAGTAAGTGTTAATAACCTAATAGGAAGCAAACTAGGCAGGCATACATTCCATCACCCAGAAAATGGATTTCATGTAGCTTTTTGATGGACTGTTCGCACTTTAAACCAAAAAAGTGATTGATTGTTAATATGGAGAGTTGGGCTGTTTGCAGCACCTAAAGCTGCAGCCCCATCATGTTGTCTCCCATTTCTCTCAGACCTGATGTTTAACATGCTCCCTACTATACAATTTGAAGCTGACATTTTTGTCACCTGGTTTAGGGGTGGGGAGGGGAAGAAATTCAAATGGGTACAGCAACCATTCTGAGACTTTTAGCAACTGTGCTCAGACACCAAAAGAATAAACATAAGAAATCACAAGAGATTTAAATAGCTTTGTTTCTGATACGAGCTTTTCAATCCACAAATGGACTTTTATAAAGAAGCAAGAGTATGCATGGGGGTTATGTGGGAATGGGAAAGGGCTGCATATGTGAGTGTGACACCAGAAAGGATTTAGTGGGAACAGCAAAGGAACAAAGTTTTATCAAATGCTGGCCTAAAGACCACCTGGTGCAACCAGCTGGTTTTCATCTCTATGCAAAAGAAGAGCAGCCATTTACACTGCCCTTCCTCCCGCATCTCTCTAGCCACTAAGGTTTTAGTGGCTTTCCCTTAAGAAACTTTCCCTTAAAGGGAGCCCAGCAAATTGCAAGGAAAACCCAAGATGAGGTTTTTGAAAGGTTACTGGTATCTTTAGGGATACAGTAACCTTAAGGGATACTTTAGGGATACTGTATCCTGGATAGAAAGGTTTTTGAAAGGTTACTGTCTCTTTAGGGATACAGTAACCTTTAGGGATACTGTATCTTTAGGGATAGAGCGTTGTCACTCTGCTCGGTAACATCGCTTTCTGATCCTTGTTTTTCTACCCTAGTAAAAAAAGTAGTCTGCCACTTGATTTGCTTAAGTAACTGGCCAGCTTAGGAGATGTCTTCTGCACTTTCCAGTTTAGGAAGTAAACTGAAGTTGCACAAAGAAAGCTTGAGCTTTTGTCATGGCCAAGAAGCAAGACTGTTTTTGGCAGTGGGCAGGGCTTTTCCAGTGATCCACTGCAGTTTTCTGGCCTCAGCACTGCTGTAACTGAGGGAGTTCTTGAAATGCAACCCAACATTAGCACAGTGCTAGGGTGTATTAACAAGACCCCATTTACTGTAGTTTTAGTCCAACAGGGAGAGATCTGGCAATATGACTGTCAGCTACACAGCATTGTGCTCTAGTGATTTTTCCCCTGGCTTGGTTTAAAAGAGTTGTATGATAGGCTGATAACTATAATTATTTTAAACTCAATCGTGCAATGTATGCAGGTTTCTGAGGCCTGACTTACCGTATTCAGATAGAAGCTCAATACCTATGGCTTGATTTTTAGGCAGCTGAGGAAGCAGGGAGTGTTACTTGTCCTGTAAAGCACTCAATGTAACAACAGGCCTTTTGGTGCCACTCCTCTAAAACGGTGGTTCACGATCACTGTCACTTGGTAGCCTCAATCCAGCTAAAAAGCTCTGCTGACAGCTCTTATCCAGACTCCACCTAGAACAAAAGAGAAAATGCAAAGGAGTGGGTATGCAGCAGAGGCAGAGGAAGAATATTCAGACATTCCCAAGGATTCAACAGGGTCCCTCGACCTCCCACTCCAAGACAACACCTAGTACTATCAGTCCTACTGCCTGTGTTTTCCTTATAACCAATTTACAGTAAAGCGAGAAGTTAGCACATGACATTTTGACTTGACAGTAGTCCCATCAAAAACATTAGGGATCTCCTGCAGCTTTGTCCGATCTTATTCACAAAAACCTTATGAAAATAACCCCACATTCTTTTGCATGAAACCATGCCTGCTGGCTGTCTGAACAGTGCTAGCAGGATTTGTAAAAAGGAGGTAACAGACCATGTATTTCAGTCCTACAACTAAATATAATTTTCATAATAGACATTCCTCCTGTACAGCTCTTCCTCTGTTGGTAATAATGAATAAATCCACAATAGTCCATGTGCTGGGACTTTTTGTTTACCACTTTATCCAATTTTTATGAACTAGCCTACCTGAAAACGGATACATTCATTCTTCTAATGGCACTTTGTGTTTACCAGTCTCTGCACATGCAGCATTTTGCTCTGTACATGTACCAGGAAGAACAAAGTAGAGGAGCTAGTGTTTTTAAAGATGAAACATTTCAGGCTGCAGCCAAGATCTTTAAACTAGTAAGCTCTGTGAGAAGTGGAATAAGAAAACCTCCAGATTTGGGCCTCTTGGAGTCTCCAAGGCTGACTGAGAGCACAGTTCCCTGCAGCCTCTCCCCTGCAGAGAAGATCCAGACCCTCTTCAGTATCCAGCCATGTGCTTCCACAAAATTCTAGTATCTTCAATATCTCAAAGACCCTGTGCCTCTCTGTCAGGTCTATTATAACAGAGAGGGAGGTTCCCAAACTGTATATACACGGATGCGGACACACGCACAACACACATGCTGAGAACAGTCATTTCCGTAGGAAACCAGGCTGAAATATGTGCAAGTCAGTCAATACAAAGCCAGGCAATTTTCAAGACAGCTGTTAAAAAGCTTGTTAAACATCTGCTAAACCCTAGGAATGGGACTGCGTGCTTGTAACAGAACTGCATACCACGGCATCCCAACAGCAGCCTCTTGAGTACTCCCAGCATGCAGGAGTTAATGTACAGTATCACCATGAACAGCCCCAACAGAAACTTTCATCCATTGGTCACTCAGCCTTAATTAATAGGACACTTTTCAATTAAACTTCAATAACATCTTTTGAAAACAAGTTTTACACCTACTATATTTCTTTTGGACAAAACAGTCTGCTCAGCTGTATTCCCAGCTGTACGTTTTGTTTCTCCCAGCCTGCTGGCAGCCACGGCTACTTAGAAAGAGAGTAAGTTATGTCAACCACTAGGATTTTCTACAGTACATATTACATCACCTTTCCTGAGAAACTTGTCTGAGCAGATCCCTTTTCTTGCTTTCTTCTTTCATAATGTCCTTCACATTCCTCTTTCAATATTTGTTGTTCTCGCTGTGGAAGCTCAGTTGCTGGCATTTTAAGGAAAGGTTACATAGCAAAAGGGTCACTAATGGAGCTTTTTTCTCCCTATCTCATGCTCCTAGAGAGAAAACTGTAGCGTGTGGCACCGTTAGAGAACGGTTTTCCTTCAGAAAAACCTACAGCATTCATTGCTGGTTTCAGAACAACAAAAGGAATTTGGAGCATTAATTACCTTGGCCATTTTAATTCTAAGAGTGAAGAAGTAAGGAGGAGAAAGAGCAAAAGACAAAACAAAACAAAGAGCAAATTATGCTCTGGTGTTAGTAGAAAGTCAGATCCCTAAACTTTACCCTCATCCGTGATACTTAGGTGACTGTGACCCTGATCAAATTGCTCTGTGCCTGTGCTTGCTTCTTTAAGAGTCCTGGTCCTTATGAAATGGCCTTGGAAGTCAACAGTCACATGTCTTTCAAAATGTCCTCTAGATAGAATGTACCAACCGAAGTCTGGTCCAGAGACAACTGAAGGTGCTGGGAGCCTGCCCAATTCAGGTCCATAGACTTCCAAGTAGGCAATGTAAGAACCAAGTATGTTAATTCTGGGGACAGGATTTGGAATAAGCTGGGAATGGAGCCTAGGAAAAAAAAGATAAACATTTCCAACCTTAGGTGTATAAACTTGGATGACTTAATATGCATGCTCACCAGTGTGAACACATGCACACGTGTGTGAGCTGGCACGTGAGATGGCTGCTTGCTGTTTGTTTATGTGGGCTCTTTCACAGTCTCTCATTGCAGCAAGGCAGTGTGTGCAGTAGACTGGTACCGTCTGTTGTAGGGCATCAGCTCAAAAGCATGGTAAGGATGCTTATTTTGACTAAAGCTAAACGGCTGAACATGAAGTTGGGAGGTATCTTCTATTCAAATGCAGCTCCTTCTTCCAAACACAGTGGCTCTCACATGACCTTCTTGAGTAGTTTGAGTCTTTCTATACAAACAATGGAGAAGGAAATCTAATTCCCAGTCTAGGAAAGGAAACACAGCTAAATGAACGCTGTTAGCAAGGGCAAGCATATTATCTCCGCCTGTTTGAGAGCCCACTGAGGTTGAACAAAATCTTTTCATTAGCTGTAGTAGTCTCTTTATTATACTCCATTTGAATGATCTGTTTAGGATTAAGCATTTCTTGAAAAACACACTGCTTTTACTCCCGAAGCATTTTCCATTCCATGGGACTTGGTAACGCTTCCATTTAGCAAAATGCTGAACGATCTGTGTCATGTTTAAGATGAAGTGTAACTAACTGAAGCACCCTGTACCTTACAGTAGTGCTCTCTGGACCTCTGTTTTTTTAAGGGATCTGTGAAAAATCAACAGAAAAAACACAAGCAAGCCATTTTGAGCAGGCTTAAATTTAGTACAAATAGGTCCTCATCTTTACCGGAAAACTTTCAAAGGAGCCAAAAAAAAACCCCAAAAAAAGAATTAAAAACGACTGTGCTTCAACAGCAAAACAGTCTAAAAATTAACTTAATCCTTTTAGGATCAGCAACCTGGGTAGATAACTAAAGCAATGGATAATAAAATAGCCAAGCGCCGGGTACCCAGTTAATGTATTAGCATGCTGTTGATGATATATAAACAATGCTAAAAGAACAGGAAATTATTAAAGCAGAAGGCAATACTTCATTTACTATTCAGCTGGGATTACTGCTTAGGAAGTCACTAACACACATTCATAATGAATACTAGAAGTGAGCGCAGGCAGAAACTTGCCTGTTACCCAAATGAGTATGACTAGTGCTGAATGTTTCTCTTACTAATCTTTCTTAGAGCCTGACCTTCACTTCCAGAAAGGCAAGATTATTTGGGAGGTTCTGTTTTCACACTTAATTGCAGAATCAGACACATGGAGCTCTTCCAGGAGCATTTTGGGTTTTGGTTTCTTCTGAGCAGAAAGAACATCAGAGTAACAAAGCCCAAAGCACCTGCTCCGAACTTGGTTTGCCGACCTGCCAGTTGTGTGTTGGATTGGGAATTTCCTTCTCTTTTCTGGAAGGTAGAAAGGGGGGTGGGGGGTGGTGTGTGTGCGAAAAAAAGGAAAAGTAGCCCGAAGTAGTATTCTGTTCTTGTTCCAGTTGATCTGTTTAGGATTTTGTTACTGGCCTCTGCCAGACCAGGAAAGGCTTCAGTGTATGAGAAACAGCACTAAGAGATCAGATAGGAAGGGGACATACCAAACTAGTGGATGCAGTATGGGGTCCCTGGCATGGCCAGATCCCTCCCATGGTACAGTGTGACCCCCCTGCCCCTTTTGACAGAAACCACTCACAAGACCACGTGAGTACTTTCCCACTTTTCCTGTCTTGGGAGTCTCAGGTGAGGAGGCAGCTGCCTCATGCCAGCCAACTGGGAAATGTTAGGCATGAGGTGTGTCTTCCAAAAGGTCTGAATCAGGATTGCAATGCCCAAGTCAGATGCCTAAAGCAAGGAGGCAGTCTCAATCTAGACTACCATTTCCCCTTCCTGAAATGCCAAAGTTGCTGATTTTCCCACTTGCCTTTTCAGTTGCTACAGATTTCTGTTAGAAAGGGATGATACAGTAACTTAATTTCTAAAGCACCAAAAAATGCTACAATGAGAGATTCAGATAACCCTACTGAGGAGCACTTGGTGTCACATACAGAAGCCCCGCGTAGGATGGGCTGCTATCACAGGTAAAACCAACTGGGTTAGTAACAGACTGGAAGCTGTGGCTTTTACAGAGAAAAGGCAGACTCGGGACAAACGAAGGGACATGAAATAGAAAGGGAACTTCTGACCATACTTTGCCCCCCTCCTTCCATTTTTACCTCTTCCTCTCCTCCCACTCCATCCCTTGTCCTCCTGCCCTTTTGCAAAAATCCACAATGGTACTGGTCATGTTACAACTACAGATCATTTGTCAAAGATTTGTCTCCTCCCTCTCTGTATGAGCTAATCGTTCCCAGCAAGCTTTCTGGGGTGATGAGTCAGTGGCACAAAGAACTGACAGATTAGATGTGGTATTTGTTTTCTTCTGCTTTTTTTAATCATGGCAGTCCTCCCCATCCACAACCATAGAGGAAGGGGTAATCAAACGTACTGCAGCGGGGAGCTCTAAGGATAATGTTCACAAAACCTGCAGCTTCCAGTAAAAGCTTGAATTTTTTTTCTTTTTTGGTACCAGGCATTGCTGGATGTTTACTCAGCGACACACTGTGTTAAAAGTTGCAACATTCATCTTTAAACATTAATTACCACGGCATGATTGCTTCAAAAATCCACTGCCTGAGGGAAGGGCCTAGGAAGTGGAAAATGTAATTTCAGAAAGAGATGAGAACAAATGCTGAGCCTTTTAATTGCAGGTTAGTACAAATGACTAACAGTAAAGCAAAAATCGTTTGGATGTATTTGTTGTTCTGAATGTCGAATTCAAAACTTAGCAATGAGTTGCCTGGGGTTTGTTTTTTTATCCCCACTCTTCTTTTTGTAAAAGTCAGAGAAGCTGGTGAATTTTGGAGAGGTGCAAGAGGTACATTTCTAAAAATTCAGTTAAAATCATTTACTAGATTGGAAGAAAGAAAGGAAGAAAAGGCTAAATGATGCACGCAAAGTCAGGCAATAGTTGCAATAGTTGTTGGACAGTTACTGTGCTCATTTGGAGTTTCATTTTGGGATGAAGGCTGCAGTGATTCTCAGCATCTATCCCCATCTCCCTCAGTTCTACTGAAATCTACCTGGAATTACCAACAGTATAACAACAGATAGGGCCTGTTTCATCACGTGTGGCATCCAAGATTAAATGCTGCTGTGACTCAACATTGCTGTATCGGGTGTCCCAGCCTGAAGCCAACAGAACCATTGCAATAGCAATGGCATCTTCATCTCCACCCTTCTGGCTTTGCTGCTGGCAGACTGGGGACAACCCTGCATGAGCACCTTTGCAGGGCATCAGAGGCACCTCTTTTCCCACAAGGGTAGAGAACTTGTTCATTCTAGCCCCTCATCGCCCCTCAGTGTTGGCCGTGCCTGGGAGCACACAACTGATGGGAGATGTAACTCACGGTCTGGTGGGCCTGAGGCTGGTTTCTTGTATGACCATAGGAGAGACCATAAGGGCAGGGTCTGTGATGGTTCTAAAGCTGCAGTTACACACCAAAGCCCGGAGGCCAAAGAGACTCCAGATTGTGACACACATCTTTTCTAACGCTGACATTCACCAGGAACCTCCAGTTCTGCTTCTGGGTGTGCTCAGCAGCACTTCTGACCTCATAGCACTGAACAGCTTGGTGCCTGCCTCCCTAGGATTGAGAAATGGCATGCCACTTCACTACCAGAAGGGCCTGATCCACTAGGTGTATCAAAAACCTGCCTAACCCACCATGTTTCATCCAGAGGAGTGGAGAGAAGACAAGAAGATGGTGGTGATGATAGTGCTTGTGTCCCATCTCCTCTCCCCACTAGCTTCTATCTAACAGTTCTGTACTGAAAGCTTTTTCCCCGTGACCTGGGAGATCTGGTTTCAACATACTCCGAGTATGTTGTCTTGCTGGGTCGGTCTGCACCCTTCTGTTAAATGGGGAATAAAAGACCTTCTTTACTTCATGGCCATTCTCACCAGGCCTGTACTGCAGACCCTTGCCCACAGGCCAGTTTTTGCAGGATGGCTCATGACCACACTGTTAAGAGTTTGTTCTCTACCGAATGGGCTGGCTGCAGCCATGCTGCATAGTGCTCAGCTCATGTCTCCTCTCGTTATCCTGTAGCTAATGGTCACTATTTTCTGTGCATGGGCTTGGTGGGGTTTTTTTTCAGTTCAAAGTATGGAGAATACTAACAGGTGTATGCTGCAGGCCAGCAGAGCAGTGCTGTGTCAAAAACTTTACAATGCCAAAAAATTGTTGTGTGCTCTAGGAAAAGGATGGGTGAGGGCACAAATTATGCTATTGCCTAACCTGGAATAACACTGAAGCACTGTCCTTGTTGAAGGAAATACATTTGCTGTCTTCCACATCTATCCTGTCTGTCTGGAGCAAACCCTGGAGTGAACTACACGGTTGACGACACATTTCCCCTTGGGGATACCAACGGATTTGTTCCAGAAGAGAGCTCAGACACTGACGGGTGTCTGACATACTGATCACGGGTAGTATGAATGACCAGGAAACCCATCCCTGGAGCAAAACAGGAGTGCACCAAGCTACTAGTACAGACACAGCATTTTTAAGCAATAGCTGTTCTACTTTGATGGGGCCCATGAAGTTCAGGAGAGGTATCTCTGCTGAGCTCACTCTACTCAGACAAAGCACCAAGCAGAACATCAAAACCAAGTGCAACACAGTGTCGTACAGCAGCCCTCAGTTGGTGTGGTCAAATAAGTAATGACGATACTCATTTTCTCACTATTCCTCTCTCTCACACTTTCAAATAACCCAGATGGGTGCTGCATTTGTAGGGTGATGCCTGGAAGTGTGCAGGAGAAGACTGGGGCTTGCACTGTCTCCCATCCTTCCCTCCTTTGCCAGCGATCCAGTGACCAGTTTCAGTTCTGTTTTATCACAGGTACAACTGGGAGACTGAGAGGAGTCTCCTGTGCCTTTGCCCTCTTGAATGTCACTGCTGCTCTACGGAAACCCAGCTGCCACTATGTTTTCCTGACCACCTCTAAGATGATTGTCAAGGACAGAAAATATTAATTAAATTTTAATTAATAAATTGAATACTGTGGGGTTAATTATAGCTATTTACAGGGAGTGTATGGGATTTGGAGGGCCTACCTTCTGGTGTTTTTGCACAAAGTGTTGCCTCCTCCTCTAAGCTCTAATTAGCTGGCTTTTTTTTTTTTTAATAGCCAGTCTCCAAATGATTGCTCAGTAGCTCCCATTTTGTTCCTCATCAGCAGTTCTCCAGCACAGCTGCTACAGAAGGGAAGCAGCCCTGCAGTTTGCCTTGCAGGGAGCAGGTGATAAAGAATCTATCAGAAGTGGTGTAAATCAACAACATAAAAAAGAAAAAAACTGAGAGGCCCAGCTCCTAACATTGTCTAGCAAGGAGACTATATAAGAAACAAAGGACATGGGCAGAAATAAGAAGGAACAGCAATATCTGAGGCTGCTGCAAGGTCAAAAATCTTCTCTCCTTATGCAGCCCGCTTGTCCAGCTGCATGTTCTGCCTTCCTGCATATGCATAATGCCAAGAGTCATCAACAGCAGACAAGCACCTGGGAAAAAGCAGGCTGTTCCAGCACAAAGTCAACTGCGCAACTTGGAATAATTTCTCCTCTACTCCTTATTTTCAACCTACATGTTTCCTTCTTAGTGGTAAAACCTTTTTAAAATTTAAATGGACTTAATTATCTGTATTTTAAAACCAGTTACTTTTAGCTGCTCAGTGTATAGCTATAAAGAACAAGGATCCTTTCAGGACACTGTTAAACTAAAGGCACACAGTAAATACACTGCGCCGAGATATCAGGAGTTTATTCCAGCCTGCTTTTCAATTTCATGCCACTAGATGCAAACTAATAGCGCCTAAGAACCAGCACAGAAGAGAGCTTTGGGAGTTTGGGGGTTATTTTGGATGTTGTTTTATTGGGGTTTTTTTTGCAAAAGTGATCAACACGATCAGCAGACAGCCTGCTGCTTTCCCTCAAGTATCTCATCCTGCCTGCCAGTGTTCACGACTGAATGGCTGCCACAGAGGGAGAGGAGGGCAGTGGCTGGAGGATGAGGACTGGCAGCGGCGCCACAGCCGGCAGCTGGCCTGGTGCCTGCCTTCCCCTTCCTACCGCGGCAGCTGGCTCTGCGTGGCAGGCGCAGGAGTGGGTTTTTGGCTCCTGCTGAGGTGAGATGGGGTGAAGAAAAGGGGGGAAAAAAGGGTTTTTTGTAACCAAGAGCAATAATGCTAGTAAGGGAAAATGGTGACAGACTGGCCAACATGGAGAGCAGGATATCCCCAAAGGCCAGCATGGATCCCTGTGGTTTCTGAGGTTGGAAAACTATTGCCTAAATTAAGAAAGCTATCTTCGATCTCAAGAAAAGAAACTTAAAAGCCAGAATCGCTCTTGCAGAAAAGCCTAACTCATCTGGCTCCTCAAGCATGCCTGAAAATTTTATCCACTCCCCTTAGCAGTGAAAGGGTTTCACTGCCCAGGGATGCTGAGCTGAGGGCTCTCCAGCACCAAGGTGTCTCCCTGCCCTGCACTTTGGCTGAAAGTCTTGGATTACAGTGCCAAAACCCTGCTCCAGGTCTACCTTTCACAGCCACAGAGATTCCCCCAAAACAGAGAAGATGATAAAGCACCATCTCCTCTTTTAGTATTTAGAATTGTGTCACCTGAGAAATGCTTGCTAGTGCATGTGATAACTCAACTGCTCGCACCAATACACACACATCTACTAACAGAGTGCCAGTGCCCACAAAGCACTAGCAGCTGCTGCAAGACATCCTTTAAAAAAAAAAAACCTGAATGGTGTCTTCAGACAGGCTTTTCCCCACTTCAACAGCAAAACTAATTTTGTAATGAGGAGGTAAAGATCCCGCTGCTTAAAGCTTTTGCTCCTCCTGAGGCTCAGTTGCTTATTCAAGTCGCAAGATCCCAGTCACACCTATGACTATGGTCACCCCCATGCCAGTCACCCGTGGGCTCAGAAGCCTGGAGCCAGGCGTGGAGAGCACAGGCTTGGTTGCAGGCTTACAGGGCTGAGAGCCTTTAAGGAGGCTGAGACCCCGGATTAGCGAGGCTGTTTCCAGCCGGGGCGGCGGTGCCCGCCTGGCTGGGGCCGGGCCGGGCCGGGCCGGGCCGGGAGAGCTGCCGGCAGGCTCGGGCCGCCGGTGCCACCTTCTGGACACACGCGCAAGCGTTATTCACCTTCCCCTTGGGATGGAAGCAACACTGCAAAGGAAGTGTCTTCATTTCATTCCCCAGCTCTGCTTTTTGTTTCTTCCCCTCCCTTTTTAATCCATAACCATGTAGCACATCATAACTCAGGAGGGAGCAGCCCCAGCAGGGCAGTAGCAGCACGACCCAAGACGGCTGCGCAGTGCATCCCGCCTACCGTGGAAAAGTACGTACTGCGAGGTTGGAAAGATGCTCCCTCCTTTTGGCATTTCCTCTTCTCCAAGTTTCTCTGAGAAGCAGCCAAGCATGGGAGAAGCAGAGACGAGACAGTGGCACTCATCGTAAGCGACATCTGTGCATTTTAGGCCAGGGAGGAAGAGCAGGGGCATGCAAGGGCACCTTGGTTAACACTAGTGGCACTGTCTCAGGGGCTCACAGAGTATTAATTTCAGTGAGGACTAGCCTGTGGAGAGGGGTCTGACTGGTCTTGCTGTCCATGGCCAGCTTTAATGGCCATGTGTGAATGCAGACATCTTGAAGTCTTGCCATTTATGTCAACGGGAGTCATGTTCTCAAAGGGAATTGTGCTCTTCAACATCCAAACCACAAACTGTTGAGCGTGGTTACACCACAGGCATTACTGAGAGCAAGGCTAAGGTTAGAAAGACCTCATCCTGAAAGAATCCAAAATTATATCTCCCGCGGACAGCAGCTGCAGTTCTACCTATGTCTTATAGCTGCAGAGTGGGACCTGACCACTGTCTTCCAAGTGGCAAACAGGATGCATACACCTAACACAGCCTCAAAACTGGCCCGCAGAATAAACTTGGGAAGAACTTTTAGTGCAGAGAAGATGTCTCCACAGAACGGTTTAAAGAGCACAACAGGGAGCAGCAGACCAGGAAAAGCTGTGAGGTTGGAAAGAAATGTCTGAATTGGTGAAAAGCATAAAGGAGTCAAAAGGAAGAGCTATGGGGACGATGCAGAAGGCAGGCAGCAATGAAAAGTTGCAGGCTGCAGAGCACAGTGCTGCAGGGCTCCTCACTGAAAACTTGTTCTTCTGCCCCAAACTAAGATGGAGCTTAAGAAATGTGGAGTTTGAAGCTGTCAAATGCTTGCAGCAGCTGCAAACATACAGCACCTAAAACCAAGGGCCTCAATTTAGTGGCAGCTTTTTTAGGGATTATTGTAACATGGGATGGTGGCAATAGAGGCAATGGGTCATATGAAGTGCACAGGTAATGAAATGTGGTCCACAATGGGAACTTAAATAATTTAAGTATTATACAGATGCTGCTGCACTTAGATACTGCAAATGATACTTGTCTCCATTTCAGAGACTGGGGCACAGCAGTGACGTGGAGTTGGGCTGAAGGACCCATAAAGCAAACGTACAACAATGGTAGGGCAATATATTTATTTCAGAAACATAAGGTACTTGAAAATAGTTTTTCATTACATTTATTTTAAATCTGTCAAGCCTTCCTTTAATATGCACACAGCTTAATGACAAATACCAACCATGTGGTGATTAAAGCCGCACCTGCGGCTTTGATATTGCCGTGTTACTATTACGCAACCTAGTTTCAGATGCTGACCCATCTAGGTTGTCAGTTTTTACAGTTGGACTCCACTTGAGTTTAATTGCTGCACAGCTGGCCCAAATATATGTACTGTTACTGCTTGTTTGTGCAATGGCTTCACTGGATTTCTTTTAATGTAGATTTATTAAAAATAGCAATAGGCCATCTTCCACAACGGTGTAATCAGTGACTGATGATAACAGCTGTTTACGTCAAAGCATCTAATTCCTACTGCTGTTAAGTCTCAGTTCCCATAGCTCTCTGGGAAGAACACAGACAACTCCTGTCTGAAGTAAGTTTCAGCAGGATCTGGGATTCTGAGCCCTGCAGACAGGGATTCATAGATGTCCTTCTCTCTAGCACTGGTACTTGACAGTGTCATATGCTTTATAACAAAGGGGGTCAGTGAAGTACTTTTACTCTGTTTGGCTACCACACTGAGGAAATAGCAAGATGTCTATTTATAAATTTTATAACTTCCGGTCTGTATTGATTTTAAAAGCATCTTTAGCATGCAAGCAGCTGTTTAATGCATTTTGACCCAAAAGCAGGGCATTTGCATTAGTATTCCCACTAGAACGTTTGTCCTTTCATGTCCATGCATTAAGGCCCTGTTTAAAATCTGTCCATGTCCCTAATCTCTCTGGGGAGCTTTCCCTGAATATTCAGTGCTAGTCCACAGTCTGTAACAAAAGAGGGAGGGAAAAAAAGAAACAGAGAACAGTGTTTATGCATAAAGTTCAACAGCCTTTTCATGTAAAAAACACACGCACACACAAAAGCACCTCAACTACAGACCCTGGCATTTCCACAGCAAAGATCTGACAGCGTGTGCAGTTTTTCAAGTTAACTAACTTACAATAAGGGCATAAGGCGTCTGAGCTCCAGATGCACTCATTCAGGCAGCCAGGGCCATAAATAAAATAGAAAAGAATGCTCTGACTCTAACATGGGTTTTACAGAAATGTGCCGAAGGTCTAGCAGATGGGTTTTGCTGTCTCAGCTTTTACCTGTGTAACAAAGTAAATGCATAAAGCTGCTTACTGGCTCCTTCAATTCAAAACCTTTGCATTTACTCCCATATGCTCCCGTGAAGATACAGCTAATTTAAACAATGAGCAAAATCCTACCTCCCAGGGAAGCTGATGGCAAAACTCCCACTGGCTCCAGCAGGCTCTCAGAGTTGCTCAACATAAATGCAATTGGCTGAACTTGACTAACAGTATAACCAATACTGTAATCAAATTTGTATTCTTTCATCTACAAATTTGCCACCCTAATGCTGCCCCTGGTGCTGCTGTCAGCCCATGGTTCTCGCGGAAGAGCAAACCCAGTGACACAACTCCTGCCACTGAAACTGGGCTTTCTGCAGCCTCAGCCCATGCTGACAAGCAGCTCTCTTCCATGGAGGGGTGAGAAATCCTCTCTTGAATTAGGACAACATATCAAAACATTTTGTCATACCATTAACTTTGTTTTGCTCAATCTACATGCTATTCTAATGAAGTAGAAAACTGGAATCCTGCATTTGAAAGACAGCATACCAGATGATAGCAAAAACTTCTGATTTTCAAAAAAGTTTGCCAGCTGAGAAAGGAGTTTTTTCCCTCACACAGAGACTTCATCATCATCATCCAGTCTAGCTTTCATAAACATCTGAGTATTCCTTTTGAAGCCAGTCTGCTGTTTGGGCAGATGGCATGGAAATTTTACAGTCCGTTTCATCCCTGATGCCTACAGTTAATGCTCACTGTTAATAATGGGATACACAAACATGGATACATATAGGAACACACATGCATATACAGACGTGCTAAGAAAACATTTCTGACATGTTCTGATAAGGGAATTAAATTAGCAAAGGCTGATTCCTGAGCTCAGCACATCCTAGAAGTACATCCTCAAAACTGTATATTTGGCTGACTTTAGGAAAAGTTGTGCACTGCGAACAACTAAGCAACTCTTCCTAGTTTTAGTATTTCTGGAAAATCAATTCCTGTGTGTCTCTCTTAATCCTTACCAAAATACCTCTGCTCACTTGTACTACTTAGTTTTAAAATATAACCATTTGGGTGGCCATATTCAGTTTGGTTACTGTGGATGCTCACTATTCACCACACTTCGCTCTGATCTGTCCCTGCAGGTCTCAGATTCTCTTGCCAGGAATACATGCGGCGATTTAAAGGTATGTTTTACTCATTCCATTTCATAACCAGGGAATACTTTTTTCCTCTGAAGACTCTGGATTTAAAACAGAAAATCCCAGCACTGAGGATAGGGAGATGACAGGGAGAGGAACGCCCAGCCTGGGACTCCCTAAGACCAAAGCCTGCATTAGGAGGAAGCAACAGGGGCAACTCCAGGGATAGGAGGTAGAACAGGCAGTACAGGGAACAGGCACCGAGGGAGTTGCCGAACTAAAGCATGGCTTACCCATGGTTGGGTATGTCCTTCCAGAGCCCTCCTTAAGAGGCAACACTTGACTCAAGCAGCTCTTGCAACCTGGGCTCCACTCATCTTTCTCAGTGCCTTGGCTCAGTCCCTCCCCACATTCCCCATCCCTGCCTGCTCTCAGGAGCCCCCCTGTAATGCACCCCAACTTTCCAGTCAAAGCACTGCTTTGTAATACAGCTTAGGGAAAGACAGAGGAGGAAGAAGAGAATAAACATATTTGAGGACCAATGACTCAGACTAACTAGAGAATGTGCTTAAAGCAAGTTTGTTTCATCAATGGCAGTGCTCTACTGTTTGCTTTACCCCTTTTAGACTGGGTCATCCCAATTCTTTTTCTCCATTTAATGGTGACATAACTAAGTGTCCAGGAGGAAGCTGTCTCACCTATCATAAAAGCACAGTATGCAGTAATCATAGGAAGCTACTGTTCAAGACAAAGCCATGAACTCCACTTCTAAGAATGTGCTGGGCTGTAATTCTGAAGAACGCATTTATTAGCAAACTCCTGTTTTTATAAGCTGCAAATCAAGACACAGCTCCCTTCAGCACTTGACCAGCTTTATGAGTCATGAGCCCTGCAGTGCACTGCCATGAGACTTAGCTTTAGAAATAAAATTGTTTGTTCAACAGCAGAACACCCCAGTTCAGCCTTGTCTTTCCACAACTGCTGCTTAATCTCAAACCAGAATGAAACAGCTCTGGAATTACACATGCACTTAATGTCCTCTTAGTATCTACCAGATTCAGTATAAAAGCATCATGGTGAGTTTCTAAGTCTGACATTTGCTTGATTAAGCAACATTTTCAGTATCTGGCTACTTTGCAAAATTAGGCAGCTAAGTAAAACAGGTCTAGCGCAGAGTCAGTCATGTGATTTTTTTTGGGGGGGGGGGGTGCTAGAGGTTTCCCAGATATCCCTTGTTTCAAAGCAGGAAAAAAAACAATGGCCAGCTCTGTACGAAACCACAGGTCAATAGATTTCAATGGTCCAAGGTTAAAATTGGCCTCCAGCTAGCTGCACAGACTTATCCCACAGGTATTAAACAGGAAACTTTTAAAGCTTAAAAATAGTTACAGTTATGTGACTTATTCTTGTAAAAGGATTTTTATCATGTACGTGAAGACTAGAAGCTTTCCTCCTTTGAAATGTTTGTGTTTGACACTTCCTCTGAAGCACAGCAAGTCTGTGTTTTTCTCTCTTGCACAGGCTGTGGGTTGAGTTTTGTTTTGCTATTTTGTCCTTTTTTCTTTCACAAATCAAGCTGTCAGCAGCATGGGAAGTAAATCTCTAACTGGGACACATAAGAACTCTGTTCTGAGACTGCATCACTGCCCCCAGTAAAGTCACCCTTGGAAACAAGAGCACTTGAGAATATCTTAGCACACAGTGAAAGGCTTTTCGCTACGGTTTATTTAGCTGAAAAGGAAAAACATAATTCAAGTAAAAAAATCCAGAGATTAGAGATGCTGAAAGTATGTGGTCTCTGCTGAGCTTCCTGCTACTGCAGGCCATAATCTCTAAAGAGCGCTGTGTCTGAATATCCGCTTTGGTGGGGACAACGCTTTTGGGCCGGGAGATAAACCTAGTTTTCTTGGACTGATATGAAAGCTAAACAATAATATATGCTCCTCTCCTACTACCACAACCACTCCCAAAGCTAAGGGAGTCCAGCCCAATACCAAAGGGCCATGCTGAGCACAGCTGGTTGCTACACGAATTGCTTTAGCCTGCTATTAACTTCTTCCTCTGCTCCTTACTCACTGCCCTGTATCACGGCTAGTAGCTTTACTCTCATGTCCAGCCTCCATCCCCAGCAGATCCATCCCATCTGTTCCCAGATGCCACATCTACCCACCACTTCCCAGGTGGCCTGGTTTACCTAACCTCGATCTCCTGCTGGGCCCTGTAGCCCATCTCCACCATCAGACGCACCATCTCCACCATCAGATGCACCGTGCTCAACCAGCCCAGCTATGTAATTAGCAGTGCAGCTGCACAGCCACCAACCTGCCAGTATGCATGTGGCAGACCACTTCTTGGCAACTATTAATCATATATTGCATAAGAAACAGTCCCTTAATGCAGTCTAGTCTTTCCACTCCCGAACCATGTAAAGGACATAAAAGCTTTTGGCCATGCAGAAAAGTGAACAAAATGAGTGGTAATTAACTCTCATGACTACAAAGGCTAACAACTTCAGCACTTGCAAAGGGGATCAGAGGCAGCTGAGCTGAGAAAGAACTGTAGCAGAACAAGTATTTGCCTGGGAGCAAACACTGCCAGAGTGCTTATTTTAGAATGAATAGTCATGTTAGTTAACTACAGCTAACTATTGAACAAATAGCTCACGTTACAGCATACCGAGGTACACTAGATGCATCCTTTGATCTACTGCCTGACAGACATACTGCAGTGTTCTTTTTTTCAGAAATCGAAAAAAACCCAATTTATCCTTCATAGCTGGTTCTGGTTTTTGGTACAAAGTCTTTTCACAGGTTAATAAGAATGAAACTTGTATGAAAAAGGAAGCTAAAATGGACTTACTCATTGTAGCATGAGATATTTACATTCAGCGTGAGCATGTGGTTTGCAAAGAAAAAAAGAGCAACCAAATTAAAAGTTTTTCTGTAAATCAACACGTGACTGTTAACCCCTTACTCGTATCTCTGTCAGGACAGGCAAGCTTTGGTGCACTACATGCCCTTGTCGTTTCTGACCTTTTAACACAACTGCAGCCTCTCAGCATCAGGATTTGGCCTGCTGTTCAGCGGCATACTATGTAGCCCGCCACACCCTATGTGCCACTTACTTAAAATACCAGTGTGGAAAATGAATATGACTCCCATGGTTTTCGAGAAGTAGGGGAAGAGAGCTGTTTTTTTGGGGAGTGTTTTTTAAGGCAGCCAAAATTCATCCTGAAAATTACAAATAAAATGTGTTCTGATTATCACCATGCAAGTAAACATGTCTTATCTGGAAATACACGTGAATTGATGAGTAAAAGTTTCTTTTTTATATGAACTGCTTTACACTGGTCATAAACTTAAGGGATTTGACAGGGATTAAAGATTCACTTGTCAGCTGCTATGTCCTTTAATAAGCTTCTTAACATCTATACTGACAGAAGCAGCGTGTCCCCAATTTAGCAAACCAGGCTGTCTCTGTCCAGGTTTCACTGCAGCTCTGGAGGCCTAGAAAAACTACTAAATGCAGTGAGTCTTCTGCCCCCTTTAGGGAAATAATCTACTAAATAGATTTTCTTCAGACCCAGCTTTTGTGGAATGGACAATAAAAGTATCAACTTAATTTCCAGGAGCCACACAAAGTGTGTGTGGCTCTTCATGCTCTATTGAGGAGAAATTCATGTACCAAAAACCTGCGTTGTGCTCTGCTATGTCCTGTTCTCGTATCTCCTGCCTTAGTTCAGGTCCACAGCAAGCTTCTTCCTCAACACTTATTCAGCTCGGTAAGGACGGCCTTGCTTGTAAAGCACCTGACAACAGCTAGGGGTTCTCTGTCACAGGCAACGCAGCTGCTGATCGTCTAACCCAGCCAAGCCATCTTAATCCCTTGTTTTGCACTCTCACCTGGAACATGGAGATGAAAAAATTCTTTCACCTTTCTGGCTAAATATTTTTCTACTTTTTAAATGTTATGCTCCTTAGGACAGACAGTCGACCACATACTTATCCAGAACCAAGCACAGATCACCCTTTGCTTTAATTCTTTGGGATCTCTGGAGAAGAATCACCCCCTAAGATGTTAAACAGCCTTTGTTTAACATTTTTAAAGTTCAAACTAACCATAAAGCAGACCAGGCAGATTCTCACTTTGGGCCCTTAGGTTTATCTGGTTTCCATCCTGTCTTTCTATGCTCTGGGCAATTCCAGGCAAGTTTCTTGCTGGTCTCTTACACTTGTTTTGTGCCATCTTACGCTGCTGGAGCCATGCAAGTAAGGAACTGTAATAACAATACTAACTGCTCAGCTTTGACAGGACATAGCTATTTTTACTGGATTACTTTTCTGGCACAGCACTTAAAGCACCGAATGATTTGACACCTGTAATTTTATACTTGGAATAACACAAGGTATTCATACTTCTTTTGTAATGTAAGATAAAAGCAAACACTACATATGTTCTCATTCCAGTGCTGCTGTCTGGCAGCTATTTGCCTAAGGAAAGAAAAGTACTGTTACATTACAGAATATGTGGAAAAATAAAAGCTATGGAAAAGAAATCATTAAACAGCTAACTTATTCCCCTGCTAGCACTAGACTGCTCCCTGCAGCATGTTTCAGTGTTTTGTCCAGTCTGGTTTTACATGTTTCACATTACTTTCATTTATATCTTTAATACAGCGCTGAGTCCAATGCGGTTTGGTGCTGCTTATTTTCCTTGTCTTTCAACTAGAAGACTCAGTGCTAGACCAGCTGTTCATATAGAGTCGGCTCCAAAACTACTGAAAAAAATCTGGACTCTTTCCACTGACTTCAACAGGCTTTGGATCAGGCTCACGAAAAGACGGCGAATACATTTCATGTAAGACTAAGCAGGTTACAGTCAGCAAAGTATAAAGAGGATTAGCTGTGTACAATCCAAAGGCATATTACTCTGCGTGCTTCTGAAACAAGTGGCTAACACACTTTCGCTTTCACAGAGAGAAAGGGCCAGATTCGTTTCTGGTGCACTGCCGCTAAGTCAATGCCACCATGCCAGGAACAAATTTGACCTGGAATCTGTCCAGTTAGCCTCATTACAACTGGTATTTTCCTAAACTGGAGGTGAGAAAATTTATTTTCTAAAAATGCAAAAACAATAAGCAAATGCTTTCTGCTTTCCAGTTGAAGTTTAGGTCTTTAGAGAGACCTCTATGGAATAAGTATCAGGTCAAACACAACGGGTTTTGTCTCTTTCCTCTGTCAGGAAGGGGTGGACCCTCTTTCTTCTTCAGAACCTGAAATGGGTCATATTTGATTTAAAATACATATACTTACACCTTCACTTTCTGTCACCAAAACAGATGGGCAGCCCCAAACCACTAATTTGTGCATATTTTACAGAGCACTGATACTTCAACACACACCCATTGTGTATGCTTTGAGTGCACAACTTCTGAAAGCTAGAACGCCTTTTCTCAGGAATTATTTTATCAGTGGGAGATTCATTCTGAACAATACAATCAAACGAAGACGGTGCTGCGCAGTTATTCTTCCCACCCTTTCAAAGTTCACAGCAAACCGTGTCAGAGTTAGTGCTGTTCTCAGCCGCTGAGAATGCTTTAATCAACCAGACTTTCTTTGCTGCTCCCTCTATTCCCTACGGACAGGGGACTTCATGGCACTGCTTTGTTGTACGATGTGTACAGTTATAACCTACGCTAAAAGTATGCCATTAATGAACGAACACTGGGTGTGTGTGTCAAGCAGATGCGAATGTTCTTTTGATCTTCTGTGCTGCACCACTGTGGCAGACGGATGTCTAAATTTCTTTGTTAATGCACTGAAGTCTTCCATCATTTCTCAAACAATACTGAAAGAATAATCGGAAGTTCATTGCGTTTTGATTTTCTGCTCTTCCAGCTCAAATCTAGCTAGATGTTATGCAGTAGGGAAAAAACTGATGGTTTTTTTTTATTTATTAATTTTCCAGGGGGTTGAGAGGAATATATCATGTGCTTGACACTCTCTGAGGCAGCCAACAGAAGCTTCTCAAATTTCTGTTTAATTTCAAAGCAGTTTCCACACAATACGGGAGCTGTATTTAGCTTTAGGTACAATTTCGAAACTAGTTCAAGGGAGCAAGACAAGGGATTCAAAGCTTTTTTTGAGGATGCCTTAGAATCAGAATAAGCATGTCTAAAAAGCATAGAGGTTTCTGAACATGATGATAGCAATGCTTTCAGCCTCCAACATATGAATAGCTGGGGATAAACAAATAACCCAACTGGTTTGAGGCCACAGAAGCACATTAAAGAAAGTTTATATGCAATTCCCTGTAAGACCATGATGTAGAAAATCCATGATAACCCTTCCAAAAATATGATTCTTATGTGGTGGTGTGACAAAAACTGTGAATCCACCTAAATTTCCCCAGATTGAATGACACAGCTATAAATGACAAGGGGGAGAGAAAAAGAGGCGAAGTAGGGCTTCTGTTCTGTAAAAGAGAGAACTCAAACTACCGCTTCACAGGCAGCTAAGCTGATCTAACAAGTCACTGTTGCAAAAGTGTGAGGTCAAGTCTCTCAATCTTTCCCAGCCTCCCAGCTGCACTTGCAGCAGCTTGGGTACTCCTCTGATCCTTTACCTTATATCTGTCATTTAGTCAGCTGATTTACCCCACTATTCCAGAGAAAGCTATCCACGTTTCTGCTATTTTTCTTTCAGGCTAATAATAGGTCAAAGAGGCTAACGGAGGGATCCAACACATGCCAGAACCAGCACAAGATAAGCAGCAGGATGACCAAGAGCAAGGACTGCTGGAAGAGCAAGGACTGCTGGAAGGGCAAAGGACTGGGGATGCCACCTCTCTCTTCTGGCAGTAGCAAACTGAAATTGTCTCAGGGTGTCTCATGGAAGCACTGTCTTAGTGCAAGGACTTGTCATTAGAAGGTAAGGGGGAACTGAAGGGAGGAGGGGAACAAGCTTGGGTCCTGATCATTGTTGCTTTGGAGGAGTGTGGATGTAAGGATGCAAACCAGAGGGGTAGCACCTCTGTATGTCTGCAGAGGATTTCATGGGTAGAAAAAAGTATGTGCATATGCAGCAGCTGCAGCACACTCAGGAGCCAGGGGATGTATAATCAATATGCAAATAACGGTGTAGTTCCCCCGTGAAAGCATGGGGCTAACTGCACAGAGTCTCAGTAGCTGCACAGTATGTCTATATCAAGTCTGCTGTTTCTGAAGAGTTTTGCACTTACTATGCGTGGCTGGACAGCACAGCACACACACAGAGCTGCTCCTGCTAGGCTGTTTCATGTTCTGTAACTGCAGTGCATGCTCACAGTGCTAATGTCCAGAGTTTCCAGACATTCAGCAACTAGTTCAGAAGTGTCTGCTCCCTACAGCTACCAGACATCTGGAAAGCCCAGACAAATTTATGAAGTCCTCAAAATCTGCCTAAATGTGATTTCCAGGCGGAAAGAGTAAATGTGTCTGGGAAAAGGAAGCCTGCAACATCCAGAAAGTCCTTCGCTGCCTGTAGAAAAGCAAACACAGGACAACAGAAGTTTAGGAATGCCTGTTCTGATAAACTGAAAGCAAGGCTGGAGCTCAAGTCTCAACTTCTTCACCTGTCTTCTCTACTGACTTGATTTACCATAACTTCATTTTACAACGAATTTGAGAGGACAGGCTTTCACATAATGGAAATATGAGAGGTGTCGTGCAGTTCAGCTTTACAAATGTTCCTGTTACTGTGGCCATTACAAAAGCTGCATAAGGAACTTACTTCAGGTCTAGACGCCCGTAAAGAAAATAACTGTAAATGAATAAGAAGCTATGCACTAATGTGAGAATCTACCCTTGTCTCTCCTTTATATGGCGTTGGCTTATAAAATTAATTACTTTTACATACCTCACAGAGACGCAATACTTCATTAATATTTGTTAAGTGCTTTGAAACTCTGATGGAAGACATCATACTAGTGCGCCTTATGACTAATACAGTGTAAAAGTGATGCCAATGGTGTTGCTCAAGCAGAACACTGGAAGGATATCTGTTCAGTTACTCATTTAAAAAGGAGAATGGAGATGAAGAAGGTTTAGGAAAGTGTTTTAAAACTCAGTTATCCTAAAGGAAAAGGGAGAACTGGGGAGGAGAGGAGCTAAAACACTTTTCAGAGGAATTTACTGTGCAGTGTGTATTAACTCCTGCAAAGTCAGAGAGTAAGCGCCTACAGCAAAATCCTGGCTCCAGTCAAGTACACGGAAAATGTTTCACCAACTTCAGTGAGGTTCACCAACTTAGCTTTTGTCATAATTTCCAAGAGATGCATCCAGCATCCCATACGCAGGATTGCAACTTTGCATGGTTGCTTGTTTACAATTTAGGTTCAGGAAATAACTCATCAAGCTAGGGCATGTTGACCACGTAAAAGCAACTACTCAGCTTCTAATCATCTTTCTACTAGATTCCACATTTGGAGTAAATCTTTCCATTCTGTTAATGAATTTGACGACCTATTTGAGCTACCTATTTCAGTTGGTGGCAAAACTCCAATTAAATGGAAGCAGTGTGGAGATCACTGTAGATTTTGTAATAAAGATGGGAAGAAAACACCCTGTGTTTAACAGTGGTTGTAACTCATATACAACCCTGGAGTTCAATTAATTTACTCAGAAGCCTGTGGAATTTGTAATTAATTCTGGAAAAAAAGGAAGTAACAGAAATTCAGATAACTTATTTTTTCAGAATTAGTCCTCCATACCTAGCAGAATAAAGATTGAAGAAACATGTTCCTCACCACTTCTGTATAAGGCAGAGTTAAAGAGCACATTTTTCAACTGGAAGCTTTGCACCTGGGAGGCTCGAAGGAGAAAGGCTATAAAGAGTAGCAGGTGATAGGCATCAAAATTTGAGAGAAGGTACCTGGGAGCTTCTAGTATTAAGAGAAGTCATTTTACAGCAGGAGTTTACAGCTACTTTAGGTAGGAAACCAAGTGAAAATGTGCTAGGATACAAGTTTTGATTTATTTTTTTAAAAGGACTGAAGCCTGTTATTTGGTGTATATGGGGCTCTTGGTAAGCTATTGCTTGCCTTTTTCCAAGTGGTGTGTGATGGCTTCCACTGAGTATCTCTTAATGTACTCCTATGCAGCACAGGGAATCTTTGAGATACTATTTATTGTAAACCATGTCTTAAGGTAGGCTTTCCAACTATGCTACATGTAGAAATGTTGTACTACAGCAAACAAGCACTTCTAAAGCAGCTTTTTGCCTATGCAATTGCCTAGACCAAATGTAATGATAAAGTTACACATGGCAACTTTCCCTCTTCACTTATGCTAGTATGCTGTATCTTTCTAACTGTACTGCAGGCTCTGAAGCATGTAGGCTTTTAGTTTTCTCTCTCAATGCTTGTACAGCTGTGCCACAAATGTACATATTCAGTAAAACCCAAGGAAATGTTCCTAGATGCCAGGATTAAGCTTAGATAGCTGCAGCTCTAATAACTCACATGCAGTTCTCTGCTTTCCATTTAACAGAGGATTTTCATAAACTTCTTGCGGCAGCTCATGCTGTAGCTCTAAGTGCTGACAGTTGCTTTCCAGTCCTAGTGGAATAACCAACATCATTCTTCCATAAACTCAGTAGTCAAAATGGGTTGGTGTATGACCTACATCATGTTGCAGCTCTCTGGATCCCAAGGAGAGACAATGCTAAGGGACCATGGCAAAAATTCAAGCCTAAAGCTTTTACTGACTAAAAGTTAAATGCCTGATACTTGAAGTCACGTGAAAACAGTGCTGTGTCACTTGTTTAGACAGATAGGCTTCCTCTGAATACTCATTAATACTTGCTTACTGGACAACCAGTCCCATCAAACATGGCAAATGTTTCTTTAGAGTTTGCGTTTATTATGGCTGGAGATAATGATGGGCAGGCAGCATAGAGGAAAAATGATTCTGTCTACTGCTTGGCAAGCCTGCTTTCAGGAAGGCCACTGAAAAGATGCTTACTATGTATTTTGGAGAGGTCTAATTTTGTGGAGAGGTCAGAAGAAAATGATACAGGAGATCAGAGTATGCAAGGCTGTAAGTCAAAGACCTTTACTTAATGATATCTGCATTGAGCTGACAAGATCTGAAGGACTTTTAAGACAATACTGTTCCTCATTTTAAGACTTCAGAAAAAACACAATGCTGCTAAATAAGGTATTTCATGGCTGCTTCTCCTCACTGTGTGTCCATCTACGTTGTCCTTGACTTTTTACCTGGCTAGCTCTGGCTTTCTCTTACCGGCTTATATTTTTTTCCCCAGTAGGCTGAAGAGCAGCCCAGCAGCAATCTCTAAAAAACCACACCTATATGGAAAGCATCTGAATTGCCTCTAAGTGCATCTAATCAAGCCTAATCACTCTTACCTAGCATGCTTTCCAGAGTAGGTTCTTGCAGTTCTCTAATCTTCTAACTTACGTTTCTGTGCCTGGTTTTAATGTTAACACTACTTTCATGGTTCTCTTATGCCATGAACAGGACGCAAATCCCTGCTTTACTGTTAATTTGTGTCTCTGGCAAAACTTGTATTCCTTCTACCTACAACCTGTCAAAGTGAACTCTTGTTAGGCAGTCTAGTCACCCTGTATCTACAAATGTCTCTGCATTCTGAGTATCTTCTTATTTTCTCCTACCTCCTAAGTACCCTGCATACATTTCCCAGCCTCAGGTGAATGATTTTTCATGTTATATTAAAATGAATGTTGTTCAGATGAGCATGTCTTTTCAAGTAGTCCAGATCTCGGTGTACCATCCTGTGTTTACACCTTCAATTTGTGGTGTTCATCAACACCATACAACTCCTGTAGAGTGCTAAAAGACTGGAAAGCACTGGTCAGAGATCTTTGGGACTGTGTTAGACTTCCGTTGGATCAAACTTCCCTATGGATATTCCCGTTCCTTACGGGTCTTCCTTCTGGGGGAGTTCAATACATCAATTTCTAATTATTTTAATGCTAGACTGACCTCTCATAATTACTGCTGGCTATATCTACATCAGAAATAAGTACAGGTCTGTAAATCAAAATACCTGATGCTGAGGGCTGTGTTCCTACTATGTGGGTTTTATGTGTGTGGTTTATTTGGACTAGCTCTTGCCTGCTCTCATGGACTTTCCCACCTATGAGTTGTGGAGGGTGTTAGGCATTCTCCCATGGTGCAGCCTCTGGTGGTCCATCTGAAAACTTCAAGTCAAAGTGCAGTACATGGAGACAATCTGCTTCAAAAGCACCCTCTTGGCTCTAACTCATTTAACATCATCAAAATGAGAATCTACACTAGTGCTGGAGCATAGATCAACACCTGCCAGACAGACTGGGAGATTACTGCTGCCATTAATGAAGTTAATCCGCATCTGGAGAAGGCACACAGGGATGTGGAAGATTTCTATCTGTTAGCTAATGGGAAAAGCTTACAAAGCCATTCTTCAAAGCAGATACAGCTATAGATATGAAAAAGGAAAACATTCTCTGTTCACGTGCCTCCAGTTTGATCTATGAGAGGTCTAATAACATGATGGCAGAATCCATTTTTAGGTAATGGATAATTGGGCTTACTATGTTTAGTGTAGTGATCAAATTAATAGCAGGAATGACTTTTTATTTGGTGTAGGGAGGGGTGAGAAAGGCAGGGCAAAACCCTCCAAATTATCTGCTGTGTACTGAGGATATGCAGAGTACTTTGAGACAGCTCTGGAAACAGGGACTATGTATTTTAGCTGGTGGTATGCTGTGCAATCACTTAATGAAAATATGTAAATACCAAGAAAAGCAAATTACTCTGCCCTGGGGGAAGAGGAGGGGTTTAAATACAACTGTTATTACTGCTGTGCAGTTGTTAAACAAAAAAACACCATCGCCACCCCACCAGATGAAAGTATTCTATCACTTAACTGAAGACACTCTAACACCAGAAAGCATCCCCGAAACATGCTTAAAAGCAAATGTCAGTATAAGTAGCTGGTGATGCTTTTCAAGTTGCTCACAACAGGGAAAAGACTAAGAAGCTATGCTGAACTGACAACTGGAACCGTGTTAGTAAAATTTCAAGTTTTCTTGTGTATCAGGTAACTTTTCAGAAGTACACTCTCAAATAGTTTCTATTCCTTATGATATGCTGAGTAGAAAAAAGCAAGACTGCATCTTCAAGAGGTTAACTCCCACACTAGCTTTATGGTCATGTAATTGCTGCTTACTTCCAGAAACTGAGAAACAATACAGCCTTTTTCTGCAACCTCCTCAGTTATGCAAAATTACAGCTCAAAACTGTAGACTGAGTCACTAACAGCATTATAGACAAATAGAAAAACCCAGCTAAGTCCTTTTTTTCCCTCTTCCCTCCTCCTCGCTTGAATATGCAAGCATTTCAAGATCAAGTGTTCACGCACATCAGTTGTTGACTTCTGTTTCTGTGGCACTTGTACAGTTGGGAGTTGGACAAGCAGTGAGGTGTCTGCACAAAAGTAGGCTAGAGCTGATGCGACCTTCAGATCTCTATCTAGAGCTCCCTCCTAATTCTCAGAACAACCACAAGTTGGGCTGCCACCAAATCATCCTCTGAGCTGCTCTAAGGGCTGTGCTGCAGACTAGGTAAGGTAGTACAGGCAAATAAGAGAAACTGCTGTGCAATAACAATGCTGGCAAGGAGCTACGTTGTTTAACAGATAAGTTGCATTCACCTGTGCTGGCTAAACTGTGGCAGGTATAAAAGAAAGGTCAAGTGCCCTAACAGCCATGTTGTTAGGGAGCTCATGCCTGGGCCTGTCTCTTTGTGTGAGTTCCAACACTTAAGGTGCCTTAAGTGTAGTGAAAACAACCCCCAGCATCAGCTCTTCCTCTTGCTCAATTTTATGTTGTGGTCACAGCTGCAAAGGTAAGGATGTTATTTTGCTCCTTTTGCTTCTCTGGCATTGAGTCAAAACCCAGAAGTTTGTATTAGAAAAGTGGCCTGGAAAGTACTATATTAACAGACATGCAAAGCCTCTGACTTCTGGGGAATAAACAGCTTTGAAGTAAAATACGTACAGCAATAATCCATGCACACTTCATTAATTTCAGAACTGTAACAGCAAAGTACTACTCAGAAAAAGCTGTAAGATAGTAATGAAGGGTTTGGGGTTTAATTTTTTCTTTTAATCCCAAAAGCTCCTTATCTCCATTCTCCATGTTTTTTCATTCAATTTACAGTAGTCTAAATTAAAGGGCACCTAACAAAAAAATGACATATTAAGGTTGACTAACCTCTTCACCCTCCTCTTGATGAGAATCCTTTCTTCCTCGGGGGAATAAGTGCAACAACTTTAGAAGTGCTACATTGCTTGTGTAAGATAACTTTTCTTCGCACTTTGTGTTTAATGGAATTTGGCTGATTTGGGGTATTTCAGCACCCTAAATTATTACGTTGAGATAGTGAGGGCAGCAATTCTTGTCACGTCTTAACTAAGACAAAAGGATCTCTAGGCACTAAGCTGCCAGAAAGGCAGTATTTTGTTATCTGTCAACATGCACACATCTTTCTCTACCACACCCCCAGTCAAGTTTGAGAACCCTTAACATGGGCTATGAAACATCAGTTTACTGCTCAAATTTGAGTCAAAGCTTAGACTCAAAACAAAGAGTAAGTGCAGTTTAACACTGCATTTAAGTGCAGCTGTGACTTCCTGCTGGAAGGGGTGCTTCTGCCCCTTTTCCCTCCCTTCTGCTGGACTGTGCTGGTGCAGTGTATGCTATGTCCAGAAAGCTGTGATGCACTGGAAAACCAACTTTCAAAAAGCCAACTGATCCCTAAATGTGATACAAGAAGTACAGCTGGGCAGTGAAATAGGGCCATCTTGCTGTCACAACCTGCTATTACTCCGGTCTGTGAGACTGGCCTAAGTGGGGAGGCTCATTTTTTTGTTTCAACACTGCAGTTTATCAAAAACTGGTTCTAAAAGAAACAATCCAGCCCACTCTTATACCTCGTGCTACATGCTCCCTTCTTGCACTTTAAGAGCTTATGTGAATCAGCAGAAAGTAATTGATTTGAGTCAAAACCAGCTAGGCTGGGAGGCAGGAGGAACTAGCGTCACCAATAAGAAGGGACAGGGGAAACCTTGTCTGGTTTAGTGACGAGAGTAGTCTTAAACTGGGGAGTTTCAATTTTTAGAGAAAGAAACATAGCAATTCCTTTTCTTTGCAGTGTCAGAATACTAAACGTGCTCAAGACAACTTGATCACTTCTCAATTTGTACCTGAACAACAAAGCAAATCTGATTGTATTTTTCTTACTATGTGGATGAGTTACTGCAACTGACTTGCTTTACGCTTGCCCTACTTCTTCAAATTTCCACTAGCTGTGCTTCTGCCACCGGGTTTTCCACAGCACAGAGTACTGTGGGCACACGCCTGTTTTAAACTGTACCGCAGCCCAAGGGATGTTATCTGCCATGGCTCTCTGTGCCTGTTGGCCATGGGGCAGAAGTGATGGCACCCCATGCCTTCTCCACCTCAAACCCACCCACGTGGGAGCTGCAGTGCTCCCTTGGGCAGCACCGTCTCTAGAAATGATATTTAAGTGGGTGAAACCAGAGTTAAAGGAGTAGGTCTTTACAGCAGCTTGAATATTTTCTGTGTATCAGGCTTTGTTTGTAGCTTGCTAGATAAATTTGCCTCGCATCCCACTTCTAAAAGTGGGTGAGGTGTATTTAAAGTGCAATTACTGTTAACATGGTCCTGGTAATCGCACTGTGAGATGATGTGCGTGTAATTACTGCACTCGTTCATCCTCTTACGGGCCTAAGACTCCTCGCTTAGCAGGCCTGCGGCCACCTCACTGCACAGCTTCCCTCGCCGCGGTGCCACCCGGTTAGCGCCTCTGTTTTTTATCCCTACCGCCTTTGTAAGTGCCTGCCGTTCTCCGTAGTCACTGTTCCCTTCACAGAGCCGCCACAGCCCTGTCCGATTCCCCCCCCTCCCCGGGTCCAAACCCACCCCCGCACCCCGCTCCCGCCTCCCGCGGGGCCCCGGCTGCCCCACAGCCCCCTCCCGCGCCGCGGCCGCCATTTTGTGCAGCGCTGAGCCCGACGGGGGGGGGCTCGGGTGCCGCGCCGCCCGCGGGGAGGGGGCGGCGGGGCCCCGCCCTGACGGCCGTAACCGCGTCCCAGGCTCGGCTGCCCCTCCCCACTCACGGCAGCGGCGGTCGGCGGAAGGGTTCACGCGTGGGCCGTGGGGGCCGCCATTGCCGCGGCCTGCGATGCCGGCGGAGTGCGGCAGGGGGCGCTGCCGGGCGACGCTGCGAGCGGCTGAGGGGAGGAGAGGGGAGGGTGTTGCGGCGGCAGTAGGCCGCGGGGGTATAAACCCGGGGGTATTTTCTGAGGGTCCCTCTCCTCTCTCCTCGGGGGCAGGGTTGGGGGTTTCCTCGGTCTGTGCCTCGCCCTTTTCGCCGGAGGTGGCGGGTGTCCTGCAACCGCGGCCTCGGCTGTGGGGACGAATTGAGGGAAACCTGTGAAGAGGCGGCTGCGGATCCCAGCCCGCTGCCATGCCGAAGCGCAGGCCTCCCCGTAACCCAAATCCTGTCAGCTCCATACTGATAATCCAAAACACACCTGAACTTACTGCCTTGTTCTGAGATCTACTCTCTTTTGTGGTGTTTTATTATTTTTCCAGGTCAAGCCCCAAACCAAGGGACACCATAAAAACACCCTTATGCATTAAAATAAAATTGAAAACCCAACAGAATTTCTGTAAATGTATTTCCAGCAATCCCCAAAGAAAACTCTCTGGATCTAATCTGACAATCTGATTCCATACACCAATATGCATATTTAACTTAATTACTGCTGTCTTTAGCTTATCTTTTTCATTCCAAATTTATCCCTCATCATTGTACCACGTAAGTTGATGTCCCTGTTGGAGTTTATTTAAGCGAGCTGTCCAGAGCGGCCACTGAGCTCAGCACTTAGGCTGTAGCATTTTTAAAGTGTGCGTGAGCCCTGCTAGATTACAGGATCCTGAGCCTTGGCTTGCAGTTTTGATTCATCTGAAATTAAACAATGACTGTACCAATAATTTCAGAGTGTGTCCCACTGCTGTTTCTTAGTGCATCGTACCTGCTTTGATATTTATTGTATGCGCTTCCTGGCTGAGGAGTTGAATCAGGCATTCTTCTCAGGGCTGTTGCCAAGCCAGTTTGTTCTCTTATCCAAGTAGTTTCAAGCTTCTTATTTACACTTTTTGGCTTACCATTGTGATTTAGTGGAATATTATCTGCTATTGAATTCTCCCGAATAAAACTGTTTCTTCCTATGGAGGGCTTCTAGTGGTTGCCAGACAACTCCTATCATCAGAATGATGATTACATTATTTTGCATTGCTTAGTTGTTCCTGACAATAATTGAGAAGTGAGAGGTTGCTAGGTTGTAGCTGAATTTAATTAATACATCTGCTTGCTAGGACTTGTAACACTCGTGGCACTGTGGAAGGTGAGAGCGGGGAGAAACATGGCATGGAAAGACAATCAGCAGAACAAAACGATGTGCAGATATGACCAAAAAATAGACAATGAGAAATACAGGACAAAAAAGGGAGCAGGTGGCCCAGCCTAGTGGGAACTCTTCCTGCGCTCCCAAGAAGCCCTGTTAAGAGGCTGGTTTGTATGTAAAAGCTTCAGGTTTTTTAACCTCTCTTTCTCTGATGCCTTTCCACTAACATCCCTTCTTTGTGGGAATTGGTTGCCTTTACCTTCAGTGGTGGTCTGACTCTTAGATATCTAATTACTCTCTGAAAAATCTATTTCATACGTTTCAGACCTGAAGAAGGATTTTTTGCCGAAAGCTTGTCCACGGTTCCCAGCTATGCCTCTGTTAGCCTAACTATCCCTGCAGGCCTTCTCCTTGTAATTTTGCAATGATGAAAGCTATACAATATCCATCCAATTTTGGTGAAGTTTTATTGGTATTGAAAGGTACTCATATTTATAGATACTCTCTCCGCTGTTTCCATATGGAAAGAGAAATAGACTGTGTAAGACATCGATACACCAGTAGAGTGACATCCATGCTGGGGGCTATTTGCTGCTGCTGCTTCCAAGGTTGGTGTTTCCCCTTGCCCACTGTCGCCACCATGGGGACCCTAGCTTCTCTTGCCATGTCGGCCGCTCATCTCAGCCACGTACGGCTCCTCCAGAGCCCATGTCTCGTTCCACCTCTGGAGGAACCACTCCCCCCACCTCCCCGATCTTGATCAGGTCTGGAGTTCAGTTAAATGTTGGGTTTGTTATCTAGCCACTTGAATAAATAAACAAACCTATGGCAGAGCGAGCTCCAGGCTGTATACAGAGATCAAACAGCAAGTTTGACTGGTTTAAGCTAACCTAACTCCACAGTGTGGTGGAAAGAGGCAGTTGTGCCCTCCTGTTTTGCTGCGTGTTGCCACTCCCACCTGGTTTTGGGAGCTGATCCATCTGGAAAGTAGGGTTTTTTTGGTTTTTTTACAAGATTAATTATGAGATCGGACAGGTCCTGCATGCTGTAGAACACGTGGCTGTACAAATGGGAGCACGGTTGTGGAATCCAAAGTCTCTGAGTTACATCTGCCTCTAGTCACTCCCATATGCATTCTTTCATATGTTCTGCTATTCGTTATGGTTTCCTATCATGTGCTAATTGATTCATTACTTTATGCTAAGCATACAGTCACGTGCTAGTCATTAGCAGTCCCATATGTTGAACTCATGATGTATATCTTTAAATGCCATATCTCCTGGTCTGCCAGTCCTCCTTTATGCAATACCACACATATGTTGCAGACTTTAAACTTCCTGCTCGTTAGTCTTGTATGTAATTCTTCAGTTAGTCTCTGGAGCTCCTCCTTATTGCAGTTGTGTAACAACCGTGCTGATACGTAGATTGGTGCTTTAGCCTGTGGTAATACAATGTGTTTGAGAGGGGAGGGAAAGAATTCTGAAACATCCTGTGCCATATTTGAAACATCCAGCATAGTAAAAAACCCCATGTTCAGATGAAGTTGTGTTAGACCATGGAAGTTTTGCACGAGTTAAAACTCCATAACTTGCTCAGAAAATGTGACTCCGGAAAAGCAAATGTAGCTGGGAGGAGGCCAAGTAAGTTCCTGAAGTCTTGCTGGTGAGGAAGTAAACTGGTGAGAAGAAATGAGTGGGATAAGATGGAAAGAAGGGTGTATCATTCTTACGATCCCAACCTGCAGAATTTCAGAATAAAGAATTTAAGGAATCTAGAGCTGCATTGAATTTTTAAGTTTTATAGGAAGAAGATAGACTACTTATGGTATTACTACTTACACATACCATGCCCCAAGATTTGCCAGAAAGAGGTTGAACTGAACACACTCTGGTGCAAAAAAAATAGTTACTGATTTCTCCAGAGTTATTTCTACTTTACGTCTGAGGTGAATGAGTACAGAAGTTGATCCTTTGTACCTGTAGTCCCAATGTGACACAGTTTTAGGTTCTGTCAGTCTGTGAATGCCCAGCATCAGCATGGTGTAGAAAGATCTGTGGAATTCAGACCATCCTCATTTCATACACTGTTTATTGCAGGAACTACTGGCCTAGGGGAAAATAGCTGCACCCTCCCAGGCTTTTATCTTCCAAGCCCTGAATGAAGCAACTGAAAGTCCTGTTGCATGTAGATAAGAAACTAAGAAACGGCAAGTAAAGAGGCTGGGGGTAAGATCTGGGTAAAAAGTGGCTCTCCAAGGAAAAGCTAGTGCTTAAGCACAGTACGTTGTGGGCCAGGAAGCAATCGCTGTAGGAAGGGAGACAAATAGTCTTGAGTAAGAGCTTGTGTAACACCTAGCCTGGGCTGTCCCAGCAGCTGCTTTCTGTATACTGCCTGCTTGGGCAAAGCCAGGCACAGAATGATTTCTTTTCCGCTTGGCACTGCTGAAACTCCCAATTTCCTGAGCACCGACTCAGCCTGCCGCGTAAATCCTATGGATGCAGCTGGGCGAACACGAGCACTGCTGATGTACCAGTGTCTGCAAGCCATTGCATGACTGGGCTCTGGGTAGTGCCTGGCTGGGGTGACCGCTGTGTGGGCTTAACTGGGGTCTTGCACAGGTCCCCACGGAGGTGTCAGCCCCTTGCTAGCCATGTGCAGCTTTCTTGGTGTTTTCTAGGTGAAAGCTCCCAGCCTCAGTGCCTGGTCCAGCCTTTCTGCTGCTGCAGCTGCTTGTGGCTATAGCCCGCCCCTATAGTGTCCTTATTGGATTCCTGGCCAAGGGGGTGTTGCTGCAATGATAGCAATAGGGCGAGCGGTACATTGATATGCTGGAGCTGCAGAGTGTTGTATAAGAAGGAGCTGCAGGGAGCGGAGGAGAATTAAACAGGATCACGTTTCTCCTCTGTGAGCTGAAGAGGTTAGTGACTATTACTTAATCCCTGCTAACCGTCGTTAGGATTTGGAAGCACTGCTTTCGTCTTCTGACCCCCCTCCACCCTTCCCAAGATTGCTTGGCACCAGCGTTTCCCCCTCCGTTGTGAAGGAGTGGGGGAGTCCTGCAAGTCATGTTGTCATAGCTGCTCCAAAGAAGACACCCACCACACTAGAGGGGACAGGCCGGCACTCGGGGAGGGGGGGAACAGAGAGAAAGAAAAAAAAGAAAAGCCTTTTGTTTGGAAGAATGTCCAAGGTGCAGTGAAGCAGAGTATTAGCTTTTAAATGATGTGGAAGTAGCCAAGTAGCATCGTTGAGTGGCCAGAGCACTGCATGGTGAGAGTGTGAGGGGTCATTTAAAACCTTTCCTACAAAGTGTCTTCCGGGCATGTTTTTGGAAGTGCTGAGCTTCCTCCAAATCCTGTTAAAATCCATGTTTACTGCAGATGTTTGACACCACCTTCTGAAACAGCAGACCATTAACCTTGCTGTACCTCAATTTACCCATGTGTAAAGTGGAGATAAGAATATTTTCCTTTTGTAAAGGAACGTGGTGGGGCAATGTTCCAGACAGCCTTTGGTGGGAGAAAGGTGATTCTTGTGTTCTCAGATATGGTACAGAATCCATGTGTAAAACACACTGACACTTTATTAATAATTACTTTATGCTCTAGTCACAGCTACCACCAATCTCTAACTATCTTAAAAAAAACCCATGCATCAAGGCTCAGTCTACACAGAGAAAAGACAGGCTCAGCCTTTATATAACTCTCCTGGCATCACGCTGAACTTCTGTGTTGGAGCTTGTTAAAAAAAACCAAGCTAGTGTTAATTAGGGCAACAGTTTATTGAACTGATTCTGTGTGAAATCATTTTTATCAAACTCCTTGCATTGGTTTGCCAAATTAATTTTCCTGGAATGAGGATAGTCGTTCAGCTGTTGGTTCTCTGCTTACAGATGTGAACACAGAATGACACTGTGCCAAAAATCAATAACATAGTGTCTGAGGATCTTCTGTCATTTGTGTCGATAAATGGGAAAATAAAGACAAATCTGTTTCAATAATATAAATCCAACTTGAAGTTTAATCTTCACAAAATAAAGAGCAATAGGTAAATATTTAAAATCATCTTCAGCGCATATAAGAATGCCTTAGTTAAAGTCTTACTAAAAAGTGTTGTCACAAGCAGTGCACGCAACTTAGATATTCAATAATTGATAGTAAAAGATTAATGATTGATATGATTCTTACTGTTGGATCAGGGAACTTCCCTTATACTGGAGGGCTGATGATTCTGGACTTGTCCTCCTGAACTTACATGCACATGGTCAACAAACTTTTTTCCTAATACCAACCTCACAGTTTCTTTAGACAGTGAATTGAGTTACTGTTTGTGAGCAACTGGACTTTAAGTCAATGAGGTATGGTTTGTGTTATCCTTAAAGGAATGGCAATGCTTATTTTGTAGAGCTAAAAAGGAGAATCAATCTTTGTAGTTTTCAACTTCTTATTTTTAGTTTCCTCATTATTTTCCAAATTGTGCTAACTGGTTGTTTCAACACCCACTCCTCACCTCCCAGAAAAACCCCCAGCAACCCCAAAAGACCACCACGTTCAGCTCTGGGAGACTTCATTTTAAATGTGAAAGGGCCAAACTTTTTTTTCTTTAATGAAGAACATCTGCTGTATCCACAGACTTCAGAAACTAAGTTCAGCAAATGAGAACAGGATGAGAAAAGGGCCACTTCGATCTCTGCACTAAAAATGAACCATCCTTGTCAAAACAAGTGAACATAAATGGATAAATTAACTGACCAGTTTTCAAATTAAAACGGGAATCATTTCCCATCTTACTTTGGTGTCAGGACGTCAATAAGATGCAGGAGTGGAATGCACACTGGCATTTTTGCTTTTTAATGATGACTCTGAAGTCACCTCAGTTTCATATGGCTTGTAGAGAGGATATTGCACTGTATGTTGTGCAGATTTGTTGTAGGAAGCTTCAGTGAGTGTTTTCCATTACCATTGGTGTGGTCCATTGAAGCCCTGTCTGTGCTGCCATCCTTGGCTAGGTAAGCAGTAGTCAGGCAACAGGATAAAAAAACCCCGAAGCTGGAAAGAAGTGGAGAAACTAACAGAAAGAGCTTGGATAGATGTGATAAAGCAGTGTTGGCAGTGGGAGAATAACTCCCCAGGAAAGGAGTTCCTGTATTTGACACAGTGGTACAGCAACATCAGCATGTGCAGGACCAGGGCTACCTCTTTCACCTCTAATTTTCAGGCAACTGTAGATCTTTCTGAAGCTTGCAGGTAGTGCTCAGTGTAGTAAAAGAACTTACATTATGCTTGTACTGCACTTTATTAAGTGAGGCGTCAAAAAGGTTACTTCACTGAGAGGGGAGGGAAAGGGTTTTAGGGAAGAAAAACAGTCTGAAAGCCAAGGCACTTAGCAGCTTAATCCTGTAACAAAAAAAAAACCCTGAATGTATACATGCCCTGTTGTAACTTAGTAGAACAAAGGTTGCTGAGGGCCTTTCCCACTCCTCTGGAGCTAGCCTTGAACTGTGGAAAGTGTTCTCGCACACGTAAGGCCAAACTGTTGGGTTTACATCTTGAAACTTTATAAAATAAGTGCAACTGTAATAAAAATATAAATATACATTTGACCTGTTTCTTCTCTACTAAGCGAAAAGAGCTTTGGCTTTTTGTTTCACTGAACTTAAGCGTTCCCTAGACTAATGTTTGCAACCTAGACAGAGCTCTACTGTGCTAATTAGAAAGCATTGCAGAAAACACACCTGACTGGGAAAGATAATGAAATGCATTTGCTAATCGTGTTATTCCAGATGAGTGCAATCCACCACTTTAACAACATGAGTTCAACAGTTAGCATAGAAGAAGTTTCTCCTTTTTTTTTCCCTTCTTTCTTCTCAGTATAGCATTATAAACCAGTTAGAAAGACGCTGTTTGGGGCACCTAGTGTTCCTGTTGTAGTAACTGTCCTAAATGCTAAATTAAAGGCTGCACTACACTGGCTAATAAAGCAAGACATTCTCATGGCTCAAGTAATGTCACTGTGTTTATTAGTTTTCCTTCTTAGTGAAATATGTAGGCAGAAAGGGTTCTTTATTGTCTTGTCGTTACCTTTGTTTCATGAATGAGAGGAGAGGAAAGCTGCCAGAAAGAATATGGAATTACTAAATAATCCCTAAATAAGAAAAAGAAGTGGTACATGATGTGAGGGGAAAGGTTGAGACCACAGTCATTCTAGCTGAAATGCTATGGATGTTTTTTAGCTATGCTAGAAGCTATAAAGCTTTGTGAACCTTTCTGTTGCTAGTGAGAACAGCCCTTAGTCAGTATTTACTGTCTTTTGCAGGCTGCAACACAGATTAGCACCAGACTGGTTAGTCTGTTATTTGGTGATGAATTTAGAGGCCACGGTGGCTTGCTCGTACTTGTCTTCAGAGTAATTTGCTAATTTTTCTCACGCATAGCGCAATTTTGTGCAGCTGGAAGTGGGATCAGCATGTTTGTATAGATCTCTCTGCACTTAATCTTGGTGACATACAAATGTATGAAGGACTGAGATTTTTTTTGTCCCCATTAAATCAGATTCATAAAATTTGGATGGAGAAGGCAAATTAACTCCTGGCTTGTGTCGTCTTCTAAAGCTATGATTCTCTAGTGGCAAAAATCTGCGAGGAACTCGCAGAAAAGGATAAAGATGAATTCTGTACTGGTGACAATCACTGTTAAGTGATGAGGCTATAAACTGGAGTGGTACACTTCTGGCATTGGAGGTGACCATGGGCTTCCTCTGCTTTCATTCTTGGTGTCCAGTGTACAGAGTAGGCCTGTTAATTTCATAAGTATGGAGTACTTGAGTTTGCAGTCTGAGTAACCTGGAGTGCAGTATCTGTTAGAAACAGCCCTGAGATGTCTTAGGTTTGTCATGCAGCAGTCAGGATAACCGGTACCAGCGGCTGCTGGAAATGTTTGCTCTAGGAAACATGTTTTTCGTTAGGCCTTTGTAATCTTCTCAAATGGCAACAGCTGAGCACAATTTTGATTTTTGAAATCTATTTTACATTTACTTACTTGCATAGTGAAGTGGAATAGCTATCCTTGCATTTAGCCCAGTATTTACAAAGGTAAGACATACTGTCTGTTCTTATATGCCTGGTGTCTGTAATGAGACCTTAAGACTAAGGGCTATTGAATAAATCTTTTCAAAATAAACAGGTCATTTGCCTTACTCTGCTTACTGTTTAAAAATAACAGTATTCTGACAGGTGTTTCCAACCCAGTCCTTCCTGGATAGGTCCTGGTGACAACCAGCCTTATCTAGTAATATTTGCAATATAGACACAATGAAAACACAGTGAAAGAACCATAAAAATATGTCTATTATATGATACTATAAACAGGGCTTAAAGTGGCTGGATGGCAGCTGGTCCTGTGTTTTAGGGGAGATAAGAGCTTCACATCCTTTCTCCTCTTGCCCTCTGAGCAGAAAATGTGGCAATGTAATTCTCTGGCTGCTCCGAGCCCAGTTTTTCTGTTAAGACTCCATCAGAAAGGATGCTGCTTTCTCAAGAGGGCAGAGATGGAGAACACAGTCTTTATTCCCTGCTGGCTCTGAAGAAGGCCTAATTTTGCACCAGGGAAATGCATGAGAGACTTTTTTTCCCAAATGCAAGGTCAACAGTTTTCTTCTGTTCATATACTCAGGCTGAGTGCGCACCTTTGAGAAAAACTGCTGGTCTGCTGCAGCATGCTACCATCCCCGTCAGTTGGTCGGTACCTTCCCAGCATCAAATGGCCTGTAATATCAGAAACAAAATGTTCCTGTTTTTAAAACACTGGAGGGGAAGTCCTCCTATCCGAAGTTCCAGTCCTATCCTGCTGCTAAGTTATCAACTCCTGAGGAAGCATGAAGTTGCTGATAACTCTGGAGATTAAGTTTCTTTTCGTTAAATGACTACTGAATGAGGCTTCAGCTCTTCATCTTTCACCTCTGGGATCTCATACTGCCATGCTGACAGAGATGGCCTTTTTCGTCAAGAGAATCATCATGAGCAGGGAGAACTGATGCAGTTGCCAAGTCACTCTCCGTCATATTTGAAAAGTCATGGCAATCAGGCGAAGTCCCCAGTGACTAGAAAAAGGGAAACATCACACTAATGGCAGGGGGATTGGACTAGATGATCTTTAAAGGTCCCTTCCAAACCAAACCAGTCTGTCATTCTAACAAAAAGAAGTTCAAAGTACATTCCTTTACAGTGTGCTCATTATTATTGTTTTTAATTTCCAGCTCCTACATGACCTTATTTTTGCTTATATGCCTATCTGGAATAAACTTTCGTATTCCAGACTTCAGAACTAAAATCCATGTGGTCAGGAGGAAAAACCATCCAGCCTGAAAGCAAATGTGTAGTCAAATGGCTTGTGACCTGTAAGTGTGGCTCACAAGCTATCGTTTGGCCATGCTGTTACGCTCTTTCTCCAACTCAATTTAATCCTAAACAAAGCCAATGGATCCAAGTGGACTCAGAGCACAGATCATTGCAGACAGTTGTCATTTATGTATTCTGAGCTGCTGGGGCTCGTTGCTACCTTTATGTACACAAGTCTGAGCATGGGAGGGAAGAACAGAGATTTATTGTCCAATATCTAAGGCAGGCATCTATAAAACAGTGACTTACAGATGCCCATGTGTAGTGTTTGTGTTTATTATATTAGTGTAGGATGCCTTGTGTTTTCCATTTCTAATGATAAAGAGATGATTTGTCTGAAACCCATTTTGTGGAGAGGCCACAGTCATGCCTGAGATGTGGATGGCTTAAATAATAGAAATTAATCTTACACAGTGAGCTTCTTTCCCAGAACCTCAAAATGCTTTGTTGAGTTATGGTAGCAGAAGGTAAGGAGAGATGAAGGGATTTAGACTGATATTTTAAGAAGCTGCAAGGCTGAATAAAGTAATGAGCACGATTGCTGTTACATTTTAAAATTACTTTTATGTTATCATTGGTAGCATAGGATGGTGGTGGTTCAGTACAGCCACTCTCTTCTTTTCAGAACTCAGTGACCTCTTTGGCTGTTTAAAGGAATGGTGCAGTTAAGGACATGAACTTGAGGTGCGGATGGAGCTCTTCTCTTGAAGAGTAACTGTTAAATCACTTCACCAAAATATCGCAGAAAAAATGAAGTGGCTATATTCTAGTAAAATCTAGGTAAGAGACAGAAATGTCTGTATTATGTTTCAAACAGAAGTATTCACTCTTGGAAATCTCCTGCTTCCATGATCCAGTTCTTTTTCTACCTCTTTTATAAGGTATATTTCCCTCTTCCAGTGGCCTGAGTGTTGTCTGCTCCTGAACCTTTGCAGTAGCTGTTCTAGTTATTGCAAAGTTAGGTGGTTGTGCCGATCCTGCCTTTGATGGGATATTATCCATTTGTTCAGCCACAGTTGTTATAAGTAAAATACTGGTCCACATTAAGCACGTTCATTTGGCAGAGGAAATGAAAAGAGTGGTACTGGGTTCTTTTATCCCAATTACATGGCCATGCTGGTTCTGAATAGGTTGTGCATTTAAAATACTTGGCTGAGCAGGCAGTCAGCTTCACTAAAACCTTCCAGCTCCACATCTTTGAAGGCAGATTGTGAGGGGTAAAGGTTTTTTTTAAGCCTATTCACCAATTATAGTTATTTTTACATAGATTTTGGAGAGGGTCATGAATTTTGTAGGCGCTGCCAGCAGCTTCACCAGTCCCAAATCAATGAGATTTAACAAAGTATGTAGAACCTACAATGCCCCTAATACACTGGCACAATCCATCCTGTATCCTTCTCCAGCTAATGTCACTGCGTGGACCCAATCATCAAGTCAGTTTATCATTTTTAATGAGTTTTGTATTTGTTACACATCCATGTGCAAGTGTTGCAGTATATATTCATCTCTCTTTAGACATGTTTGAAATATAAGTAGTTGTTGGAGTGGCTTGAGCAAAGTAGGATCTTCTGCTTTGCTTGCAGTTGGACCCAACTTGATGGCAGTTTTTTAGGTCCTTTTGGAGGCTTTTTGGAACAATAAATCTGCTGACGGCAGATCTGTAAAGAGGCAGACAGTTGTAAATAGGAACCTTTTTGTACGTCATTCTTTCGCTTATTTGTCAAGCCGGAGTGTGAGCCTGAGCATGTCAGGCTCTAGGTTGGCACACTTGAAGGTTTGGGTTTAGGCATGCTCAGAGCTGTCTGACTGTACAGGCAACTGTACAACCCAATTAGCTGGGTAATTTAACTATCTTCTTGGCATATAAAACTACATCTCTGCTTGTAGAAATCACAGGGTTTGATGTGGGTAGGCCTAGGAATTGGAAGGGGAGACGTGGAGTTTGCTTTTGCATTGTGGCCGGTTATACACAAAGAAAGCATTGTTCTTCCTAAAACTTTGCATGAGACCTAATGTGTAGCTGAAGTACTGTGGGAAATATGCTTTTACAGCATTCCTGTAACCTTTTTAATTTTTTTTTTTTTAATTAACTTTCTTATCAGTGTGATTTAAGTAGGATACCAAACGCCCCCTCTAGTGGCTGATATTTTGGTAAAGGTGTTTTCGGTTTCTTGGGACAATTTTAACAGATGAGTAGCATGTCAGGACTATTTGACTGCTAAATCACTTTGAATTGCAGACTAACTCTTCATGAGAGAGCAGGCTAGCGGCTGGCCTGTGTGATTCTTGAGTGTTGCGATGCCCAATAACATGAAAAATAGTGAGCTCTAAAGTTAGGAGGTATTTGAGTAACCTCAATTGTTAATCTTCATCAAGAGCTATTCTTTTTCCTACTCTCAAGCAATTGCTGACATTGGCAGATTTCCAAAATTTAAGGGGAATGGAGAGCATCCATTGCATTTTTCAGGCCCTACTGAGGAGTGGTAGACTGGTAAAATGACAGAGGTGTTAGCCATTGCATGCATCATTTTTAAGATTACAACGTTATGCAAAACTTTATCTACTTCCCAAGTTATCTCAATCTAGTTGTTAAAAAAAACTTTCTATCACTCTCAATTTATTTTAGAAGGGTGAAAACATTTTTGCTGGGGTAGGGGAAGAGAAAGTTGGCTAAAAAAAAATACGCTTGTCTGACCAGCTACAATCTGTGTATATATTGTTTGCTCTGAAGAGAGTATGGGGCAGACCTCTGGTGTTATGAGTTGCTGTCATGCTAACGATGGAGGCAGAGGGTTTCATCAGCTATGGTAAGCAATATCTTTATGGTGACTGCAGCATGTAGCAGGAGTGCTTTTTCTGTTTGCGGAATTCTCAAAATAGGTCAGCCTATTAGAGATCTGGGATGCAGTGACCTTTAGTGGACCGGAAGATAGGTATCATCTATTGGGTTGAGTCCATAAAGATATTAAAAGAACATACTTGTGGCTGGGTATGTGTTTTGTTCTTGTGCCTACTAATATTACAGTAAACAGTAAAAGCTCTTATTTCTTAATGTACTTGTAGAAGTATTCTCATTGATATCAATGGGACTACTTGTGATTAAAGCTAAGCATACATGTAATTCCTTGTAGAGTTCAGGTTTCAGATGAATTTAACAGCAAGAGAAAGGAAAGAAAAAATGTATTTTTGTGTCATGCATTATATGGCATTGTTTTACATAGATATTTCAATACAAACCTTAGTTGTAGCCACCTTTTCTAGATGTCTGATCTGTGTGGGATTTCCTACAGCGAAGAAGAGTGGTTGTAATAATACCTACTTCTTAAATTGCACTTATCATCAGCAGGTCTGAGAGTGCTTTACAGAAGAGAGAGATTTCCCCTGTTCTGGAATTGGGAGGACTGACAGGGAAAGGGGATGTGATTTGCTTGCTTTAGGTCACCCAATAAACTTCTGGGAGAAAGTAAGAATACAGCCTGGGAATACAGCTTTCGCGCATCTGCCCAGCCCAGCTCTCCATTCGTTAGGCCCTCTGAAAAAGGAAGTGCTTGTAGAAAGGACTGCAGTAATTGGCAGGCAAATTCAGAGGCAGATGTAGTAACTGAGAAAATATTTCAGAACATTTTTCTGTAATTTTCCATTATCACTTTCATTTGTATTACAGCAAAGGCTTGGAAGGCACTCCTGGCATTAGAGTTTACCTGCAAAGCACTTGTGAATCTATCAAGTGAGGTGGAGAAGCCTCTTCTCTCAGTAGGTGACACAGTGAAAACAAAATGAGCAGCATAAGGGAGGGAAGGGAATGCGCTGAGATTATTTGGCATGTCTCAGCTCCCTGCCCTGTCAGCTACACCTCTTGTGATTAGCTCCAAGTTTCCCCAAAAATGCAGGTATGGATGAGTAGGTCTCCTATTTTTTTTAATGGAACATGAAAAGCTCTTGTTTTTAAAAAGTGTAAGAGTCAGCACAAAACAGCAATGTCTTTGTATGAAATAGGTGTTTAAGCAGAGTCTCAGTAGTTAGTATTCAGCCGCTTAGCCGTGCGAAGACTTTACTCTGGTGGCTTTATTGTTCTGCAGGGAAGCCAGGGGACACGATTTGTGGTCCACAGGGACCTGGCAGAGTTCAACTCTGTGATAGCTTTAGTGTTTACGTGGGCGTTAAGTCAAAAAAGTGGTGGAGGATGTGTTTCATGCCTTTTTTTTTCCCCCTCTTTGAGTTAGTACAATTTTTAGCTTTACTCAGGGTTGTTTTCTGCAGCCTATGTTCAGGCACAGACTGGTACTGTAGCAATAATATTGTTTGATCCCATGGAAAATTAGGATCTGTGAATTGCTGATAGCTCCATACTATAGCTCATTCTCCTGAGTGCTCATCTAAAACTGGACTTTACTCCAAAGTAATTGACAGTCGCTTGTTAAAACACTCTTCTTCTACCCCCGCAGACAAATTCACTTTCAAAAATTGTTATAGCACATTAAAGCCTGAAAGAAATTTTTGGGACTGTTTGTGGCTCTCTTTGCTTTAGTCATATACTAACTAGCCACATACAAGCAGCCTTTTGGTTAAAGAATAGCTGTGATGAGGCTGCAGTTATGTGGGATTGTTTATTTACCCGTAAGAAGTTTCACAAGGCTCTCTGTAATTCACTCCAGAGTAGTTCCTGGAAACTTAACATTAGAAATAAGGGTGTTTTTTTTTTTTTTTAAGGGGATATTTTTGTAAAATAAAAAGTGGAGCCCTTCATGTCTTTCTCTTAATTTTTTTCAGGTGCCCAAAAATGGGCTCTGTTCTTTCCTGCATAGTTTCAGCATTAGTAGTGTAGTATCCAAATTACATCGAAATGTAATTTGGCTCTCAGCTGTCACCTATAGAAATCAGTTGTCTCATGCAAAGCACTTATAATAGGCAAGGTCTACCATTTAAACTGGCCACACAAATCACTATTTTGCCCCCCAAATTGAAATAATACAGGTTATCTCAGGGCAGAGTTTCAAACAAAACGAGCCAGGCCGAGGACTTAGCTTCTCTGCACATCTCTGGGACTCCATCTCAGAAGTGTTATTTGCCTTGGTATTTCCTCTTCAGACTAGCAACCAAATCTGAACCACAAAGGGTGACTACAGACACAGAACAGCACAAAATGGTAATGCATACCCATGCATGTACGTCACAGCACTGCTGATTCAGTTCTCCACAGGGTGGAGTATGTCATGTATTAAAAACAGATTTTCAGATTCTTCCAGTACCTCCCATGGTTTGTATTAGTTTTGTGAGATGTTTTTGCTGCAAGTATGGAGTTGCAGGCTGTGGAGAGCAGCCTCACTGTGACAGGAGTCAGGACTGCTGTGGACTCTGGAGTTAGTAGAGTTAAGTTGCAGAAGTATGTTTTAATAAAAGTTTTCCTTTCTGCTTAGGAATTAATGCTGGAAACACTATATCTGTTACAAGTGCAGTCATTTATTATTAACTATCACTGTATATAGTAAAGGTGATTGTTTGGCAGCTGTAACACAGCGTCTGGCCGTATCTCAACATAACTATATCAACTTCAGCTTTGGCAGCCAGCTGGAAAACCAGAATTTAATCAGAAAGCCTGGGCAAATAAGCCTGGGCAAATAAGCCTGCATATAAATGTAAACTGATGCAGGTGTATTGTTCAAATGGCATTTAAAAGCCAGCAAGAAAAGCCTGCTCTGGCTGTTTCCAAGGTACAGTGGTGCCAGTCAGGATGAGAGACTGTTTTCTGCTGGCAGACCTCTGCGAGAGTTGGTGCCTTGAAGGTATAACTCACCTACCAGAGAGCCTGCGTGCCTGCCAGGAAACTGTGGCCTGGGTTGTGATAGCTGGAGAGATGGGTGGGAGAGATGGAGAGATGCTGAGGAGGGTTGATACTGAAGACCATAACAAACAACTCTAAAAGAAGATGTATGTGGTTGCTCTACAACTTCTAGGTGCTGTTGTTTTCCTCTGAAATGTGGAGACTGTGAATGTCTTGGCAGGTTTTCGAGAAAATTTCTGACTCTCATTTTATGTTCAATTAATGTTTTAAAGAGAAGTAACAAAGAGTGTTGGATGTTGCCTTCCTGACTGTCTCTTTCTTGCAGAAGGACTTCTATCTCTAGGTTGCAGCAAAGGCAGAGCAAAAACACAAACTCCTACTCCAGCATGTTAGCATTCGAACAATTTTTTTTTTTGCGTTCATTTCTATTTTTCCTTTTTCTTCTAGTTCTGCCTTTAGTTAGGATTAGTGAGGCCTGTGTTGGGTCTACTTCCCGAAGGTACTTCAGCACATACAGATGTTAAAGTGTGTAAGTGGTTTCCTGCAGAACAAAGGATATTTATGCCTTTGAATAGGCTGCTAAATTGAAGCATTTGTGCAGTTCTTCCCTTTTAAAAAACAACACTAACAAAAGCCATACTGTTCAGCTTCTGCTTTCTCTGCTCCAGGCAAATGCGTCTTGCTAAGAGCAGAAAATGAGAGTAAGACGTGGTGGCACAGGCTGTAGCATGTACCAACACCCCGAGTACAGCATCTGCCAGGTCTCTGGGTATTTGAAATCAGAGATGTAGGGCTGGAAGGAACCTCAAGTTTTCAACTTGTTGATTTTACAGTGACTGCTGCTGTCTGTCCAGTGTTCCCCTAAAAACTTCTGTTGAGGAAGATGCTGCAACCCTCATCTCAGGGCTGTGCTGCCATAACAGAGAAAACGTTTTCTATGATGTCTAATCCACAAGTCTGCTCAAAGGGAGCTCTGGAAAACTTCTTCAGTCCAGCCTGGCTTATGTTAGGGGAAAATATCAGTCTGAATCCAACAGGCTGAAAGGGGCAAGGCTGTGCAGCTCCATGGCCCCTGGTCCAACCAGCATTGAGGCTGAAAATATATTCCCAGTCAGCACACGCACTCAGAACACACATATACACCATGTATATGCACATGTACGTGGCCAGCCACACAGATCACAGACAGAGCACTCACAGAAACACAGACAGCACCAGCAGCCTCATCCTGCTCCCCTCTCTGGCTGAGCAGGATGAAGATCTGCTAGTGAGAAAACACATATGTACATATGTACAAGGTGGATCCCTCCAGCAGCCAGGCTCAGAGACTCAGTCTGCCCGGTAGCTGCCCCTGAATCCCAGTCTCCCCAGTTGCTGGCACTTGGCCATAAGTCCCTCTTTACTCTTTGGAGTAGTGGGAGGTGGCTGCCAGGTCAGTGGGGATTGTATTGTGTATTTTTAAGCGGCGGGAAGGAAATGACAACATGTGTCAGCACTCAGGTTTGGTAGAGTTACAGATTTAATGTAAGCAAAGATCTGACAGGTATAAAGGGGGTGCTGGAGAGAGTGAAAATTGGTGAAAAATTACTGTGGGAATGAAATGGTTCAACTGTTGAGTATGCAAAAGTGAACTACCCTTGACAGCAGTATTTTCAGATTAAGTACTCATCTGCGGGGTTTCTGCTACTCTTAAGATACGTGTGGCAGTAAAATGGTAATCACTTGAAGTAGCACACTTAAAAAGACCAGGCTGGGAGTGCTTCAGGAAAGCCTTCCGCATCAGTGTTATGCTATTGCAGGTGGCATTAATTGCAAAATATTTTGTTTTCTGATGTGAGTCACTCATTCATACCTGTGGAAATGAGACTTTGAAAACTGCAAGGAGAATGCACGAGGCTTACTGAAATTCTCTATATATCACGAGAGAAGGTACCCGTTCTCATCCTGTAATGTCTAGATATGCCATGAAAAATTTTCTTGAAGGGGAGACAGTTCTTAAGTTCTGCCTTTTATCTTGCCTCTGCAGTGGCTTTGCATGGCCCTAGCAATGTTGCACAAAACAGAGGTAAGCCTTGCTTGCCTTAAGCTTACCTCAGTGAGCGTCAGGGGTTTTGAGATGTAGGGGCTGAAGTCCCGCTGTGATTTGCACTGGGGAGGAACACATTTGCTGCGTGACCGATCCCTTTGGGCATACTCCATTGCTTGTTTTGCTGCTGAATATTCCTGTTTTACTGCTAAAATTTGCAAGACTGCTTGGGTATAGAGCACTTTTTTTGCTACAGAGTAGCCTAGATCTATCCAACAGAGGAAATAAGTGGCAGAAGCACAGCAAACTCAACAGAGAGCAGAGGCGTGACGGGACAATGATACATCCTTGTAGGATAAATGATCCTCTTCAGCTAGATGCCTTTCTCAGCTCCGCCTCTGTGTCATGCAGGGCTCGTCTCCCTTGGTAAGAGTAGCTGCTTGTGCTGGCTGTCAGTGGGGAAGAGCTCCAGCACCAGTTGGCAGCTGCCATGCCCCCTGTCCTGGTTCAGAGGGGACCCTTGGTGGGGCTGGCAGGGCTGCCTGCGACCAGGCCAGGGCAGTTGCTGCTGGGTGGTGGGAGGCACTCCTCAATCACAATCTGTGAGTGTGAAGGTCATCCCTTTCTAATCTTCTCACCAGCCCCTTTGCTTTCATACAGCCAGTTAGGAAAGGGTGGAGAAAATGCTTTTGGACACTGGCTGATATACTGTTATATCACTTACTGTACAATTTTTTCAGTACAACAGGAGCCAAAGTTCAGCAGCCTTGAAAATGCCTCTGAAATCTTTTTGTCAAAACTTTAACCGAGGTCACTGATATTAAGAAAAAGGCATGGAAGACAGGCGCAGCAGTTTATGGTTTGGGCTTCCTCCTTCATCATTTTTGTACTTGAAAGATAACTGTAGCTGTTATCCTCATGTAAAGGTTTGAAATAAGGAGTAAATTTTCATGTATTCATCTGGACTCTCAGATGAGTATTCTCTATTCTGCTCTTACCTGGTTCATGACCGTTTCTAAAAACATCTAATTTACTCTTCTCCCTGAGCCAGCTGCAGGATTTGTTGTGTGACCAAAATGAGGGTAATAAAAAGCTGCAGCAGGGATGCAGACATAGCGATTTTTCTCTTAGCTACATGCATAAGCAAAGGTTCTGTAATGTACATTTAGTAGCTGTCTCTTTCTGTGTGGATACTGTATTAGCCTGCAAACCCTTGACCTGGGCCGAATGGCTGGTTGCTATGGCAACGGGTTGCACAGTAACAGTTTTTGTTCTTAGGTTGAAATCATCTTGCTTCTCTTAAATGTGACTTTTGGGGAGGTCAGAAGTTGTTCATCAGATGAAACTAGGAAAGTTTTTTCAAAGGAGAGGCAAAAATGTTGATGTTCAGCAACCTGAGCATCTGCTGAGAGATGTTCTTTGTTCATGGCAGTGGAAGAAGGTAGTCGGCTCCCCCACCTTCTCCATTTCGTTGAAGCAGAGGTCAGCAGCTCACCAGAAAAAAAGGCAGTTCTCAGAAATAAGGTGACTGTAGGAGCTTCAGGGGAATTTGTCTGATGTGTGACTCCCACTCCCAATCCCACTAAAGGCAGTAGGCAAATATTAACAGCTTAACACTCCAGTAACCTTGAAAATTTCTGAACTTAAAGTAAGCCCCTGATCAGCTGCTCTCCAGCCAGACTGCTTCTAAACCTCTGTTGACCTGGTCCTGATTCACACTGGAGCCCTTTATGGCTCTAAATTTTAAAGAATTGCAACCATACACTTCAGAAGAGCAGGTTTTTGGCTTTTTGATGGCTCTACTTGGCAAGATCCTGTGGGAGACTGCCCTGGGGGGCAGAGGGACTGAGGTTGATCTACAGGGACAACCTCCCCAGAGCACAGGCGCCCCACTCCAGTGTGCTGCAAGCAGAGTCAAGCATGGCAGAAAGCCAGCGTGGATCGGCAGGGACCTCCTGACTGAGCTCAAACACAAAAAGAAAGTGCACAAGCTGGGAGGGACTATCCAGGAGGGACATAGAGACAGTGACCAAGCTTGCAGGGACAGAGCTGGGAAAGGCAAAGCTCAGCTGGATCTGAAACGAGCTATGGGAAGGATTTCTCTGGGTACATTGGCAACAAAAAGAAGGCTGAGAAAATATAAGTCTGCTGCTCAGTGGGGCTGGGGTGAAGGAAGTTAAAGGTACTTGATGCCTTTTTTTGCCACGGCTTTCACTAGTAAGGTCTGTCCTCAGACCTCCCAGGTTTCTGAGTCTGCTAACACAGTCTGTGGGAATGTAGCATTACCCACAGCAGAAGATGACAGTGATAGAGCTCTTGAGCTAATTGGATGTACAGCAGCCCCTGGCACCAGACAAAGTACATCCAAGGATGCTGAGGGACTTGGTTGATGTCACTGCGAAGCCACTTGGTGATCAGGGGAGGTTCCTGGTGACTGGAAAAGAGCAAGTATTGCACTCGTCTTCAATACTGTTAAATGTCTTTATTAACCACCTGGACAACAGGATGGAGCGCAGCTTCGGCAAGTCTGTGGATTAAATCAAACTGCGGGGCGTGGTCAATACACCAGAGGGGCCTGGGCAGGCTGGAAAAATGGCAGACAGGAACATCATGAAGTTCAGCAAAGGCAAACGTAGAGTCCCTTGTCCAGGGTGGAATAACCCTGTGCACCAGTACAGGTTGGGGACTGGCTGGCTGGAAAGTCAGAAAGTGCCCTGCAGATGCTGGTGGACAAGTTGAACCTCAGGCCACAGCGTGGTTTTCTGGCAAAGAAGGCCAACTGTGTCCTGGACTGCATTAGCAAGAGTGTAGCCAACAGGATCTGGCTACACCTGCAGTGCTGTGTCCAGTTTTGTGTACCCTGGTACGAGAAATAAATTAAATACAGGAGTGAGTCCAGTGGAGAGCCACCAAGATGGCCAGGGGGCTGGAGCAGATGATGAATGAGGAGAGGCTTAGGGAACTGGGTTTGTCCAGCCTCCAGAAAAGAAGGGTAAAGCAGGGGGTATTATTGCTGCTTACACCTTTCTGATGGGAGGATGTAGAGGAGCTGGAGCCCCACTCTTTTGGGAGATGTGCAGTGAAATGGCAAAAGGCAACGCAGGAAACTCTGAGTAGATACTAAGAAGAAGTTCTTGCTGTGAGGGTGGTCAAACAAAGCAGGGGCCCTCAGAGGTTGCTGGATTCCCATCCGTGGGGACAGTCAGAACTTGGTGTGGCCCTTGTGTGATCGAGTGGGGTTTGGATGGGTGACCTCCAGGGGCTCCTTCCAGCCGAGATCATTCTGCAAGTCTCAGTCTCTTTTCTCTTTGGCCATAAAGACAAGCGAGTGTAACAGAGCCCAGACCAGGACTCTGCCTGTGGGTGGAACTGAAAATGGATTGTGTGGTTATGTTACCCTCCTTTCCCCCTCTCTCAGCCCTATACACGTCTCTTCCCTGGTGAGCAGTGTCATCACGTTATACTTCAAATATTTGGTGATGACACGTCACTGTAATACCCCTAGGGAGCTCTTCCAGTATCACTCATTTCTTCTTTTATATTAAACATGTCGCTGTGTGTTTTACCCTTGTACCCTTTTGGCATGTATAAAGTAAGCAGAGTTCAGCACTGACAGGAATATATACATAGGCAGGAGTTTACAGAAAAACAAAATCCAAACATGACATGATTGGAGAGGGGGTTTTTTTAATTTTTTTTTTCTTTGTGCCAGTTGATGTAATTTCTTAGCAGCTGTCAACCTCTAGCACTGTCAGAACAGTCACGGCTGTGCTGCTGCACTGTGATCCCATCAGACAAGAGGCACAAGGAGGAGAGAAGTGAGGTTGTCCATTTATCCATTTAAGTCTCGGAAGGATTTGAAGGGCTGCAGCCAGGTGGTGGAAATGATCGAAAGAGTTCACTCGGGTGAAGGGATTGGCAGCAGCAGGAAGGAGAATACCAAAACAGAAGAAACAGAGTTTGAAGGGATGCTGTCGTAGGATGGAAGGAACAAAAAATGCAGAGGGGCTGACTTGGCTTGGTTTTAGGCCGTTTTTCCTGTAAATCTTAAAATTACTTTACAAAGTGTTGCTAGTCCTCAGGGTGGTGGAACAGCGCAGGTTTGAAAGGTTACACCGGTTGCCCAGTGCTTCCACAAATCAATGGCAAATCATAAAACCAACAGAAGAATTTATTACCAGTGGCCCAGCAGCCTGGCCAGCGAGCGCAATACCTGGCTCGTCCTCCATATGATGCAATTATGGCAGGAATGTGCTTTTGGGAGATGTAAATCTTGAGGACATGCCTGCTTGTCATTAAAGAGATGGCAGAGCTTTCTTCGTGCATGGAAATGTCAAGCAAGCATCTTGACCAAATTATCAGATGGTTGGTTGCGTCTTGACATTGTAGGACGTGCCAGTGGTTACATGGGGGAAGAAAACATGCTCTCTGCTTCCTGTCCCAAAGTATTCTGGCTATGCTGCCGTGCACTGTGTATGTCCATGTGGCAGCCCGGGGCAGGCTGCGCTGCAGACACTCAGGAAGTCAGCAGGGTTTATATAAAGCTCTGCTGGGTTTGCAGAACCTTTTGGCTGCTTTCCAGCATGGAAGCGGCAATATAAATAGAAGGTCTCACTTTTGAAGTCTGCCTTCTATTCACGGAAAGGAAGAACTTTGTGCCAGAGCTGTGATATAATAGCTGTTAAATACAAGTCTCAAGACCAGTCCTATGACAGGCCGAACTGCTTGACCACATTTCAATGGGATGCAAGTGAGCTCAGTAGCCTATAGCATCACATCTCTGTTAGCTGATTGCTGACATCTGAATAAGGTTTGGCTGTATGAAAGCAGGGTTCAAGAGTAATCCATCCTCCCACCTCCCCTCCTAGCTGCTCCTCTCCCCGCTAAAAGTAAAAAAATGTTGCTTTTTTTTCCTTTGATCAGATTAACAAAATGTTTGGGACAGTGGTGGTTGGAGTTGGAATTGCTGGCTTAGCACGAATCCGAGACTTGATGAATCCGATGCCTTCCAGCCCTTCTGAGCACCTGAAACTCTTCGGTTTTGTATCCAGGTTAGAAATTTCATCTTAGCATGTTTGATACATATATTGTAATGTTTCTTTCTTCTGGTGCACATGCCTTTCCATGTGGAGGTCTATTATTTGAGAGGGGCAGGGGATGAATATCCAAAGTTTTATATTTCTCTTATAATTAAGGCTGTCTGAAAAGGGAAAGTTTATGCAAATATGCCTGTCATTCTGAGTGGCAGCTAGGAAATGAGCACAGAAAGCTTTGCAAGAGGGAACAAATAGCTTACCTTAGTGAGATACCTTGCAGAAATGACTAAAATAAAAGCTGAGAGATGTTCTTGCTGTAGGATCTGTGTGATAAAAAGAAATGCAATTCTGTCTGACTGAAATTTCCTGTAGATTTAGGATGGTACAGACAATAATTACACTAATGAGCTAATATCTGCATGACATTTGTAGAAATGTTTAAAAAACATAAGAAGTTTTACAGAGTTTTAAAAAAGTTTTTTTACAAAACCACATGTTGTAAAGCTCCTAATACTGCAACTTCATCATAAAATTCTGATTTTTTTTTTTTTTGAACCAGGTACTGAACCTGTAGATGTCTTTAAAGAAAATCCCATAATTGAGTACATATAGTAAGGTTGCTTCTTAGAGAGCAAGAGTTTTTCTCACTAGTTTGGAGCTGTGGAAATTTAGTGTATACCTCCCTCTGAGCATTTCTGCTAGACTGTCTGCCCCATAACAGCAGAGCATAAGGGTTTTAAATAGGCAGTACATGTATGGATCTCAGACTGTGAATGTATTTTTCCAGCTATATTTAAATCATGCAGTCAGGGTTGTTTGAGACTGAAAGAACCCATTAGGTCATCCAGTTTATGTCCCTGCCAAATACACTCTTGGTTCCCTGATGCCTTTGCTAGTGCTACAGCTAGCCTTGAACAACACTGAAGATAGGATTTTCACTACTTCTGTTGAGAAACAGTGCTGTCAAAATGCATGGTTCACAGACAGCTTGCTTGGATATGTTGTCTTGCTCTTTGCATTCCAATCATACACAAACATTACCTGTCTTTGCTTTCAAGTCCTGCTTGTGGCCTGCCCTCATGCCCTCTGTCACCTATCCTAACACTGTCAAGGTGTCTGCTCCAGTCTTTACTAATGCAAAGAGCTTTTGGGGTTAGTGCGTGTGTTTCATTTTCAGGTGGAGATGTGCTCAGAGTGGTGGCCAAGAGAGCCTTCCCCTTAGCACTGACATGGTGTGTGTGTGTTGCAAGATGTGAGCCATCATAGCCAGGCATCTGCTTTGTCCCTCTCCTGCTTGTCCCTACCTGTTGTAGTTGCACGTGGCCCTGCCAACTACAAAAGCAGGTGCTTTTGCCCATGTTGTCCAGCATGGTGGGGAGAAGTTCTCCTATAGGAGCACTGTTCTCCTTCAAGTCACTCTTAAAATGGCTCTTTTGTAATGATGCTTATTAAAAAACAAAACACCAAAACCAAAAAAACAAAATCAAAAAGCACTTTACACTTCAATAGCAGGACGCTTGCTGTACTGATACCACCACCTACACACTGGCCCATCTGTTTTGTTCTTTTGTGCCCTCCACTTCTGTCTGTAAGTGCTCATGCCCTTCCTGGATAACAAGCTGCCTTTGTTCTACCCTGGTTGAGCTCAGTGAGACAGTGGTCCATGGGAACAATTTCTAAGTGCTGCTGCACAACATGCAGTTGGGAAGAATGGACTGTGACAGTTATGCTCTGGTTGTATTTATGCTAAATACACAGGAGAAGTTTTGGCAATATTAATGAGGCCAAGCAGATTAGCCTGGAAGATGCTCTAAGAAGCAAAGAGATCCATGCAGCCTTCATCAGCACAGAGAACAGAAGCCATGAAGAAACCATCAGGTATTTTGAGGTGGTTTTTTTTTTTCCCTTTTCCCGCCCTTTCCCCTGTAATTTAGAAGCATAGAGGAGCTGTGTAAAGCTGTTGCAGGAGAGCATGTGGACACTGGAGAAGAGACCGCCAGACTAGAAGCCTGAAGTGAATAATAGCAAGTTCCCTAGAGCACCCAAAAAGCCCTGGAAGAGAGTAGGATTTAAGATGCGTTCATTTCCCAAGTAATTCCAATTGCGTACCACTAGGCCTGTGTTTGATGGGCAGGCAGCTTAAAACTGGATTCAAAGCCTTTCCTCACAGATTATATAGAGGAAGGGCACTCCGGTGCCCCACTCCAGCCTCTCAAGTGTCCGGAAGCTGGAAATTGCAGTGCTCAATGCTGTGGCATTTTAGTGACTTGCTGTAGGTGAGTGAGGGAATTCTGTGGAAAAAGGAGAATTAAAACCCAGCTTTCCTGGTATTTAAATGTGTGATGTGGCCACCACATCATCCTTGCTAGGAAACTTGCCATTCATTTCTGTTACTCCGCATTGTGCATTTCTCCATATGGGGCTGACTGTGGGAATGAGAAGCAGCTTGCACAGTGGAGAGAGATGATTACGATTATATACTTTTTAAAGACTGATCTTGTATCCCTTTCAGAATGTTTTTAGAAGCTGGGAAACATGTCCTCGTTGAATACCCCATGACTTTGTCTGCTAAGGCGGCCCATGAGCTCTGGGAGATGGCTGAGCAGAAAGGTAACGCATTTGTTCTCAAGAGTGTAAACAGTATTACCTGTTGGGTAGCATCAAAGGCAGGGCTCCAGTCTGCTATTAATCTTGACATAGAAGGGAGTATGCCTGTCTCAGAGATGTGTCAATCTAGGATTTAAGACGTGCCAATGGGGAAATAAACACACAAATGTCAATGCTGAGAGTAAGGTATGTTTGCCCTCACAAAAGCACTGGTCTCTGCTTGTGATGCTAAGAATGCAGTTAGAGAAGGAAACTTCTGTCGCAGTGATAGTAAAGCACTTAATGAGTGTAGCCATTGGACTTGTGCACTTCCCTGTCCTCTCCCTCCCTGAAAATAAAATTGGAAACAGCTCCCCTAGCTTCTAGCATTTGTGATGTGCTGGTCACACACGGCTGCTCATGCTATTGTAGGCCAGCAAGGCATTCCGGTCTGAAGGACAGCTTGTCTTTAAGCAAAATCTCTTTATTTCTGGAAAGCGTGTGGTCCAATCCCTGTGGTGCCAAGGGTCAGAAGCTAGCAGTTCAGTTGAGGCCAGTGGGGATTTATGGAGCTGCAAGGAAAACAACCATGCTGGGCAGGAGCAGAGTGCAAACTGTTTGGACAAGCTGCGCTATTTATACCACTACTTCTTAAAAATTTCCTTTGTGACTTTTGTCCTAAAACACCGGAGGTATAGGATTTCTGCTTTGGTCTTTCCCTGGACCAACGCTACTTACTACCTTGTTGCTCGCCAAATGGCTTCCCATTGAGCAGAATTTATGCCTCTTCTCTTGAAGCAGCAGCAGTTACTGTCAACAGCCTAAACTGACTCTCCTGGAAACCTTCCAGAAAAACACATATTGAATGAGGGCCATGTTCAACGTGTATCGGATAGCCTCCGTTCCAAAGTAGCCTAATTAATTGCAATGGAGGGAGGTATTCTTTAACATATTGTTACAATCTGGGTCTGAGTATTATGCTATTTTTTTCCCCTCCTTTTTCTGTCCTACTACCCTGGGAGGAAAAATGCAGATCAAGAAAATGTGAGGGGAAAGAGGCCAAGAATTAATCTGTCTTTTACTTTGAAGACTCATGTTTCAGCCATAGTTGGGTATTGGGTTTCATTACAGAGTTTCTGTTAAACATAGTGGCTACTGTTCCTGTAGCCTCTATATTTGCTGTCTCCTGAAAATCCTAAACCCAGATTGATGCCTCAGCACAGGGCCCGTGTTTGATTTTCTTCCTGACATCATTTTGCCAGCGATGCATGAGCACATTTCTAAGTGAGCTCCCACTGGTGGCTGGTGAAGCCTTTACTGCTTAGACGTGCCTTTGGTTCACACAGAAAGCTCTTATTTAATCTGTCCTGATTTTTGGTGGTTTTTTTTTTTTAATGGCAGATAAAGTACTCCATGTGGAGCACATTGAGCTTCTGACTGAAGAGTACAAGCAGCTGAAAAAAGAGGTGGCTGGGAAAGACCTGGTGAAGGGAACATTGCATTTCACAGGTCAGTAGCTGTGAGGAAATCGAAGTCCATCTGGATTTGTCTGCCTGCTCCTCAGGGACACCAGTCCTTCCAGGCTTCGTTCAGTCCTTTTAGACGAGAGTCTGTCTATAGACTGACTAGAGACACAGGTGTCAGTTCTGGATATTTCCATGAAATTACAGAACTGTCTGGAAAGCACCTTTGCCTTAACAGTTGTTTTCTATGGACTGTTGCTTTGCTAATCTTTTTCTGCTATCTGGTGAAGAATGCAAGCCCATGCCTTGTTGTATGGAGGAGAAAGCACTTCTTCATCCCTTCTGTACTTTGGGGGTAGTGACCAATTTCTCATTCATATTGGTCTCAGAGAGGAGGATGAGCTCTGAGGAAGTGTCCCAATTTCTAGTGGGGACCTTTAGTCTTCCGTACTGGTGTTTCGCCCCAGAAGAGCTGGGAGAGATTTTTGAGCCATTATTTTCTTCCTCCTTTATTCCCTTGTTGAATGCATATACACCGTCCTGTCCTCAACATGTCCTGAAGGGTTTGTTGTATATGTACTTTGTGCAGCCTTCTCTGTCGTAGCTCACCAACTGGTCCATTTCAAGGTTGACCATGTTTGTTGACTTTCCTACTCAGTCCATCCCCTCATGGCCTTTCTACACCCTCGTCTCTAAGCCTGCAACACTGCATTTTCTTCAGCCTTTCCTGTGCAGAGGGCATTATTCTCTTTCCTATTTCTCAATACTTTCTGTTGCTGTTGCACCAGGTAGTGTCCTCGATGAAAACAAAACAGGATTCCCAGCTTTCAGTGGAATTGCCCGACTGACTTGGCTGATTGACCTCTTTGGAGACCTCACTGTTACCTCTGCCACCAGAGAAAAGCAGAAGGATAAGAATTATTCCAGAATGACTGTTCACTTTCAGACGGCAAACAAGAAGTGAGTAATGGCTGTGGCAGCAGGTGAGCCAGGCTCCTCAGGTATCGTCTGCAGGAGTTCTGCATCCTCTCTTCCTCTTGTGGAAACGGAATGGGTGGATGCTGGCATGAAAGTATACAAGTGAACCAGACCTGAAAGTGCTTTCTATAGTAATCATGGTAAAAAGAGCCACCACCAAACAATGTCTGCTGAAGAGCACAAGGAGGTTTAAAAGCTCTTTTCTGATGTCTGAATGTAGGAATGGGCCCATAATGCATTTTACCATGCCCAAGACTGAAAGACACTTCTCTTGCACTCTGAAAAATTGTTCAGAGGCAGGATATTTTTTGTTTAGCATCAGACATTCTAGCTGTACGTTGAAAGCTAACCTTTCTTTAAAAGTTGAAAAAATATGACTGTTTGAAAAGGTAATGCACTAGTTATAATACTTAGCTTAAAGCACTATGATGCTTGTGCTAGTATGTAGTACTAGCTGGAGGTTAAGAGAAAATTTCTCACTTCGAGCAGAAGTATAATAAACTACTGAAAGGCCAGCATGCAAAGTTTGCTCTCGACGAATGCCTAATCCGCAGTCCTGAAGTTTCCTCGATTTTCCTGAGTAGGACAACAGTCTGTTTCCCATTTCTTGTCTTTTTGCTTTTGTTGCATGAGTGTGTCAGATTGAGTGAGAATCCAGCAGCCAGGTTTACTTGTCATTTTTTCCAATCATTGCACTATGACTTTCTTGCAGAAAACTCTTTTGATGATGCATTTTATAATAATGAGTTTGATGTCCCTTTTATTATATGATAACAATAGCCTTGCTATCAAATAGTATATTTTTAAATATTATATGATGATGAAGTAAGTCATCAGTGTTTCATACTGTGGATTGAGTACTCGGTCCAAAGTCTGGTGGTGTATTTTGCTGGGAACTCTCCAGTTTGGTCATTCTGGGCCATCTGCATGGAGGTCATGTCCTTTCAGATAGGTTGAAGTTACTTGCGATGACAGTTTACTGCATGCTATAGATGCAACTTGAGAATTGTCTGACATGAAAAGGTACAGAGAAGTTACCCAAGCTCTATATGTTTCCTAGGAGGTAGGAATGGTGATGGAACAATTTGTTCCTTTCTCTTCATTCCTATTTTCCTGTTTTTCCATATAGCACGCTCTGCCTTTGAGACAGATGACCCCCTCATAGGCATGTGACAAGAGGCATATGAGAAGACTAGGGAGAACAGGGGAAAATAAGACCCCATGGGAAAATATTCTGGCCTATCTTTGTTTGTAATAAATTACTGTTTTTTGTTGCATGTATACTGCTAGAACACTTAAAACAAAAAAAAAAGCCAACAACAACAAAAAAGAAAAAAACACCAAACATGAATGCTTACTTCTTTAAGAATTTTAGATAAGTGTTTAGTTAAAAAAGTAATGACCTGAAAGACTAGCTATTTAGGGAGTGAATAATCAGGGCTCATTTGAACTGTTAGTTTCACCGTGGGTCTAGTGAAGCATTTTATCAGCCAGTCCTACAAAGCCCACTGCAGTTTATCGTGGGATTAGCATCTTGTCTTAGCAATCTTCCTCTCTCTTTAAATAAAACATCATTTCCAATTCCTTTTAAAATGCAGTTGTGAGAGGACAGAACTCTGTATACAAGCTCTGTTTACCCTCTTAGCAATTTGCCAGTAACACGAGTAGCTGTGAAGATCTATATAGAGTGAGATTTTGAACTAATTCCAGCAGGTGGAACTAGCGGGTGGCTTAAACATTTCCCTGGCTGTCCTGTCTCCTAGGTAGTTGTTAGCTGCTGTGTATGATATTTGCTAGATACAGAACCGTTTCTGGATTACTGTTTTTTTTCCTCCTCTACACCAGTAACTGATACCTGCCTTTCTTAGCCCACTGCTAACTATTTGTATGGGTCAGTAAGTGTTTTGTCACCATGAGCTTTTTAATGACCTCGGGGACAGTCAGCTTTATGTCTCTGGGATAATTTATGCCGGCTGGAAAGTTACATAGTGTTCCTGTATTCTGTTCAGTGGTGGGGCCATATTTCCTGCTGACCTTCCCCAATTGACGTCAATGGAGTTACAGCAGTAGAGAATTTGGCCCACTCTCCATCAAGTGAAGTTATGGCCTGGCAGTCATGGTGGTGGTGTTGCAGCTCTAGTTTGCTCAACTTTTATTTTGCTGAAGGATGGGAAAGGTCTGCACCTTTCCTGAGAACAATCCCATCCTTTTTTGAAAGACATGACTACACTAACCTTGAGAAATCAGGTTAATTCAGCCTATTTTCTGCCTTGGAAAATATAGCAGGTGCAGAATGCAGCAGCCTGTGTTCTGCTTGTTAAGCAGGGATTTGTGCAAAGGCTATAGTCTGTCTTCTGCTGCACAGCCCGCAGTGGCTGCTCATCTGTCCCTGGGTGGATTTTGGAGGTGTGTGTTAATGCCCGACACCCAGCTATCTGAGAGATGACCTCTGCCTCTGTTGTGTTTCCAAGACAGTTCAGCTGACAGCCTCTCTGTGATAAAACATTGAGCAATCCAGGAAAAACCAAACCTCTGCTGACAGCACGGCTGGTTTGGGGCTGCAGTTCCTGTCCCAGGATTACAGAGCTTGGATTCAGTAAATGTCAAAAATGAATTTTTAGTGCGAGCTGGAGAGATAATGATTTGGGCAGCATCTCTTTTGATGTTAACTAGGGGTAGGGTCTAACTGTCTAATTCCCATCCAAGGGGAGGTAGCCCCTTTTTGATTGCATGGTAAATAAAAAATATTGGCATTTTCAAAGCGTGAAAAGGAAGAGGTTTAAAAGAAATTGAAGACATTTTCTGAACACGTATTCTGACAATAAACATTTGAAATGATATTTTTATTGAGATCTAAGCTTACAAAGTCTAATAAAATAGCTTCAAATTGAACATCCATTAAAAAATCATGTAATACATGCTTTCTGCAGAAGTTGCTGCATAAAATATTAAGCTGAGTGGACCCAGAATTCTTTCAAGCATGAAACCAGCTCAATTTTTCTGCAGGTACGAAGAAAAATTGCTTCATTTTGGTTTATTGAGCTAGCATAGTCCAACTAGGGACACTCATTATTTGAGGAAATGGGGAATCAGAAAAGCAGAAAGTCTCTTCCAATCTCTGAATAAAATGTAGCTAGGAGAGCTCTGCCAGTCTGAAATCTGGAAAGACAGAATGACCGTAGAAAGTCAGGGTGGTTTCTTCACTGCAGATAGTACTTGCTTTGTAAAAAGTCAGTATAAAAGTGGTTTGTTAGTGTTTGGTTAAACTTTTCTTTTTCTTTTTTAACTGTCTATCGTATTTAATGTGGCTTTATTCAGCTACCAAAAATGCTGGATTTGTTGCTTCTAAGTAGCACTTCTAACACTTCTGAATAACTGACTACATTTGTAGCCAGATAATACTTTGATATAAATCTTTAATGAAAATGGGTAAATTACCTATTGAAAAAACAGCAACCCTTCACAATTTTCTGACATAAAATACAAACCTGTTTCTTAAGCTATAAAATTGCTTAAATAATGTACAGACTTGCAGCATACATATCTTTATAACAAAAAAGGGCCTAATTTCAGTGTAGAAGTTGTTGTTAATGAAAAATTAATACGTTTTGGTTACCAATCAAGTAGAATCAACCTTTCTTTGGGAAAATAACTAAAAATCCAATCTCAGAAGAAGATAAATCTATTAAATATCTAAAAAGATAAATCTAGTAAACCCAACATTTTCCTGCTCACTGATCTAAAGCAGTCATTTTAATCACTTTGATTAAATTCTGCCCGCTCTGCATGATTGTGCTTCTGGTTCACTGGCTTCCCCAAGCTAGAGCAGAAGAAGGCATACGCTTGAGTCTGATCTTTGGTGTGCATCTGCTCTAGATCACCCAGGGAGGTGACCCTGCATTGACACTGCCTGTTTTGGATCATATTGTGGACTCCCTGCTATTACACGGTGGAGATCTTTGCCTATGCCTGCCCAGTGGCTTCTTCATACCTGCCAACCTGAGATAAAGCAGCTTTGAATAACAGTGGCCTGAACCCTCTTTGGCTGTTTGCTATCATAAGAACATAAAACTGGCTCTGTTGAGTCAGAGCAAAACCCGGCTTGCTCAGCAGCCTGCCTCTGACCAAGGTCAAAAGCCGGTACCTCAGGGAAGGAGGATGAGAACACAGAAAACACCGAGTGATACGGCCCTCAAGCACCCTTCTGGCCTGCAGTGTCATGTAGCCTTGGGACTTCCTGAAGTGCGTGGTGTCTTTGCATTTATTAGTCCTCTGAGGATTTTTTCGGTGCATTCTTGCAGGCTGTGATTTGGTTGGTTTTTTTTTTTTTTCCCCTCCAGTTGTTTTATTCTGTTCAGTCAGGTTCATCTGGCCATGCTTAATTTGTAGGGGGTGTGTGTGGCAGTACAGGTGAGCAAAGAATAATTGATACAATGATGTGAATATAGGAACTGGATCCTAAAGCATAAAAGATGAGAGGTGCAGAATCATTAAGCTGAGTGCTCTGCAGAATGTGTTCAGGGTAGACTGACAAAGACTTTCTCTCCAGATCTAATGATATTGAAGATTTAATGGGCAGTACTTGGAGACAGAATTTATTCTTCCATGGTATTGATGCCCTCATAATTTGTGAGTGGCAGACTAAAGTGGGCCATAAAGGACTGTGGAAGGGCCATCAATAACCAAGTAAGAAAAATAATGTGCATCCTCTAAACACAGACAGTAGTGAGTGCTGATGAATGAGCTGCAGAAAGGTAATGGCATGGTTTAGGCAGTTGACGAAAGAGCAGGAAGGGAGGATCATGGCTGTGGCTGGTGTTGAGGACTCAAAGCCTTTGCAAGCATTTGCAGTGTTGGGCCAGGGAGTCTGTTAAGACCCCTGAAGCGATGCAGCACGCCCCATGGCTCCTCTTTCCTCAGCCGAGCTGGGAAGTTGGGGAGAAAAGTGCAAGGACCTGTGAGCTATGCCAGTCAATAGCCAACAGCACCAATGCTTGGCCTGGAGACTGTGGCTATCAAGTTGGCATAAGACAGGACTTTGCACTGATTAAGAAAGACCTGCCTGAGAGTCTATGTAGCTGAAACAGGCAAAATTGGCATCTTCTGGTGTAATGTCTAGGATCAACTCAGTGCTCCCAGTGAAGAGAAAGAAACGTATTTGAAAAATTCAGAGTATGGACGCTAGTGTCTGCATGAGTGAACTTGCCATCTGTCCAGTTCATCCTAAAGGGGTGATGTTCAGCTTGCACAGTAGCACCTGGGTCATCATTATGTACCTGAGTGACGTAAATTTATTCTTGCTGGAGGAATGACTAGACATTGAGGGCCTTGTGAGTTTAGCTGTGATTAAATCATGCACAAAATATTTGGATGTTTAACTGCACTTTTCTTCCAGGTCCACAAACAAACACATTAAACTTCCCTCTTCCCTGTGAGATGGCTAGACATTGCTGGCTTCACTTTGTGCACAGGGACAACAAAGCTGGAGAGAGCTTAGATGGTGTGCTGAAAGTCATGGCATGAAGCAGTGGCAGAGTTAAGACTATTACCTGGTGTTCAAATCCGTAACCACAAGGCATGTTGGTCAGAACATGTTACCTGAATATGCAAAGACTGAAATTTAAAAATGGTGCATTTATTAGGGCATTTCCTGTAAATGCTGAGAAAAAGGCATAAACTAGAACTACTGATTCCATTTCTTCATAAATACTCTTCTTTTTCTCTGCTCCTCCACACTAGACCTCTGACTTGGATTGAAGAAAGGGGACCAGGGATGAGACGTGAAAAGAAAATCAACTTCTGTTTCACAAGTGGTTGCCTGGAGAACTTCCCTCAAGCCCCAAGGTCTGCTGTGGGCCTTTTCATGCAGGATCAGAACCTCTTTGCCAAAAAACTGCTGGGCCAGGTATCCAAGGAGGAGCTGGCTGCTGAGAAATGGCGAATTTTGCGGTGTCTTGACCTTGCTGAGGTGATCCAACAGCACTGTGAACAGCCAGAGAAAATCTGTTCCTGAGACTGCTCTTAGGGAAGGAGGAACATGGCAGACGGGAAAGCTGTAGGGCTAGAGCTCATTGTTGCCATCAAGCAGTTGCTATTTCTGTTTCATTACCTTCTTTTTGATTAGTTGTGATTCCTAGGCTCTCCGGGTGGGCTGGAGAGCCTGGGCTATACCCCATGCCTTCTGGTTTGCACCAGACCAAAGCAACATTACCCTGCTCTGACGCATTGCCGTCCTTCCAGGCAGATAGGAACCTAGCAGCAACAAGCTTTCCTGTGATTCAGCTGGAAATGTCCCTGAGAGCAGATCCTGGAGGACTGCAAATACTAGATATGATTTTCCCTCCTGATGTTTTTTTTTTCCCCTCTAGATACGTCTGAAAATAAGATGTGTCTCATTTAGTAGTATTCATGTAGTATTATCTAAAAAGAAGCATTAGCTAGAATGAAGTTCTAGGTGAGTTTTCCACCTCTTTACTTGATCTGCAGAACTTGTGCCACCACAGTCCTGACCTTTTCTTCCAGATGCCCTGAGTTGTTCTGTGTATTTGCTCTAGTTAGTTGTGCCTCTTTGGGTTTTTTTTTCGTGTGGTGTTTGGTTTTGGTTTTTTGGTTTTTTTTTTTCCACATTGGAAATCATCTACCTTCAAATAGAATCTATACTGGTATCAAAACAGAATAGAAGAAATATCTTGTCTCTTGATAGATGCCATGTTGAGTTCACTCAATTTCTCTGGTGCCCTGTGCCAACATAGAAATCTTTTTCCAGCAGAGATTAGAACAGTACGTTAAACTAACGCATCGCCTGCCTGCTTTCTACTGAATCTAAATATTTTTCTTTTTTTGTACTGGAAGTGGCATGTTATTGTCCTTCATTTGTGTTCTGTATCTAATTCAGCATGTGAACGCATCACTGCTAAAAATAATATACGTCCTGCCTTTAAGAAAAAAATAACTAATGTGCTCCTGGAAACAGTGAAATTCATTAGAAATAGTGATAAAATTAGAATAGAACTGTAGAAAATGGAGCAATTTGCAAATATAGCCACGCAGTTATGGCGTATGACACCTGTGGGGATGGGTATTTAGCATTTTACAGTAGTCCCAGGGTCACATATGAAGACATTATCACTTCCTTAAAGAAGCATTTTAGTTTTAGGAGAAGCCTAAACAGTGCACAAAACTATTAACAATTCCTCTGTTTGCCTTTTACTTTCTAATTACAGCATCTGTCAGTGCTATATTAATATAGCAGCAAACTTGCAGTTGTTCTTTCAAACACAGAACCATCATTTCTTTTCATGTTATCACTTGGGCAATTTTTTAATAAGGGAGCATATATGTTGTGAATGTATACATAATTACAGCCAGTCAATATTGATGGAAAAAAGTCTTCCTTTGGGTAAATCATGTTCAATCAGAAGTTGGATACAGTTCAGTTAGTTGGAAACAAGGAAGGAAAGACTGTGTATTTTTTCCCAAATCAGTCAGATTTTAGGAGCGACTGGAGCTTGATATGTGAATGAATTCTGCATGTGAAATTTGTTTAAATCTACTTTATCTGTTAAAATCAGTGAAAACCCTCCTGTTGACTCAATGGATTGAAATCCATGTGGGTTGGCAGCAGATTTGTGCAGGAAGATCATGCAGTTGTCCACCCAAATGGACACCTTACTGAGCATTCACAGGGACTTCTTTACCGATGTGATGGACGTTGCCTGGGCAGATCTGATGCTGTATGAGGGGAAGAAGTGGGTTTGTGGCAAAATGCAAAAAGTCCATCTGGGATCGGAATGAAATTAGAATCTGCTGTGTATATCTATCTGCTATGCATGACAGCACGTGAGAGGTCCTGTTTCTTGACAAACTCCTCAGCTGTGAATATGGGGTGAATACCACTTGTTTGCATGCTAATTCACAACGGGTAGCTGGGGAGGGAGGGCAAAGGGAAGGGAGATTCATGCTCCCCATCTATAGGCATCAAAATAAGCCACCACGTCTCCCTGGGCACGCTCTGCAGTTGCTGGCAAGAGCAGTATCCCTCTAAGAAATGGGGAATAAATTCACGGGAGCTCTGAAAAGCAGCAGTATAACATTGTGCAGTGAATCACCCTCTGGAGAAGCTTGTTTCTATAGAGAGCACCTGGGGAAATTAGCTGGTTAATTTGAGCTAGGGAAGGCAGATGCCTAGAGCTGGATATCCTGCGCTCTCCTCCATCCCCCTCCCATTCCTCCCAGCTAACCTGCTTGCCTACTGCTGTCTGCCCTGCTCCTGGGAGCCTGCAGTATTCAAATGGCTTTTCCTTCAGCCCTGTGAATTTGCTGAGGTACTGCGATGGTTTGTATATGAGAGCTACTGGATGTCAAGCTTCAAACCTAAGTGTTGTTTAACCAGATGTCGAACTCACCAATAAAATGTTGGAGCTCTTAATCATTCCTTTTAGTTCCCGTTGTCCTTCATTAGCAGTTCCCATTGCCTGTGCTGAAAGTGGCTCTGTCCCAATCGATTCTTTTCCCCCCTTTCACTTGTTGAGCCCTGTGAAATCCTGCCGGCGACTACAGGCTGTGATCCTATCCTAAAGCCCTCAGCTGTCTCCCTCTCCTGTTTCAGAGTTTTGAATACAAGTGTGGTGGGGTTTGTGACCTTATCTGAACTCGTGAGCCCTCCCACAAAATTCCTGCCCTTCCAGTCCTGTCTGACTCCTGCCCAGGAGTACTGGCAAGTCTAAATCTTGGGTGTACGCTTCCAGTTTCCCATTCAACAACTGGTGTATTTTAGCAACATTTTTGAATCTGCTAAGTAGAATCTGAAACAGATATTAAAATGGGTTTTCTTGTGGTTTTAATAAACTGCTTTATCATAGCAGAAATACTATCAGAGGAGTTTTCAGAGGAGTTTTTCAGATAGTATTTGGCATAGCCTGAACCCAGCCAGTTTCAGAGATGCAGAGGTATGAAAAGGTAAGTATAAGGTGTGACATGGGCAGGTTAGTATATCACATTCTTTGGAGGTAGCTGCTTTTCTGCTCTTTCTGCTGGACATCACCCTGCTCCTGTGGGACGCTGTAGGAAGTCCATTGCAGCACACTTTATTAACTCTGCCTGATGCTATGGAGTTGTTACAGAAAGTGCTGTAATGCAAAATGCTCCTACGTGAAGGAGGGATGCTCAGTTTGCTGACATGGGCTGAAGCTTGTCTCTGGTGGATAAGAGACATGGAGTCACTAACTGCAACACGCAAGCTGAAACCTGGAAGAGGTGGTTTGATCCAAAGGCCTTTTCAGAGGGCTAGAGATGGGAATAGAAAATTTCCAAAGAGCAAAGAAACTAGCTATTGGTATGAGAACTTGCAAAGCTGTGTGGGAAGCTCTGGCCAAGAGGGAAAGAAGGTGGATTTGATTTTGAGATCAAGTGTTTACCTTAGAGCCTGTTCTGTGGGGGCTGGGAATGGGGTCTAATTTAACTGTGTGATTACTGAGGACTGTCAGGAACAGTATGGGAACATGAGAGGTGGGATGAGGGGAAAGGCGAAGAGGACTGGGAGACCCTGCAGGAGCTGCTTGAGTTGGCATTATTTATGAGGAGGACATCATTGGAGCCCCCAGAGCAGATCAAGCAGACGAGGAAGGGGGAAGGCAAGGGGCGGTAGCTGTGTAGACCAGGGCTGTTTTTTAAATGGTCCTAATATGTCAAAATTGGCTCTTTTAAAATGAATAGTATATATGGCATCTGAGTAAAACTGCGGGGCTGAGTTACAGAAAGCGCTTTGGGGATTGCAGGTCCTCCAGCAGTCTGTAGAGGGCTCAAGGTTGTAAAGACGGAACTGTACACATATTTTCAGCTGTCACTCAAGGTGTTGGATCCCTTCAGGTTGGCAATATGATCTGGGGCTTTGGGCACCCTCACAGTTTGCTGGTGAGTGACTCACCAAAGGTGATCCTGGCTCCATAATGGTGTCTCCAGTGAGACTCGCAGAACTGTGTGCTGATGTGCTTCAGGCAGTAGCATTTACTGCTCCCCAAGGTATGTGGTATGCTCTGTGCAATAGTAATAAAACATAATACCAGGAAGCCAAGGATGTTCAGTAAAATAATAACTCCAGTCTTCTGACAGAGATAGCAAGATACTTGATTAGCCTTAAGTGCTGCAAGCTGGTATCTGTAGAGGCTGAATTAAATGAGGTTACAGGACTCTGTTGAGAGACCTGTTAGAATTTTTGTTTAAAGAAGGGCTGTAGCACAGGTATTATCAGTGCAAACTTCAGCCCTAACCCAGAAGAACCAAGCCTTGCAGTGGGAATACAGTAAGATGTCCATGCAGTTACAATATGGTGCTGTACAAAATACCGGAGCCAGCTCCAGCTGAGCTACCTCCGGTACCACAAGGGCCAGCTTGTGGTGTAATTTCATCTGGCCAGATGTGCCCTGCTTCTCAGCAGAGCAAGCTGGCCTGCGTGGAGCACTGGGCTAACTCATTAGGCCATGCAGACATACCCACAGCTCAGCCCAATGTGCCCATTTGGCTCCTGGCCTGCCAGCATTGATAGTATCTTTCTCCTGTTTACACTTATCTTTTGGGCAACAAAGGGAACCCGAACACAGCTTCCAACCTGTAGCTTCTGCTTTCTTGCTGACCCAACCTGGTTAAAACGGACGCATTTTTTCTTGCCCTTGAAGAAAACATAAGGCTCAGGAAGTACAGGGCTGCTGCACGGTGATGCCCACAAAGCTGCAGGCATCATCCCGGTGTTACAGCTAGCAGAGCTCCAGGCTTAGCGCTTGTCTTCCACATCTTGGCAATAAACACACCTTACTGGGTCCCAACTGCATGCAGATAAATAAGGAGGGAAACTTCAAAACAATAAATTAAGTAAAAAATACTATCATCAGAAGCTCCAAATAATAGCCTGCAGATACGCATGCTAGCTCTTACAACAATAAATGCATCCTGGTCTAATAAAAATCACTTACTTAGTCCAGGTTGCTACTTCAAAAAACTTCTCTAAAACTTCATACTCAGGGCATCCTAGATCACATTTAGTGTGAGCTGACTTTCTGATTTTGCTGCTGCTGTTAATGTCACAACCTGCCTGCTAACGTTCCCATCTACTACACCTAGTGTATTGTGCCATCCTGCCTGATCTCCAGTGAGTCATCCCTTTTCCCTGATAAAGGTTGACTTAAAAAGAACCCAGTAACGTGTCTAAAACAGCTAGATCACCTCAACGTAGTGAATAATTCACTGAATTAGGGCTTTCTGATGTTTGTGCATGGGTGTTATTCAAGTAACAGACAAGTAAAAATAATTTTAAAATGCTAGGTTAAATATTAGCAGAAAGTCAAGAAAGAAGCTCAATAGAGGAATAGTAATAATAATAATGTCAGCAATAATGTCCCTTTGTGAATAATCTGTCACTGGGATTTCTAATGGGATAGCTCTGTGTTGGTAGGAAGAAGTGGGTGAACTACTAGCTCTTCTTTTTCTCTTACGTAATTCAAATATAGTCTGTAATTCAAATATAGCTCTAATTCGAATAGTCCCTTGCCATGATTTGGGAAGCTGAACACTGGCAGCGTTTGGTTTTTGCATTTGATGTATTTGATGCAAGGATTTATAGCTGGTGTCCTAGGCTGGGTAGGCAGCAGTATCCTTGTTCTGCATGGTTCTTAAGGAGCTGTTTATATCTGTGTCTCTCTCTTTCTCGCTCTCTCGCCTACACCAATGGCTCCTCCGCCTTTTCGAAAATATAGAATTCCCTTGTAAGTTGACATCTCTCCTTTATTCTGGTCCTTATTATTAGCAGTACTTGTAGATAACATGGCTTTGCAAAGTCTCGGTAACCTTTTAAATGAGTCAGGACACCTTTTCTCAGTTTCCTCTGATGTGAGATTTCATTTTATGAATTCCACTGCTAGTGGATTTTTTATCGAGTTCAACAGTTTTAAGACTTTTCTTTCTAGTACTGATGCAAAATACACATTTATTATAGAAAAGGCCTGGATGCTGACATTTTCTTATCATTGAATGTACCTGCATTTTAATATAGCTTTTGCATATGAGGACTGTTTAAATTCTTAGTCTTGTTCACATAGACAGTGTTCATGTTTAGACTTTTTCTTTTACTATGCTGAAATCTATTTGTGTCCAGATTTTGAATGTTATGGAAATTTCTTTAAGACCTATTAAGATGGGGAGTTACAAATGCCTTATCACCATTTTTATCTTATTTTGCCATATGGTAAAAACCGACCAGACCCAAATCATCTATGTCACTGTCTCTACCCTGTACACCCTGATCTTGTTTGCTAGTCTAGCTGCAGTGGACTCAGGCAGAATGGATTTATATGTAGTTTTTCATGTACACCTTTCTTCTCGCTGGGCATGCTTTTTGCTTTGCACAGTGCAATCCACATCTGCTGCAAACCTGCTGTGTTCTAACATTTGCTTCTCTTGTGATACTGCGTTCTGCTGTTGTACCTTTGCCTCTGTGTCCTCATGAGACTGTTGCTCATATCTGCTTTATTACAGATACCTGTTTTATTACATGACCGTGCAGATCATGACTGCACACCAGAGCACTCCCATGTGCTGTTATATCTTAAGTTTTTCTATGTTAACTTATCAGCCATTAGAGCTTTCTCTACTTTTGCTTTTGAGCTTGATTTCATTAGGAGCTCATCTTTCAGCCTGTCATCCCAGCCTGTCAAGGCACAGTCATCTTATTGTCAGCTGTAGCCAGGTTACACACTCATGAATCATTTTGGAATGTCCTTGATTTCAGTCATCAGAGAAGCTCTTTGCACGGAGGTGTTTTTCACTGGAAAATAATGAGGTTTTGTGTAGTCCAAGCAGTGCACCTAGGTTTTGGGTTTTTTTTTTCCTGTTCTGCTTCAGTGAACTTGTCACTGGAGATGGGGGGCTCTGCAGATATCCCTACCTTTTTCTCTGGTGCATAGCATTATGTGGGCTACATCTGCTGACAGCCCTGAGATGATTAGGTCTGTTAAGTGCTTGCATGCAGTCTGTTTCTCTGCAGTCCTTCCGGTTTGAAAAACCATGGCAGGCAGCACGTTTCTTCCAATGCTTCACATGAAAAGCCCTCTTTTAGTGTCTTCTAACATCACGGATTTTGAAGGGAAGGACAGGGTAAAGCAAGAAGCTTTCCTTATTTTTGTTGTTTGCAAATCCCCTCTCAGGTACTAGGCTCTCAGAAATTCAGCCCTGTACATGGCAGAGCTTAGCCGTGGTGTTTTAGGGTGCAATTTGACAGACATTTCTTCAGGCAGGACCACCAAGCGCCCATGGCTTGTGCCTGCCCAGCTGCCTCTAAGCGACTGTGGCGCCTCCATCTTCTACCCATCCTGCCCTACCTGTTGAGGTTCCTCCAGATGTGCTGCATTGCTGCCGTTGCGGAGACCCCTTTTCCAATACCTCAAGGTGCGTCCCTGATGTGACTAGTGGGGGGACCACTGCAGGGCTGGGGAGGGCTGCGAGGGGAAGAACAGGCAGCAGCAATTCTCCACCCAAAATCTGGGTAGCAGCTGGAGGAATGGAGTCTAGCGTGGAGAGAGGAGGGAGGAGGCTGAGCTGTCACTCTCAGTCAGCACTTCACCAGCACTCCCACATCAAGGAAGAAAGAAAGGGAAAAAGAAAAAATCCAGTAAGAGGCATTAAATTTTTTGGTGGAAAATAACTCAGAAAACACAGATAACCTTTCTTGCTGGTGTTTGTATATGAAAGGCCTGGAGTTGCTCCGATTTTCTGTTGAAAAGAGTTGGAAGAACCCAGACCCCACCAAGTGCATCTCTCTGTAGGTGATGCCTGGATTTCTCATGTGTAAAATGCCCACGGGTAAAAAGTCCCACTGTAATTTGGCTGCTCTGCATTGATAGGTTTTCTCCATGCGGAGGTACCTTTTCTTGTGCTGAGAAAGAGCCAGTGGCAGGAGGGTTTTTAAAACAAGAGAAAACAAAGAACAAAAAAGGCTCATGAGCTCCAGTTTCTCTTGCAGGCAAGCCTGCTCGCCTTGACTGGTAGCTCATCTTCTCTCAGGAGTTGTTGTCATGTCTGGTTTTATGGTGGTTGTCAGGTACTGGGAGGCTCTTTTTGCACGTTGAAGTGGGCAAGGGCTTACACAGGGGATGTACCATGGATCCTTCTGTACTAGACATCTATCTACTACATGGTGAGCTGACATTGTGGGGGACTGGACTCAGGGACTGTGCTGGTTTTGGCTGGATAGAGATAATTTTCTTCATAGTAGCTAGTATGGGGCTATGTTTTGGATTTGTGCTGAAAACAGTGTTGATAATAGAGATGTTTTCCTTATTGCTGAGCAGTGCTTACACAGAGTCAAGGCCCTTTCCGCTCCTCACACCACCCCACCAGCGAGTAGGCTGGGGGTGCACAAGAAGTTGGGAGGGGACACAGCCGGGACAGCTGACCCCAACTGACCAAAGGGATATTCCATACCATATGACGTCATGCTCAGCATACAAAGCTGGGGGAAGAAGAAGGAAAGGGGGGACGTTCAGAGTGATGGCATTTGTCTTCCCAAGTAACCATTGCGCGTGATGGAGCCCTGCTTTCCTGGAGATGGCTGAACATCTGCCTGCTGATGGGAAGTGGTGAATGAATTCCTTGTTTTGCTTTGTTTGCGTGCGTGGCTTTTGTTTTACCAATTAAACTGTCTTTATCTCCACCCACGAGTTTTCTCACTTTTATTCTTCCGATGCTCTCCCCCATCCCACTGGGGGGGAGTGAGCGAGCGGCTGTGTGGTGCTTAGTTGCCTGCTAGGGTTAAACCATGACAGGGACCCAGTCCCACATCCCAAGCTCTTGATCTCCTCCTTTACCAGAGGTGGTTTGGAAGGGGTCAAGTGTCTGTGAAGGTGATTGACATCAGTCACAAAGGGAAACCTGATAGAGGAAGGCTCCCTTTGTCCCTTACCTCATATACACCTTCCTCAGGTGTACCTTGCTTTCTTTTGAATTTTAGCAAAGAACCACATTCCTTTTAGCAGCCACCTCAGGATGCTCCTCCTTGCCAGCCCACAGCACTATCTGGCTCTGGGAAAGGAGGTGAGATGGAGGAGTGGCGCAATGTGGGGCCCAGCACCACCTCCGATTTCCAGTGCTGTGAGTAGGAGTTACGCCTCACCATGAAAGCAAGGGGAGTGGTGGAAACCCACCCAGGAGCAGTGTTTCACCTGGAGGCCATGCCCTCTTTTTCTGCCTGCTAAATTCCTATCAGGTAATCTGCAGTCGTAATGGCTTGTCTTCTGGCTTTGGAAAGCCTGGAGTGGAGAACTTGGAAATTTCCACGTCGGGTGAAGCTCTGGACTCAGCATGGGATTGGGCTGGTCACAGTCACTTTGACTTCTGCTTGTCACCCTTTGAACAGCAGGATTTATACCTTCTCTTTCTGACAGCTCTGTTAAAGTCATCCTCTGAAGGAAGCAGTAGTGCCTTGACCGGCTACGCGAGTTTGGATGGCCATGATGCTGTGTCAGGCAAGTCCTACACTGTAACAACACCTTTGGGTAAGCATCTGGTTTTTGCAAGTAAAATTTAAATTAGAGCTTGATCTGTAGCACCACAAATACTACCAAGTACTGAATGTGAGCCTGATTATTTTCTTACTCCACCACGTGTAGACCTCTCTCCTCTCTTCATGTGCATTTTGTACAGATTCAAGTTGCCAGGCCTGGTACAAAGCTGTGACCAGTTGTTCTAGAGGGTGAGGAGTTATTACAACACAGGTATATGGGAAAAGGATAAAAGAGGGAAAACTAAATCATTCCAATAAAGAAAGGGTAGGGAAATTTTTACCTCTACTTTTAGCCACATCAGTAAAATACTCTACAAGGTTGATGTATCCTCTGCATATGTAGCTGAAAGGATTTTTTTGTGCATTGATATTCATTTTGCAACCGCTTATAATAAGATGTCACTCGCAATGCTCTGGTCACTCTGTATGTTAAGGCTTGTTTATTAGGCAGAAAACTGCGGTAAATCATAGTCAGGTAGTTATTACTTGCAGTGTAATGTCTTGCTATCAATGCAGCTCTGATCTTTTGGAAATTCAGGACACAAACTAAGATATATCAACAACTCAGACTATCCCATGAACATATCCCACTGATTCTTAATGCATTAAATAATCACAGTTTAATCTGCCTGTCTGCTTTTAGCCATTCACGTCAGGGAACAGGTTTGTTTAAAATGATGTCTGGCAGATATTTTCTTTTCGACTGTTCAGTTCATTCAGACTAAAGCAAACAGTCTTCATACCTTAAGCCTCACGTAGTAATTCCTATCCATGCAAAAGAATGCAAAGGGCAACCACATCAAAATGTACCACATCTTACCCACTTTCTTCAAAGTGCAAAACAACGGAGAGCCTCTTGAGTTGGTACTTGTCTATTTGAATTCCACTTAAGACCCGCTCAGAGAAGCTGTACCGCTAACCCCTCACAGCAAAAGGGAAGAGCAAAGCTGGAGGGACACCTGTTGATTGAAGATGCAACAAAATTGCTCCCAGGAGCATCAAGGAGTGGGAGCTATTCAAGGGACGTGTTCAGTGGAAGCGTGCGGATGCAGAAATAGAACCACATCGTTCATCTAGCTGTCGCAGAATACGTGCCCAGCGAATAAAAGCCAACCTGAGCATGTCTGGGGCAGAGCGGGCAGGAGGGTAATTCCATTTTGTGGCGCCAGAATTGATTTTTATCCAGACTGGGAGAAAGCAGAATTTCTGACCAATTTTTGTGGACACAGACAGTGAGTTTGAATAGTGATCGAGATCTGTAAAACCCAAAGTAACACTTTACCTCATTCAGAATAGAGCTGTTTTTTTCTTCTTTTTCTCAGATCACTCCAAGTCAGGCAGAGCGAACATTTCACAGGCCAGTGTTTTTGCCATTCAGTGTAGACTCTATGACTCTGTGAGAAAATACTCTTAGTAATGAAACAGAAAATAGGAAACAGCTCCATTTGGAAACTGAAGGATGCTTTTCCAGGATTGAGCAACACCATGTGAGATTTCATTTTTCCAAGCCAGCTCAATGTTTGTATTTCAGGGATGGTAGACAAAAAGTAGTTAAATGAGTTAAATTAGATTTTAACTAAAAAACCTCCAAAAAACATAATAAAAACTTAAAACTGAAATCTAGTTAAAATTGCATTTGAAATTAAAATGCAATGCCTGTAGTTATTATATAAGTAAAATAAAATAATGTGATAAAACCAACAAAAAAAGCAATGCATATTTTCCACCTAAGTTTAAGATAAAGTTGCTGAAACTGGGGGAAGCTCTTAGCAGAATGACTGGGGCCAGAGTTTTCTGAATTGATAATATAGCTTTCTATAGCCCTAACTTCTCATAGAATGCTTTTTTCATTTTAATGTATTTATTTCAGTATAGTTCCCTCCGAAGAATAACTAAGCAATAACAAACAAAATGGCTGGAAGTTTAAAAAGCAGAAATACTTACTTGGCTCTTTGCGCCTGTGCTTACAAACTAGGTATGAGGGGCTATCTAACAGTTTTAAAATCTTCAGGCTCAAACCCCAGATTATACTTCCTTTGTAATAAACCAGTTTTAAATACAGCACATTTTAAGGGTAAATTTACTATTTTTCTTCTCTATTCAGTACATTCAACATAGTTTTAGATTACTGCCCTTATAAAATAGAATAGTCCGTCAGCCATCCAAAGCAAATCACGAGTGAAGTATTAAGAGCTCAGTAAATAAGAAATGCCATTTTTTATAAGATAATAAAATGTTATCAATGGGAATCTGAGTGCATACACTGTAGGTTATATGACCATTTGCATCCTTGTATTATATCTTCCTGAGTAGCAGAAGATAAGTAAAAGTGAAATGTAAGTTTTGCACAAAAGTTATTTGTGTTGTTATCAGTGGTTATTCACTGATGCAGTTCAACTATGGTTTAAAAAATAAGTACAAATTACATATTCAACAGGATTAAAGCCTGCTATTTAAATTGAGCTGATTTGCCTTGCTGACTTAATGCCAAATTTTCAGAGTTTTAAATCACTTTGATATCAATATATGATTACTTTGGTACTTGATCAATATATATAAAAATATGATCATTTTGGTACTTGAATGCGTCCAGAGGAGGGCACCAAAGCTGGTGGAGGGGCTGGAAGGCATGTCCTCTGAGGAGAGGCTGAGGACTCTGGGTTTGTCTTGTTTGGAGAGAAGGAGGCTGAGGGGTGACCTCACTGCTCCCTACAGCTTCCTGAGGAGGGGAAGTGGAGAGGGAGGTGCTGATCTCTTCTAACCTGGGATCCAGTGCCAGGACACGTGGGAATGGCTCAAAGCTGCATCTGTCAGGGGAGGTTCGGACTTGACATGAGGAAACATTTCTTTACTGAGAGGATGGTCAAACCCTGGAACAGGCTTCCTGGAGAGGTGGTCGATGCCCCATGCCTGTCAGTGTTTAACAGGCATTTATTTGGACAATGCCCTTAATACCATGCTTTAACTTTTGGTCAGCCCTAAAGTGGTCACGCAGTTGGACTAGATGATTGTTGTAGATCCCTTCCAACTCAACTAGTCTAGTCTAGTCTAATGTATTCTTCTTCCTACCTTCTCCTTTCCCTACCAGTACATGCTGAGGAAATCTCTGATGCCATTTCTTCCCAGCTCTGCACTAGCAGAAAGCAGTGAATGGGCAGTCATGTCCCATGCTAGGCATTGGCTCTGTCACGTTGTGAGAAGGAGGCATGTACCTTCTGATGGGCGTGAGAGCTGTGGATCATCTCGAGATAATTGGACCATCTGCAGAAATTTGTAAAAAGCAAGTGTGAAGTACGGTTTTGCAAGTCGTCTGTGTTCATTCAGTTGAGCTGGGTTTCCACAGGATGGCAACACCCTACATCTCCGACACTAGCCAGGCTCAAAGATCAAGCCCTCAGTCTGAAGCAGGACATGCTTCTCCAATAAATGGTTGCAAATCTTTTGGAGCTGAGCAATACATGTTAATTTCCCCATGGATATTTTTTCCTTGTACTTATTTTTAGAAATGCCTGAGCTGTTTCACTTGGAAAAACATACTAAAACACAAAAGCCTGAGAAGAACAGTACTCCCTCAGAGCAAAGGTCCATCTAGCCCAATACTCGGTCTCCAAAGTGGCCAACCATCAGTGTCTAAACGAGAGCATGAGCAGTGCAAGTCTACTTCTGTCAGGGTCCTGGGGGTGCTCATAGGCCTCAGTGGCTGGGACCGGCCTCCCCTGTGACCCTCACCCTCACTGTTTCTTGCCCAGGGCCCAGGGGACGTGTCCTATTCTATTCTATTCTATTCTATTCTATTCTATTCTATTCTATTCTATTCCCTGTGCTCACCATGAGTCGAATAATGATGAGACTGTTATTTGCCTGAAATGCCAGGGGTTTTTCAGCTCTAAAAACACTTCCAAGGACACAGATCACAAAGGTTACAAGTGGAAACAGGATTTTATTTTTATTTTTCTGAATCTGTTTCAGAGCCAATGCTCACAAGCATTACTACAATGCGCATGTGTAGCCAGAAGCAGGCTGATGCGTTCTTCAGTTTAGCTTGAAAAATCATCCTTTGCAGTCTGGCAAAGGAAAGCCACAGAGCCACGGAAAGTAGCAGCAGGAATACAGGCCAAGCAGTCCCTGTTTCCTGAAGAGTGAGAACTTGAAGAATGACGATCAGGACCGACCACACACCAAAGAAGAACATGAAGAAGAAGAAGAGGTGTGTGGTACAGTGGAGTATTTTCCAAAGTATGACAGATATCAATGACAATCACCCTTTTTGCCTTCCAAAACTTGCTCCGCTTCTGTGCTTGTTGGCCAATGATGCATGAAAAGCTCTCTCGTGCTTGCCCAGCGTTTGTATTGTATGCAGGGAGAGCTGCAAAGTGGCAGCTGCTGATGGGGCAGCAAGCGTGGAGCCCTTCCAAGCATGGGCTGTTTTGCACAAGCAAGAACCCCTGGGGAAACGGAGGCAAGGCAAGAGCAGAGCTGGCTCCCGCTCCAAACTTGCAATGGGCAAGAGAGCCCGAGAGAGCCAGGACACGAGTGGTGCCTTGGAGGTGCAAGAGCAGCAGGCAAGCAGCTAGGCGAAAGGGCCCAGAGGAGCCCTGACAAGGGGCTGTGCTCAATGCTAGAGAGGACAAGAAGCAAGGGCCGGGGGCCTCCCTGGGGGCCCTCCCTGCCACTCTAGCAAGCTTCCTCCCCCCACCTGTGGGGCACCAGGGCCACCTGCGTGGAGCATGAGCAGCAGGCACCTAGCCAAAATGGCCCAAAGGAAGCCCTGGCAAGGGGCCGTGCTCAGTGCTGCAGAGGAAGGCAAAAAAACCCCCGGAGACACTTGCTAGCCCACCGTGGGGGAAAAAAAGCCTTCCGCCCCCCAGCTGCAGGGCACGAGAGGCCATCTTCGTGGTGCATGAGCAGCAGGCACTAGCCTAGCCAAAATGGACCAGAGGAGCCCTGACAAGTGGTCATGCTCAATGCTGCAGAAGAAGGCAAAAAACCCCGCGGGGAGCAGTGCCAATCTGCCCCGGGGGAAAATTCCTTCCTGACCACAGAGCTGGCGATCGGCTATTCCCTGAGCATGGGAGCAAGACCTGCCTCCTCCTCCCACAGCCTGCTCATGCCTCCCAGCACGTGCCCAAGCCCTATTCTTCCTCAGTCTGGAGCCATCTCAGGCAGGGGCTTCCGAGAGGGGCCACGTGCCCCCGGCCTGATGAACCCTGGGGGCAAGAATCCTTGCCTGGCAGGGCACCAGTGGGTGCTCCAAAGCACTGGCACCCCTGGCAACATCTGTGCATCCCATTGCTTACGGCTGCTGCCCCTGGCTCCACGGGCGGGGAGGATGCTGAGCTCTGCAGTGCTCCTCCAGAAGGCATTCCCTTGGTCTTGCCACGGCTATCCAGCTGAAAAGGACTTCTGTCCCTCAGCTGGGCTTTGAAGGTGGCCCCACTGGGAGCTGGCCTTGCAGTAGAGAAGCTTGAGCAGCTTCGTCCAGCCTCCGCTCTTCCTCCCTTAGCTCCCGCCAAGTCGTTCCACTGGCTCCTCAAGGGCTTCCTCTCGGATGTCTTCGGGCTGCCCCCGGGCCATCTCTGGCAGCGGACACTGGACGATGCTCCCTTTTATTCTGCCCTGGGCCATTGTGACTGCTGCATTGCCAGGTGGTGGCACTGTGACATGGGGGTGATGGGGATCCCCATGCGCAGCCCTGCCCACTGCCCCTCTGCCCAGCATCCTTCGGAGGAAGGCTTTTGGGATGCCGGCCCCAAGGCAGTCCCTGTGCCCAGGAGGCCCAGGGGGCTGTCCCTGCCCTTGGTGGCCATGCACTGGGCCCAGCTGCTGGGCGTCCCTGATGTGTCCTCTGCCACTCAGCTCCCAAGGACAAACCTCGTGTTATTCTTCTCTCAGGCTGTGGCAGAAACCAACCCCTCCTCAGGTCTTGAAGAGGGGCTAGGAGAGCATATTTAGGCAATCTCCCACTTCTCCATTTACCTGTACTGAGGAGCAGCCAATGCATAAAAGCACTGAGAGACTTGGGCATGCAACCTGACAAGATGGGCAGGAAATGATGCAGCCTCTGGAGAAGAATTGGGTTTGGGCGAGCCCATTACAGAAACCAGGCTCAGCCACACATTCAAGTCCAGATTTACTTGTTGTGATGTTTGATCCGGGGTGTGGCATGCATTCATAAATGCAATGAAGAGGTCACCAGTATTTGAAAAATGTAGAATAAAATATAGATATTATCCTCTTACTAGTGGGGGTTGTGGGCAAGAGATGGAAAGCATTGCAGGGGAATTACTCTCAGGATGGTATGTTTCACTGTTCAGTGGAAAGACAGTGACTGTGGTAGGCAATAGTAGTACCTGATTTCCCATGAGCTTAAATGCACTTACAGTCTGCCCTGTAGTGCACAACAAGGAGCCTATCCAAACCACCAGCAACAGAGTTTTAAAAAACTATGAAGTTTTCTATAGAAATTGTGCACTGATTTCTGCTCTGCTCTGTTGGTTTTTTGAGGTTTTTTTGTGTGTGTTCCCCCGTATCCATAAATGTCCTCAAATTCATCTTCCCAGGGCCCTCAAGAGCTTTTTCTTCAATATTTGTGGCTCCTGGGGTCACTGTTTGCTTGACATAATTTTGTCAAATAGCTTAAAAGTCCGACTTCTTTTTTTAATACTTTCACTTCACTGAGCTCTGGTTTTTTCTCATGTTTTAAATAAATACCCCCTAGTATTTTCAAACCACCCTGTTTGGCAATGTGATTTGTAGTTCTGCTGTAATAAATTTAGTCAGAACTGTTTTCTGGTACTTTAGCACTTGCTCTGTCACAGCTTTGGGAAGTTGGAACAAACTTGTAAACAGCAAAATAGTATTTTTATACATGTTTCAGATGGTACAAATGGTGCAGGGAATAAAGCAGTGATGAATTGATTTGTTATAGTAGCCAGTGATGTGTCTAGTATCTATTTGAAATGTGTTGGTTTCCAGCTATGCAAAAAGATGGAAAACTCTTCAGAAGAGTCTGTTCAGGGATAGCCTGAACTCTGAATTTTGATCCCATCATGTTGTTCCCTGTGTCCCTGAACCACACAGCGAGGTATGGGGGTCCGGTGTATTTGGGATATTTCCATTGCCTCCAAAGGAAAAGTTGTAGAGCTTGGGAGGTTCTGTGCCAGGCACCCAGACATGCTGACAGCCAACGCATGGAAATACTTGTTTGGAAAAATTGAATGCATCTCTGCAGCATGGCACACAAGAAGGGCACCATCACAGGTGAAACATAATTTTCTTCTATCCCCTCCTAACCGCCACTGACACTTACTCCAAGATCCCTTCAGCAACATAAGGAGGTCTTCTTGATGCAAAACAGAATTAGGACATGACTGTTAATTTGGTCCTGGCGAGGAGCTAAGCGTGGAGCTGGGCAGTGAGGTGTTTATGTAGCTGGCTTTGACCACAGTCGCGGTCCAGGTTTACGCAGTGGGAAAGCTTAGAGAATAAGTGAGGCGTTTAATTTTGTAGAGTTTAGACCAGGAAACACAGTTAGCCTGCTTTTTTGTAAGCATTGCCATTCTTAAAGTATGACAACCTCCTCGTTGATCACCTGAGGGAGGAGAGGAGGAGTCAAGCAGTGAGTGTGGGCAGGATGCAGGGAAGGCACAGGCTCTTAGGAGGCATCACAACCTCTTTCTGACTCTGATGGTAATCAAGAGAAATGGAAGCTAGAATCTGGCAGAAGGAAGGGATGTAAAAATGATTCCTGCCTGTGTCACCCAAGCCAAGCAAAAGTGGAGAGCCGGGGGACCATTTGTCTTGTTTTGGAAATTGGCATTACATGCTTTTAACATGTGACCTATGTATTTATTTGTGACTAAAAATATATTTCCTCTTAACAATACATTTCCACTCTGTAGCGTGACTGTGGCATCAAGGATTTCTAAGTTTCCTGCCCTTATGTGTCTCGGAGATCAAGTCTGCCCCTTTCATTCAGGCTTCTCCCTCTTTTCACACCATCTGCTCGGCGCTTCCCTCCTGGCCCGTCACTGCCAGACATCACCCTGTGGATTGCGTCTGACTGTGCCCTCCGCCCGTGGATAACATGGGCCAGCTGTGCCAGAGACCCCTTTTTCTCCAAAGGCCCAGCAGCCAGGAGAGGGCTCGGGAGATGAAGGAGAGGTTCGTCACCTCTTCAGTCAGTCAAGCCCAGCCCAGGCAATGGTTGGGTGCTTTTCTCTGAACCTTTGTTTGGTGAAGGAGTGTTTCTTGTGCTGAAGCTGTGCTGAAGGGAAAGGCAGCAGGTCACCGAGCCACCTCGGTGCCCTCGTTTAGCAACACCAAGACCCTTTCCTCCAACCCTGAGAAAGCCAGTACGTGAGGTGAGGTGAGGACACGAGGTGAAGACATGATGAGAGATGGGGGATTTTTTTTATTAGTTTTGGTTTTCTTTTCTCTCTCTCATTTTTTTTTTAGCAAATCCAGCTTGATTTGTAGACAAGGATTGTAACTGATGCAGACTTAGCACAGAAAGCAAGTCCTGTGGGACCTGTGAGAAAAAAATTTCCTCTATAGACTCGGGCTCGCTGGAGCTATGCAATAACTTCCAGATGTTTATAAGGAGATGTGTTAGATGGAGGAGTGGTGCTGGCTTACCTGTAGTTCCTCATACTTGTGGTTTTGAGTTGGGTTAAAAAAAGAAGCCTCAGCTGTATTTATTTTGTGTGGGAGGAGTCCCTAGTTTTGAAGCAAGACAGCGCAGAGCTCACATTAGGATCTCCGGGATGTTCACTTATGAGCACAGTTTTCCTGAGAAGGGGAGGTGGAAGAAAAGGGAAAGCTGGAGAATCACCTAAATGGAAAAAAAAAAAACCCAAAACGAAAAGAATGACAGCTATAAACTCCCTGTGCAACAGCAACTTGGATATAATTTTTCTCCAAAGAGATACTGCTGACTTCAAACACTGTTCTAATTGTTAGCTCTGGCACTCAGGTGAGTTTCTGTGGAAAAGCTGTTTTTGAAAATAGAAGTCCAAAAAGACGTTATATTTCTTCCTAAATCTCAAGGTTGTTTTGTTTCTTCTTATAACAACCCCCCCCCCCCCCCCCAACACACAAAAAACCCCATAGGAGAATTAACATTTACAGTATTACTTGAAATACAAGTCTGCCATTGATTTCACTCCCTGAGAGGCAGCAGTTAGCTGTGTTTTGCAAGAAGGTTCAGCTAGGACAAAGATTAATTTGATTATCTTTATTTATTAATGCTTATCTTCTGACACAGAAAAAAATTATATTCTTGGAGGAAGGGGCAGAATGGATGCCCCTTCCTTGTGTGGGAAAAAGAAGGACATCTGAAAATTAGCTCTGTTTCCAAACTGGGAGCTGGCTTTTCTCCCCAGGGAGATATTCCTCCATCTGCATTGGTACTCCAAATCAGCAGAGCTTCAGAGAAACTGGAAGAGCTCGTGGCTGGGGAGAGATTAGAAGGGCAAGGAGCAACATGATGGGGACTCAGGGAAGATGCAGCCTCCAGCAGCAGAGACCAGAAGAGAATTAATTTCCCCTTGAAACAAGGCCCTTTTGACTGATATCACTGGTGTGTGACCAGAAATCATTAGCAACAAGAGCACTGTCCAAAGCTAGGTAAACCTAGATGGTGCTAAGTTACTTTTCTTAGGAAAAGAGATGTATCCAGTGTTACTAAATCCTCCTTGCCTCCTCAGCTGTATTACTGTGGCCTTAGGCAAACTCAGAATTGAGGTCTGGTAGCCCCGTTTCCTGCCCACTGCCTTGATTTGAGTTTACTATATTGACCTTATTGGAAATGCAGCCCACAGACTGGTCTTCCATCCTCAGAGACACAGTCATGGTTCATCTTGATCCTGGCTGGCTGTAAATATGACGTCTCAAAGCTCCATGCAAAACGAGGACATCATGGATTGGCAAATTCAATTTGTCGCACTTGTCACATGAAAAGAAAATTTTTCTTGCAGTCCAGCAAGCTTCCCTTGCAGTATGTAAGTCTGAAATTATTGATCCTATTTCAACTTGTATGCAGATCCAGTAATCATCCTGGGTTTTGACTAGTAATTGCTAGTGTTACGTGCTGCAGGCACTAGATTCTACTCTGTCACTTCAAACAGGTAATACCTGTATTTGTACACACACGCAGCGTGCAACTGGATTAAACCTCTTGGTTGAATAGACACAACATATGAATGCTATTAGATCAGTATAAAGAAGTAGTCTGTTTTAATCCACTGAATTAGGATTATTATTTACCAGATTTTTTTTTTTTGAGTTATGAGTCCATTTTTTTTTTAATATAGGCAGCGAGTCCTCCAAACATCCTTCATAGCTTGAATTGGCATACTGCCTCTTGCTGGTGTGTTTTGCTCGTTGTCTTTGTCCTACCATAAAATTCAGAGTCTGTTTACTCAATTTGTGCAATATCCTTTGTAATTGCTGTAGCAATATGTAAGTTTAAGCAGAATTGGCTTTTAGTAACCCACTTAGTGTGGTTTGTTGAAGCACAAAGTTTACAGTTTGGCTGGAAGGGCTTAGAGATGAATCAAGACAAACAAAACACATGAAACATTCAACGCTGTTAGAACATATGGGGTTCCTAAACCAAAAGAAAAAGGGCTGTGAAATGCTGTATTGAGCTGATATTACCATCATAATACCTTCTTTGTTTGTTGGTTGTGCCTTACTGCTCACTGTTGATGTCAGTGGAGCAAATCCCCTGGTATGGTTGCTTGTTTGTTAAATGAGCTGTCCTAGAGTAGGTAGGGATAAAATAGTGGCAGAGAAACAGTGACTCACTTATCCTTTGAGAAGCCTTTGTCAACATCCTTTTGAGATTGATGAAGTGGATGCTTCTCAATATGAGCTACTAAATGTCCTGGCTGGCTTTGCACCAGGAAAAGGCTTGAAGAGAGCTGAGTGTGAGTGAGGAAGGGCTCAGTGAGCTAAAGCAAGATGAGATTTGCAGGTGGAATTAGGGTTTTGGCAGCAAGAAAAATGGCTGTGAGAAAAGGTGGTGAGAGCAGGCCTTGGAGGAGATCTCAGAGAAAAGAGGAGAAAGGGACCTGTAGGAAGGAGAATCTGGAGCTGGCTTTGGACGAGGAGAGGGAGCCTGAGGGAGGGGAAGTATGAGCAAGATGGTTGGGTAGGAGAGTGAAATATTCAGGAAATAGAAGAAGACAGCAAGTAATTCTAAGATGGAAGAACTGAAGCTGGAGTGGTTTGCATAAAAGTAGCAATCAGGTAAAAATGGGAAAGAGTACACATGTTGGTGAAGAAAAGGGGTTGGGAAGAAGCATATTTGTGGTCCTCAAAAGAAGACCTTTTTATGTAGAGAGAAAGAGACTTGTGGAAAGAATGGGAAATGTAATGGGCTTGGAAGTGCTGATGAGAGACAGGGAATTTTAGGGAATTAAAACAATACAGGATAAGGAGGAAGGGGCTTACAGCTCAGAGGCAAGAGGGGCTTGCAGAACAGCAGGACAGAATATGAGTGTTGCAGCAGAGACAGGATCATCCAGGGAGCAGAATGGGAGGAGCAAAGCCTGAGGCGGGTAATAAATCAGGCATAAAATGAAGAACAAAGTAGCAGAGTTCAGAGGAAGATGAGTTTTTAGGGGAGAGGACAGGATACACTCCTCACTAGCACTTTATTCTCTTCCACCATTCTGTTGATACCTATTTTTCCTGTTATCTTCCATGTCTGTTTCTATTTGCCATTTTCTCTGTCCATCCATCCGTCCATCCTCACTCATCAGGAAGAAGTTCAGAAGGCACCTTCCTTGTGTCATGTTGACCTCAGGTTGAATTCAGCAGATATTTTAGGCAGAGGGTTAGTTGCAGGATTGACTTCTGGTAAATTATATATGAAGTGCTGTGCTTTCCTGTTGACCATACCGTATGGTTTACTTCCTGAGAAATGTCTCTATTTGCCTCTTCACTTGAGACAGGTGTTTCTCTTCCAAACAGTGCTGGATTCTTGAATTCTTTTTGTTAGTGGCTTTTTACAACATTTGCAAACAGCTGGAAATCCTTCTTTGTTGGGGGAAACCTCATAGGTCACTGGGAAATACAATAACAAGAGACCATTTGTGTACACGGATCAATAAATCTGAATGCAATTGTAGCAAGTGAGAGGAAACGATGCATCATGAAAGAAGGGGAAAAGGCTGAAGTGGACCACTGAGTGAGAATGCTACTTACACTGGAAAACCCTACTATATCTTCTGCTAGAAAAGCCTGTGCAATGCAAAGTAATCATAACTGACCAAAATTAATGGAACCTACCATGACATTGAAAGAGTTAAAAAGAAAGTTAGAAGTTAGTACTGTAGATGTAGGAAGGGATTTTGAGAGAGTTTATAAAGTGAGCAAGATTCAAGGAGGTCAAGAATCTGATGATCCCAGAGGGACAAATACAGTGCTATTTGCAGCCAGTTTGCAGATTGGGCTCTTACTGATCTTGAAAATGTGAATTAGAGTTATTGGGACCAGCAGGTAAGAGATACGGGATACTAGGTGTTCTGGGAAGATGCATAGGTAAGTATTTGGCAGCACCTGGCATTGAATCCCTCAAAAAGGTTGTTATACAAATGAATCAGAATGTATTTGAAACAGGTGCTGGAAATCCCTAAATCTTTTTTTTGTGTGTGTGTGTGGTTTTTGTTGGTTTGTTTTTTGTTTTTTGGTTTTTTTTTACAACAGAATATTAGCAAGAATAGAGCACAGCTGCAGTTGTTCAGGGCGTGACAGATACCAACTATGGCTATAACAGAGCCAAATAAGGCCTTGAAAGAGGATGTGAAAAGTTCAATGTACAGATAAAGAAAGAGATGAAAGTGAAAATCAGAAACTCGAGCAGAAGATCACAGAACTGAAAGTTAACGCATGCTACAGCTTCTGATGCCCTGGCAGAAAAAGCTGAGAAATGCTGTGACATATCAAAGAAGCAGGTGGGTAATTTGGTAGTTACTGGAGAGTATGTGGAGGATGGAAAGTTCACAGAAGCTGCTACAAGATAGAAGTGCTAGAAGGTAAAGGCATTCACCTGGGAAATGGATGTTTGTCAAGCAAAGACCTCCTTAGGTAGCGAGCCAGAACTCCCATCATTATTTTCCTGCTCTCTCGGTAAAATCAGAGAGGGAGAAAAGGGACTATATAGAGGAGGAACGGGTACTGTCACTGAGACGCGGCCACGGAGTGTGTACTGGAGTGCTTCAACACAGTGCAGAGAACAAACTGAATTTCTAACTTGATTAGAGGGGTACGTTTCAAGTCAGATAATCCTGACTTGAAAATAATTTATCCATAGCCACTCTTGCATTCAGAATCCACTAACACTGAAATGAATTTATAACACATCACAGTGGACATCCTGCAGATAGATACTCCAAAATAGCGGCAGGTCCTGAGAAATGATGGAGAAACTGTAATAGTGTCCCCCTCAGTAATGCCAAAGAAGGACCTCAGGATGCTGCTGAGCTTGGTGGAGAATGAATGTCTGTGGGAAGGCAATGTATGTGATTCTGCCTGATCTCACTCCAGAAATAGGGACAAATACACAGTTTTTAAACCTTCTCATTAGCTTTTTATCCCAGGATGTCCCAGTGGGATCAAATATAAAATATAATGGCTAAAGCTGTTCAGAGAATGCAGAGCGAATGTAATTTTCATCAAAGAAAGGAATAAACTAGAAGTCACTCTGCATGTAGAGGGGAAAAAGCAAGTTGATGTATTACTTTATTAAATCATTTATTAAGCAATTTTTAATTTTAATTCTTGACAACTGATTAATTATTAATTTATTAATATAGGTTTTATAAATGTAAAGTAAAAGTAGTTTCTTGGGAGTTAAAAAATTGAGAATTTAAAAACTAGAAATCAGTCAATGCATTATACCTGATTAAACTTTTTAGATTTCCACAGGGAAAAGCCTTAGCAGTCTCTGTATTCTTTCTTAGAGCAAGAATTTTTTGCAAGATGAAGTAGTTTCAGTAATGTCTGAAGCCTATGAAGAAGAAAATCAGGTAACAGATGGAAAAATACTTGCATGTACTTACACTTAGTTAAGATCAGAAAGGAAATAAAATGGTCTCCCCACACCTAAGCCTCATTGCCTAATAAAAAATAAGGAGAATCTATCTGCCACCAACCGGAGGCTGAGCCAGACTCAGAATAGGTGTTTGTAAGTCAAATGAAAGGGGAAATGAAATTAGTGAATGACATGTCTTTACAGCAGCACAGATGTGTATGAAATGTCTGGCTCTGCCAGGCTCACATAGCACTTCTGTGGGCTCCAAGCAGGGGAGCGCAGGATTGTTAGTACCTACTAGAGTTTCAGCGTAATGTTATGGATTATCTAATTTATGTCTAGATCTATCAGCATACATTTATTTGATGCTAGTTGACCAAAATGTGAATGTTAACATGGAATGTGCTCGAAAAGGGATGGTAACAGCTACTCTATCACATTTTTAAGGCTCAGTAGATGCGTGCAGAAGTAATCGTGTTCCCTAGCAGCCCATCCTACTGCAGCTCTTAAGTCCATCCACCAGCTGAGCCAGAAAAGTATTAGAGACTTTGATCTCCTCTAAGTCCGCTCCAGGCATGACAGAAGAGCACCCTCCTTCCTCAATGCCCTGAAGCGACAGCAACTTAATCTGGAAGTTTTCTTCCAGATGACAAATGTTGACTGAATATAGCAATGGGATCTGGCAATGGAATAATTTGTAAGTAATTAGGAGCATCAGAACATGTTTAATAATGTGCAGTTTTGCAGATTATGTATAATGTGAAAACCTGACAAACTTCAAGTTGCCATGACAGCTTTGTCACAAAAACTGTGTACGCTTTTATATGGAAATGGTGACAGAAGTGATGCATGAGTTTTAAGTAATCAGTAGATGAGATGGTATTGGGGGCAGGGAGGGAATTTGGCATCCCAAAAGGGAAAATGTTACAAAACGGAGGGAAAGAGAGATTTGGGATGCTGGGGAGGATGTCAGCCTGGGGCCTTTGTGAGCTGGAGGGACTAGTGGGAGGAGAAGCAGCAAGCAAGGGCCCAGGAGCAGAGGTTATTGGTGGACATTAATAGTTCTCAGCAGGAGAACATAAAAAAAAGATTTAAAAGCTGTTCGGAATGTGAGTGGCAAGACATCCAGTTAAGAAGCATAAAAATAGCTGTTAAGAGCATTGTGTGCCAGGCCAATACATGAAAAACAAGTTTCGGCATATTATACAGCACCTTACTTATTACCAAGGTTACAAGCAGGATGTAGAGAAGCCCAGCATGGGGATGGGGAGGGAGGAAAGTATTTGGGTTCTGTCGTGGTTTAACCCCAGCCGGCAGCTAAGCACCACGCAGCCGCTCGCTCACTGCCCCCCCACCCCTGGGATGGGGGAGAGAATCAGGAAAAAAAACCTCGTGAGTTGAGATAAAGACAGTTTAATAGGACAGAAAGGAATGAAAAACAATGATAATGATAATAATAATAATATGACAATAGCAATACTAAAAGAATTAAACTATACAAAGCAAGTGGTGCACAATGCAATTGCTCACCACTCGTTGACCGATGCCCAGTTAGTTCCCGAGCCGCGATCCCCCCTCCCAGTTAACTCCCCCCAGTTTATATACTGGGCATGATGTCATATGGTATGGAATAGCTCTTTGGCCAGTTTGGGTCAGCTGTCCTGATGGTGTCCCCTCCCAGCTTCTCGTGCCCCTCCAGCCTTCTTGCTGGCTGGGCACGAGAAGCTGAAAAATCCTTGACTTAGTATAAACACTACTTAGCAACAACTAAAAACATCAGTGTGTTATCAACATTCTTTTCCTACTAAATCCAAAACAGAGCACTATACCAGCTACTAGGAAGAAAATTAACTCTGTCCTAGCCGAAACCAGGACAGTTCATAAACCACAAGATGCTGGAACAAGGCAAAATAAGAAATGTGAACTGATGGAGGAAAAAGGAGTCCTCGGGGGTCTGCTCTGCTCAGGAGGAGGGTGGGCTCAAGAGGACAGGACTCATCACCATGCCTGTGGCAGTGCTGGATAGTCTGCATATTTGCAGATGCCGTGGAGGTGTTTCCAGGCTGTGTTGTACAGGTCTATGTCCTCCACAGATAGGGGCAGGAAAGCACGATGGAGTTTGGGAAGCCCTGGATACCTTGTCTTCACAGAGAGGTGGCACCTGGAGATGCTGCTTTAAGGTGCTGGAGAGTGCATTGCTGGCAAGTGATTTACCTTGGGTTAAGAGCCCCTGGACTATGCATTGCAGCCAAGGCAGCTGGTGGAGGCAGGGTGATGCCTGGGCTGCAAAGGTTGAAGAAGGCAAGAACAAGGTAACCTGTGGTGTAGAGCATGTCCAGCATGTGGCACAAGCCCGCTGACATGACTGGCGGGGGTTTTATTTAGCAATCGAACGAGTAACACAAGCAGGAGACACTGAGTCCTTGGTCACAAGTCCCACAACATTCAGCTGTTGACCTTTTGCTATTGCTACTCTGGAAGCTGCAGGTCAGCAGAACTGAGTCCTTCATCTCTGGTCAGATGTGACGAGTTAATGAGCAGATAGCTAAAGGAGTTGATAGCCTAAGGAGTCTACATCTCCACAGAGATGTAGATTTGCTAGCAAATTCTGCTTGGTTAGAGCTACCCCATACATGATCAGAGTATCTACTGTGCACAGCAATTTATTGAGCTTTTTCTAATAAAATGACATTATAATACTGCTGGTCATTCTCATGCACAAAGCTGAAGGCTTAGAAAGAAACTTGAATAAAGGTATGAAAAACACAGATATTGAATCCCTGGAAAGGATTTGGAAGTTCCAAAATACTGAGAATTATTATGAGAGCTTGTTGGACAGTTATGAAGAAACATGAATGAATGTTAGCAAAGTTTCAGAAGACTGATGTATAGAGAGAAAGTGGACCATAAAAGTGAGGATGCAGAAAAGTTAGAAAACTCAGGGGGAGAAGGAACACTTGGAAAGTTAGCTGAAACTGATGCGAACTAGCAAGGATTTTTAATTAACAAAATAGAGTGGAAAAATTAGGGAAATGAAGGATTTAAAGCAGGTATTGTTAATATAACGAAGGGCTGGGATGTCAAGGAGGTATTGATCCCAGAGGGAATCCCTGGGATTGATCCCAAAGGACTGTGCTCCTGCTGTCAGCTTGTACTTGTGGGTTACTTTACATAATCAATTAAAATGTTACCCATAACTCATTTATGCGGTGAACTTTATTCCAAAAACTGTCCCGTCCTGCTCTTGAAATAGCAACCTACAGCCTTGCCAAAGCATAGTTTACTCTCTAAGGCCAAGTTCACCCAAGTTTATCCTCCAGTTGCAGCTGGCCATTTCACCTCCAAAGAAGCCCAGTGTGCTGGTATCTGCTTATTATCCCTCATCACCCTCCTGTCCTGTAACTGCAATGTCTACACCTAACTATGCAAAACCTTAGTGCATCAGGACAGTGCTACAGAAAACATAGCTGGGAGAGTGGAGAGAAATTTCCCTAGAGAGGCTTTATCAGCCTTGGGTCTTGTCCATGCTGTCTGTCTCGCATGTTGTTAACCACGTTCCAGGGGGAGAGCATGCCTCAAGATAACTTCTTTGCTCCTCTGGGACAAGCAGAAACTGCCTGGTGATTCTTTGGTGGTTCATCCATTAATGGAAAAAACACAACCTGGTCAGTAAAAAATCTGACCAATGCTCAGTAAGGTCTGTTTGTACACTAGCAGCTACCAACAAAGGAACTGAGGTAAATGTAACCATTCAGGGTACATTTTTCACCCTGGCAGCATGGACTTAGCAGTTCTTCCTGGTTTTGTGGTTCTGAGAAAGAAATGAAGAGCAGCCTGAAATTTATATTTAGTGTTATTTGTGTGAAGACTCTCTCTGGAGTCTTGTAGTGGCTTACCAGATGGAGCCAGGGCAGAGATTCATATTGTGATGCTTATTTATTAATGCAGCTTTTCCTGAGACAGGGGAAAAAATATGTTTTTGTAGGAAACCTTTTCCCCTTTCCCGGAATGGAAAAAGAATGACATCTGGACATCTCCTATTCAGCTGCGCTTGGGATGCATGTTTTCCCCAGACATGCATTTCTGAATCTCATGATGATCTGGTTGCTTAGAAGTAGCTCCGGTAGCCAGTTTCTTTTTCCCACAGAAAGCAGTTTGAATAAATCAGCAGTTTTGCTGTATGTCATTGCCCTGTTTCTTTCTTGATCTCAAGAAACTTATTTATCTACCCAAAAAATACAGAAAAACACAGAAGAGTAAAAATTTACCAGGGGCAGTTCTTGCTCGCTGGGTGCAATAATAGGCTGTTGTTGAGTCTGTTGTCTGTAAGACAGGGTTATGAAGTATTAGGAAGAAGATTTAGATAGGCAAGGGATCCAAATTATGATGTTTATTTCTTAATGCATGTTTTACTGAGAGGCAGAAAAAAGGAGCATTGCTGGAGCAGCCGCTGTCCTTCCACTCATCAGTCCCTGTGAAAAAGATGGAAATGTCCTCTTTGGCTCTTTTCCCCAGGAAAACATCCCTCCTTCTGACTGGTATTCTGCATCAGTGAGGTTTAAAATAAGCCAGAGCGGCAAAGGCCCAGAGTCAGGGGAGACTGGAAGAGTAGGGAATAGGGAATGAAGGACTCAACAGAGAGGCTGTATTTATGGGAAAGATCAGATGAAAGGCAAACCTGGAAAATTTTGATATTTTGCTCCCCTTGGGGCCTAATTTACCAGCTTGGTACCTCTGTAGAAAGAAAATGATTAACTGGGAACATGGTATCTAGCAGTTCCCATGGAGCACAAATCCTGGACTAATGACAGTGCCAGTGGCTTGACTTCGCAAAGATAAGCAACAACCAGTTTACCAGCCCCCACAATTTCTGGCCTGTGGAATGGTATCATTTTGGCATTCAATGCCAAGAGAACTGGCAGGGCTCAGGGAACACAGAAATGCCCTTTGGTCATGATTTTTCCCCACTGCCTTGCGCTGTGCATCGTCTGTCGACACTATGGGCCAGCATGGCCCCGAATCTGCTCTTAAGCCTGCAGAAATACAGATCCTGATACATAAAACCCAATAACAAACCAATTTTATGGTTGGCAGATGACACTTGTTGAGTTGGCATGTAGCAAAACAAAGGTGCTGCAGTGTGGGAGCTCAGTTGGCTCCATCTCTCTACAACTTGTAGTTGAGATTAATGGAAATCTTTTCATTAGTACTAAAAACTCTGGAGACCAGTTCTGCTCAGTTGTTTCAGCTGGACATTTTGTGTACACACAGAGCAGACTGTACCTCAGACTGGTGCTGACTTCAGACACTACTTATGTGACCCTTTTGCCCCAGTTTGATTATTCTCGTTCCACTTTTTCCTGGGGGAAGGGGGAGGGAATCAGAGGAACTGCACAATGCAAGCTTCCTCTTTCCTGTCATATGCAAGGTTTCACAGGTGCATTTTTTCTTCTCTCAATGTGCTCAGTAGCTGAGTCTTAGAAGTGGTGAGAAAACATTTTTGAAAAGCCATTTGTATGCCAAAAAGTGCTTAGGTTATTTCCTTGCTTTCGGCTATATAATGCTGTATTTCAAAGTGTGGCCAGCTGCTTTGAAATCAGCAATGGTCTAGGAAATTTGGGAGGCTAATACCCGGCTGATGAGAGACTCATCTCTGTGCTAGCCTCAGCCACTGAATTATCCTCCATCCTCAGATTTCCCTGTCCTTCAGTCCCTGTAGCCAGAGTGACAAGAAGCCGTGTGTTTCCCACTGCATGTAATTATGGCTGGTTCTGCCAGACCAAGACTGAGCTATAATGATCGTTTCTTCTTCAACATCCAGGCTAAATTGCTCCCATTTTTAAAAAATTTTTGCCAGGAATCCCCACATTTAGTTCAGGGAAGGATGACTGCTGAACTAGGGTCTCCTTCCTGCTCCCTCCTGCCTTGTCCTCTGGTGTCTCCATTTCCCCTACTGCTCCCGCTACCACGTCCCTTCCATTGCCTCTCGTCCCCTTTTCTCTCTGCTGCATATTGCCACTTACTGATGCGGTCAGGCTAGAGAGAAGCAGCATGTTTGGAAGAAGAGAAGGTGCCTTTGCTTTCCCAGGCTTGTCACGCCTGCAGGTCAGCGCCTACTCTCTGGAAGGAAGGATAAGAGGAAGAATAATATTACTGAGACATCCCAGCAAAGAACAAAATCAGTCTTTAATCTCATCGGCACATGGCAATGGGGGAAATGTCTGAGTAATTAGAGAAAACCAAGTCTTTCAACTTACTTTGCATATATAGTCTATGGCAAACTCTTGACTGCAGAATCAAACAATTGCATTTTCATATTATTGCTTATTTGTTTTCTAGGGTTTGGGTTTGTGTCTTGCTGAATAGGGTTTGCTGTGCATTTGCGTTAAATGACTGAAATCAGCATGTCTCCTAAATCCCATCGATTACAGTTTCTTGGCTCTGAGGGTAACCTGTACTCTCCAGAGATACCCACAGTAATGTGGCTTGCTTCTGGCATAGCAGAGACAGTTTTGCAGGGTCTGAAAAATGGATTTAACAGAAGATGGTAAAATCACTCCAAAAAATCAAGTCTCTATTTGTCCTAATCTTGCACACACATGTAGGCCTGTCCCCCTGTGTCCCATTGATTCAGAACACCGGCTTGAATGCCAGGGAATAATATACATGGTCCATAGTCCTCTGTGCACCTACAAAGGTGCCAGGCAGGGTAGGGCTGATCTTGGTGGCCTTGTCTCTGCGTTCCTCTGTGAGACAGCCAAAGCCCAAGACTTCAACTCTCAGCTGAGTAAGGTGTTATTATTTGGACAATTTCATATCAGCATGTGCAACCTTCACTATTCTGTGTAGCTGGAGATTTGCTTCTGTCTGTCTCAGCCTTTGCTCTTTCCTGGTATAAGTTAAGGTGATCCTGGACCCTTTACAGTGGTGAGGTGTGTGTTTTTGCAGGTTTTAAATGAAATACACTTGACCCTATCAGCAGGATAGCGCTTACTCTTAGTTATTCAGGGCTCTGCAGGCAAACAGCATAACTCAGAGGAGGGGAAGACATGCATAATGCAAATCATAAATGATTTAGGCTAAAAGAACAGATCTGGTGTGTTAATCTTTGAAGAACACGTAAGGAGATCTCTGTTGAGACCAGGGGAAGGTTGAGAGAGCAGCAGACTTGCTGAGGCCTGACCTAGCTCTGCATCAGGTCTGTCAGGGACACTGTGCCATAGCTGCAGGCAGTCAGGGAGAACTGGTTGATGCACCAGCCAGAGAAACCACCTGATGGTCCAGAACTGACCGTAAGGACAAAGGCCACTGCTAAGGGATGTAGTGAGAAAAAGCCAATAGCGTACCAATTGTTCTTCCTCCTCCTGTGCCCTGCAGCATCTCATTGTAATTGCTTATCCTATGGGAAAATGTTATTATACCATGGGCATGCAGCATCCTGAAACCTAAGGGTATTGATGACAAACAGCTTCGATGTAGAAATAAGTGGCTTTGCAAAGAGGAACAATACCTGTCTTGTGCCTATGCTCAGCAACGCAGATCTTGTCTGAAAGCCTGGCATTCTTCCACGCTCAGCAGCCTGTAATTCTTTTGGAATAATTTTCTCGTCCTTTCTGGGATATGAATATAAATGACATTTCTTGCTTCGGGGCATTTGGACAGGCTCCATATAGATTCAACACACAAATTCATGGTAAACAATATGTCTGCCAAAGCTCGTGCATGGATGTTGCTCTTGATTGCACCTGGCTTTCCTCTGTTTCATGTTAGGAGAGTTGACAGAGGAGTAGTGTGTGCCCCATAGCAAGCTGAGGACCACGCTGCAGAACAGCCTGGCAATTCCTGTGGTAGGACTCTCACAAACTTCCAGTGACCTCTAACAACCAGCACAAAAGAAACTCAGAATGTTCCCTAGTTTTTTTTATCATATTTTTGGAAATAACTAATGCCTTTTTTAGCTTTTAACAAGTATTAGTTTTGCTTTCTATCAACACAAGCCTAAGGATGAAACCAGCCAAAAGCAATAGAAGTCTTTTAAGGGCCTCCTTAATTATTTCCATGAAATTTAAAAACAAGCAAACAAACAAAATAGTGTTGAGGCCTAAAACCAGGAAAGCTGTGAGAATTAGAACTTACTTTATGGCATATTCTGTGAGTATTCTTGACGGGGAAAAAAAGGGAGAAAATAAAATACTAACTCATCTGGTCAATACGAGCTGTTTAAACTACAGTACTTTTCTCTTTCAGCCGCTTTGGAAGACAATTATCTTCCTCACTTTCACAGTTGATTTCCTTACCTAAGCTATCTTTTGGATGCTTTTATGTAACAAAGAAATAAAAATATCCCAATACACTAAATTGTTGTAGAGCATGATTATACGTGTAGGATGGCATGTAACTGAACAGCCTCTAAACCTCCCTTGCCTTCATCCAAGACTTTACACTGAGTTGAAGATGTCATTATTGGCCGGATAATTGCCCAGAGTCAAATACAAGTTGTTCTGTGAGCAGCAGAGCTAATGAAGCCTGCTTTGCCATGTTGTTTGTACCTTTTGTCCCTTAATTCCCTTTTCCACATGGAAAGCCCATTGTAAAATGCCTCCCATAGGAGAGACCAAGTGTGCTGTCATCTGCAGTGTCTCTCTCTAGCTTTCTGTTTTTCCCAAAAACTTGTAGGACTCCAAACGATAGGTTTGAAACGATTTCCTCTCGTTTTCAAATGTGATTGAAATGGGTCAATGGCCTCCAAAAGTATTAGGGTTACCAGGAACCACTAAGCAGCGGCTCATCCCCAGACGAGCACGTTCCTCATCAAATTAGCGCTACTGTTGGTGAAAAGTGCTAGCCTGGCACCATCTGAGATGAAATATCGTTAGGCAGAGAGCTGGGTATGCCCTGACATATGAAGCAATGTGAGAGAAGAAGCTTCCTCAGCTCTCGTCGTTATGGTGGAAATCTAGGAGAACACGTGGGCCTTCGAAGGTAGTTGCCAACTAGAGAAGAATAGCAACCGAGTGGGATAAACATTTGTGCTTGTGTGAGAAGAACATGTAAAGAGTTGGACTGGGACTGTAGCTGCAGACGGCAATGGACTGCACTTATTATTACCGGGGCAGGCATCCAACCCAAAGGCAGCGGCCTCCTGCCCAACGGGGCTGAGCTGAAGAAGCAACATACAATTACCATGCCTCAGCATAGCTACCAGCATGGTGGTGCGTGTGCCACTTCACGTGAAAAGCTACCCCTGTGCTTAGATGGTTTCTTGGGTCCAAAGCTTGGAAGCCAGTTAAAGCAGCCACGAGAAGGGAAGAAGGTCCTGGGGTGCAAAGGCCCCCGTATCATGGTCCTTGGAGTTGTCCCTAGATTTTTGTCACTTTCCTGCTGTGTTGAAAATAACAAAACTGGTTATTTATGTCCCAAATAACTGTGTGGGTTTTCGTTCATAACAGCAAGGATGGTATACTCATTAGCTCAGATTTATTTTTTTCTTAATACAGAATTAAAACTATGTGCAGGGTTAAAGCTGCTGTCATAATTTTTAGCAGATGTGAAATTTCAGTATTAAGAAGATCAGAGTTTTAAATTAATCTAAAAAGATGAGCAGTATGTTAATTTGGGAAAAAATACCGTCTGGAAATAACAAAAATAAGAGGGAAAATAAACCTACCGGTTAATTTAGGGTTTGGTTTTTTTTAAGCCAGATAGAATTAACATGTTTTGAATTTATTTTTCTGGGTTGTAATGCTTTTGGGAAGACACACCAGAAGCACTTGGTGTGGGGAAGCGTAAGCAGCTGCCTTCTCATTTCTTCTGTCTGTGAATATTAAAAGAATACTTGGAGACACGGTGCAGCTGTCAATGCCTTGGCCAGCGACAGGGCTACTGGGTCCTTTCTGTGGCCTCAGGCATGAGTAACACCTGCAGATTTTGGAGCAGGAGAAAGTGCCTGTGGGGGCACATTGGTAGTATAATGTTTTACTTCTAGTGCAAGCTTCAGCGAGAAAATGAAGGATGCAGAAGACAGGAAGACAAAGAGGCTGTCACAGGGTGTCACCAATCTGTAAGGAAATAAATGCATCTGGCTTACTCAATATAAAAAAAGCACAAAACAATACAGGACAAGAGAAGGGAATTACGATCAGGGGCAGGACATGGGGGTACCATGGGGGTGCTCTCATGGGAACGGGGAAGTCCTTATCTCACATAGGGTTAGCGCAGTGATGCTTGGCTTCAGGTTGGGTTTTAGGATCTAGTTGTGAAGTAGGTGGCTGAGGTTTAAAATAGCAGCCTGGCACCTGGCTACAGCAAAGGGGAAGGGACTCCGGCCACATCAGCTATAAGCCACTGATATCGAGTGAGCTCATTTAAAGCCAGAGGAGTAATTGAGCTTAAGGGGCTGAGACAGAAGATTGTGGCCTTTATATGACTTGACTGAAGCAGAAAACAATTTTAAAAAATGACAGCGCTTTTTATAAGCAAAAGTGCTTCTAAGTCCCCAGGGACTTCAAGGATCAATCTCTGCAAACCTCTTTATTAGAGGCCACCTGAGAAGAAGTTTGAGGTGCATTGACCAGGTGGTAAATACATGGCAGGCAGAGATACGATGCATGTAGAAATAATCAATTTACAGGTTTCAGAAATCCATAGATTTCTCTTAAAGTTAGAATAAAAGGAATAATTAATTCTCCAGTCACTACACAGGTTTTCCTGTCTGGGAATAATTCCCAGGTCTTCCCAGCAACCAGGAGCCAGCCACGCAGCTGTGCTGCTGCCAGGGGCGAGGAGGCTGCGGAGGCGGAGATGAAAGCATGGACACTGAGCTTTGCTAGTGCTGGAAGGGGTGGGCAGCGTAAAATGTTCATAAATGGAAAAACACCGGGTTAGGTCTGACTTCTGTCAGGCATCAAAGCCCTGTGGTAGGAAAGATCTTTGCTAAACCTCTCCCTTGGGCAAGTTAACTCTGAGTCACATATACAACAGATAAACCATGGGATTATATATCATGTAAGCGTGCCAGCTAAATCCTTAATGCCACCATGAAACATAGCACTCTGAAGACAGCAATGAAGAAAGGAGCAGTATTTGCAGTAATCGGTATCCTGAAGATCTAAGCCCGTACAAAAGATTTGCAGAAATCAATACAGTATTTTTGGTGTATTGTGTCGGTGAGGGGCTGTCATGTTTACAAACAAATGGAAACTTCTGTGTTGTTGAAATTACTTCCCACTATTAGCTTGAATAACAGGACACCCAGCAAACAAGCTAAATATCTCACCTATTAGCTCTTTGCATACTCGACAGTTCCCTAAAATCCTTAAAGGTAAGTTTAGGATCTCTGAGAATCCAGGTCACCAGGGCAAGTAGCATTTCAGCATTTCAAAATACATATGCTGAAATTCACTTGGCCTGCTGATGTCCTTGAAGATAGCTGGGGAAGTACTTCCAGACTTCAAGTTGTCTTTTCTTCTTTTCTCAAAGTGTGACATTTTTAATGCATTTATGAACAAGAAAGCCTGAGCACTCTCCTCCTGGAAGTCTGAAGTAATTGTTTTGAATTTGAGTTTCCTCCTCACACAGGAAAAATAATCCTAGGAAAAATATATTTATTTAGTTGAAAGGCAGTGTAAAAACTCTTTAGCACCTGCAGAGTCTTTGGTAAAGTACTGAAATCTCCAAGTCAAGGACCTTTAGTTATTTTCTCTTGGTGTTTTACGCAGTTCTTATAAACCACCACAGCAAGAGAAGCTGCAATGCCTTGCAATAACGTGTTCTCATCCCATGGGCCAGTTGCCGTATATTGCTTACATTGACTTCAATGTAGATGACACATTTAGGATGCTTATTGTAGTGGGGCCTTATTTTTGGTTTCACGTGTATGCTATCTAGCTATTACATTAATCAGAATTTTCTCCTCAAAAATAACCCTCTTTAAAGATTTTATTCTAACCTTGAAAATAATGGGCTAGACTTGAGCTAAATTTGTGCTGCAGAGGTGGGGTCTACCGCTGCTTTGGCATTGGCAGCCTGTTTGACTGCGTGCCTCTGTGCAACCACACTCAAGCCGGTGAGAGTGCATTTCAGTAATGGCAGAGAGAACCTCGCTAGTGGGGAACAAGATGTGGGAAATGATACAGAGTATTCAGCTTACATCTGCTAAGCTGGCCCTTATAAACAAACAGGGCTCCTTGCTTGCAGTATTAAGACCCTAACAGAAACCATAATGCTCCTGTTTTACAATGGAACTACAACTGAATCGCAGTTGTGAGTTGAACATATTTATATACTAAAAACATATGAATGCTTTTCTTTAAAAAAGGGTATTGACCCTCCATGCTGCTTCCTTCTCTGTCTTATCCATTTTCTTTGACTCTTGCTCTATTTTTGCCTCTCCATACTTTGCAGGTACCTTCTTTCCAGTGTGTTGTCTATCACAACCTCCTGAACAGATTTCATCAGTGTCCTTCTTCCCTTTCTGTATTTTAGATGATAAAAAAATTAATCATATTTCATTTAGTGTTCCCATTTGAGACCTGCAGTAGAAAGCAGAAATGACAAGCTACTCAAGCCACAGGGAAGGTACTGTTCAGAGCCCATGACCATCCTGTGTTACCGTGCTGGAGACGCATGCCAAGTTCTCTGAAGATGTTGTATTTTGTATAACATTCTCACTTGGTTGCAGCATGCTATTTTGAAATCATTTCAGGCTCTTCCTTGCTGATGTGAGCACTATATAACAGCAGCAAAAATATTTTTCAACCATTTAGATACTACCAAAGTTTATAAATAATGGTGGATCTATGCCCCAAAATGTAAATCCAGATCTTAACCATTCAAATGCTTTGGTTCAGCTCATTAAAAATACTCATCATAGTAGTCTGGAATTTATCAAAGAAAGACTTTCCTCCTCCTGTGTATGTTTTAATTCAAGCTGTGGACTTAAGTATACTTTTTCATTAATTACAAAAAATCTGTAAGATTTTCTTTCTGCCTTATGCTCTACTTAGTATAGCATACCTAATTAACAGCCAATTGCAGGATGAAAGTAAGCTCCCTCGTGCACAAATTCATCCGGAGGCAGAGTCTGATCTGCTACATTTTTATTTTATTGACATGAGAATCACCAAAAGCCAGGTTTGGTCTTGCATCACAGGCTGCGTTTGTTGTGCTGGCAGCCAAAGGAAACGTGTTAGGTGTAAATGGAGATGTTTAACTGAGAAACTGCTAACATAATAAATATGGAACTTTGTGTCACCATTTACGCAATTATTTATCAAAAGATGTTTGTTCCTTATGGCTCCTAAAAGACAGTACAACATTTTGTATCAAGCAGTTTAGCTAGAAATCCTATAGAAGAGATCTTCCAAGTGTTTGGATTGATTAGCATCAGTCCTTTTGAAGTTAAAGCTGGCAGGTTGGGGAAGCGGAGTTAGGCTGCTGCTGAGACCTTTTGAAAAGTTCATCCTACATCACATGTTATCTTCAACAACACAGCCAATTCCCGTTAAAGACCCTTTTGTATCAGGTGATGCCTAAACGTGGATCCTCCAGCTTTTTTTCCTTGATAACGAGCCAGAAGTTTATAAAAGCCAAGCCTGCTCTATCATGGGCTGCTGCGGGGTGTCTTTGTCCAAAGAAGCCTGAGTGTTCGCATATGAGTTTTGCTAACTATTAACATGGCCTTAAACAACACAGAGAGCGCAACCTGCTAAGCATCTAGAAAAGAAAGTATATCCTATTTGTAATTGAAAAAAAAAACCAACAAACTTTGGTGGACATAGTTTTGAATTCTTCAGGCATGACCTGTGTTGTTTTGTTTAGTTTCAATGAGGAGGTCGTGCCTGTTTCTGCTGGAACAAGAACGTTGTGCCCGGCAATGGGGTCAGCAGAGCCTCCTGCTCAGCACAGGACTTTGTCTTGCCATCATGGTGGTAATGATTTCAGAATCCTGCTTTTTCCTGTTTGACAACAAATGTATTGATGGGTAGGTAGCAACTGGGCCTACAGCAAGCTTCTTAAATGCAGATGTGTATTTGCATGGAAAAGATGGAAGGAAAGAGTGGATACCTCACTATGGGAACCCAGGAGGGGGTTACTTCAGTCTCTTCTGATCATGGTTTGCGGGACACACTCAATGCCATAATCTGCACACAAAATGTAGTCTATATGAGGAAAAACTCAGCCAAACTTTTGCTTCCATGTGGGATGCAGTCAGTATAGAAACTGAGAGCTTTACTACACCTGCTTTTATTGAGTAAAAAATGACGATTAAAAAAAAAAATAGAAAAAGCATTGCTTAAAAGGTTGAAATGCTTATATGATTATCTCACTAGGCATAATGTAATAATAATATTGCTTACCAGAAATACTTTCTCTTCTAATGCAAGCAAAACACCTGTCAAATTCTTTGTAGCATCTTATACAAACACTTATGAAATTGTCAATAAGAAGACAAGGAGTGTGAAGAGGATAAGAAAATACACATGTAATGTAGGTAGGGCTTGTATTGCAGCAGGAGAAGCTGGAAGGATAGGAGGTTAGGTGGGAACATTTGATATCTGGGGTTAGAGAGAGGCAGATATCTGTTGATTGAATGTGGTGTGATTGTGGCTGATTGATTAAATGCTGTGAGAGTGGACCTGGCATGCAGATGGAAGAAACCCCTGCTATGGAAGATGCAGCCAGAGAAAGAGCTGCTAGCTGGTCATGGAGTGGAAAAAGTAGGTTTCTCAAGCTAAAGACATGTGAGTTTGGAGGGGAATGAAGTATAAAGATGTACGCTTTTTTATGTGCTTGCTACAGCTTTTAACAGAGCAACCTAAGATTAGTGTCACAAACAACATGAAACAGGAATTAGTTCTGACAAGCTTACCAAACTGCCTGCTAGCAGCCTGGTGATTTTTTTTTTTTTTTGAAGGAAGATAACATTTGGGATTTGGGCTAACATGCTTGGAATTGAGAGAGAACTAAGTGTCCTTTGTAGAAAAAGGAGCTGTCGCTAGCAGGAGGTGGGGAGACAGCTCTGGCTGAAGCTGCCCACAGAAGGCTCCAACACTGGAACGTCACTGGCTTCATGAAGGTCTTGGCAAGAGGCTTTAAAACAAAGAAAAGGTGGCGGTGGGCCCACTATGGGTCAGGATATTCTATGGGCTCCAGAAGAATGGGTGAAGCCATGTTATTTGGGAGTTAGAGCTTAGCACTCAGGAGTTTTGGTAGCACTTTTAGGAAAAGCTGCAGTGTAGAGCAGCTGGCCCAGGGTTGAGGTGACCCTGTTTGCCACCCAGCTGAGATGTAAAAATAGAGATGCTTGGCAGAAAAGTGTTTCTTGGCTAAAAAGGTACGGCATTGCTCCCCAGGACCCATGACTGTAAAGAGGGACAGTATGCCTAAATGTCACTAACATGAAGATTCACAGTACGGTACTGAAAATGGAGGTTGATGTAGAAGCAGCAAAGCTCCTGACTTTCAAAGCTCCAGGAGGCAGTGGACAACGAAAATGCCCTATGTCAATCTTATGGTAAATGAGCATGATTTTACAACATCACAGCAAAAAGCAAAGCTGAAGCAGCCTTCCTGTTAGGGTAACTTGTCCAAAGGTATTTAGAGATAACGGTAATTAGGTAGAAATTAGATCCAAACATGCTGGACGTGAGGAACATTTAAAAGAAAAATGCTGAGCTGTATTTAGTACAGTCACATACTGATGAACTCATTTCTGAATTCCTCAAATCTAGGTCTGTGGTATATGTGCTGAAAAAGCCTGGCAAAAAGCACTTGGATAAATTGTAAAAGCAGAGCATAATTTCACCTGTGGAATTTATGAAAAGGGCTGCACCGATTGCAGGTACTCCAAAGAGTGATGGCAGCTTAAGGAGCTGTGCGTGCAATAAAGCCACCATAAATCCCAGCTGAAATGAATCAATATCTTGTTCCTAAATTTATTCATTTGCAAAACTTGGAGGCTGGGTAGAGCTTATTAAACTATGCTCACTTTGTGTGTCTTAGGAGCAAGTATTGGAACTACAGCTGAACACATTTCTAACAATGAATGTACAGGAAAGACTATTTTGGTGTGAGCAATTACCCTACAGCATAGTTGATGCATTTGGTGTATATCTAAGAATAACGGATTAATGACTTCCAGGATAAATGTTGCTGCCTGGTGTTTTATGGCATAGGAGTAAAAAAAAAAAAAAAAAAAAAAAAAAAGTGGGACATTTATAAAACTGAGAAGGAAGTCCTGCATTCTGCCTCACCTCAGGAAAATATAAAGTGGGTGTGGATAGAAAAGGAAAATAGGATTTCTGAAGAAGCAGTGCTGTTGTAGGGAAGAATAAGCAATTGTACCAGGTTGTGGTTGTTGGATGTTCTTTCTGGTCAGAAATGGTACATATTACAAAGCAACCTCTCCTGTAAAATTAGCTGAAGCATTATCAGTTATGGGTTGCCAGCACAGCCGCTTTTGGATGAAGGTCTACAACATACCTTTGAAGCATGACAGATATTTGTACAGCAGGAGATAATTAAATTGGCCTCACGTCGGATAACAAAGTACTTTGTACAGGCTCTGAGAAGGGCATTATGCAAAAGCGATAGGGAATCCATCAGTCCCAGAGACTATTCCAGCAAAGAGATGCTTATACAGTGGGAAAGGGTTTGATTTACTGCAAGCAGACTTAGCAAAGGACTCAAGGTGAAAATGGCAAATAGAGCAAAGGAAAAAAGAAGTGCCCCATAGTCTGGATCTCCCCTAGTTTTGCTGCATAGAGCAGACAGATAGTGCAGAGAGGTAGTAAGCCAGTATGGCAGAGCAGATATTGGGATGGTGACATATTTAGCGGTGGAGGAAAGAAGAGAAAAGAAAGAGGCGGTTTAATAATTGCCTGCAGATAAAACCAAAGGATAGTTATAGAATATGCGCCCTGACGTTAATGAAAAACGGTTGCAAGCTTTCACAAGCTGCGAGAGGGAACCAGGAGGTGGTACTGGGAAGTAATAAGCATGAAAAGATGAGAAGCCACGTTTGTAATGATCACAGGAGCCAGAAAGCAGGCTCATGCTTCTCACATCCCCCAGCGCAGCTCTGCAGATTTCTACACTCGGCACAGGCACACTGGGCAGGCAGGGCTCTGGTTGCCAATAAATCCCCTCTGCCTTCCTAGGGAAGGCCTTACAGCATGTAGAAACACAGGTGGGATGCAGATGAGTAGCTTGGACAGGGAAATATGGCCAGTCCATCTGCTGGGCAGTGCCATGCAGGAAGGTATGGGCTTGGGTCCTTCCTAAGGGTGGCTGTGGGACCTGGCGCTCCCCAAAAGCTGCAGCTGTGTTTACGTAATGTGGATGCAAGGAGGGTTTGAACACATGCATGGAGTCTAGCTTTCACTTTAGATGCAGAATTAGATGAAGACAAGGATACGTGGGAGTAACGGCCTCAATAAAGAAGCAACAACAAGCAGTGGAGAGCAGTTTCTCCTCTGACCAGGTGCCCCACAGTTCTTCCATAAGGCTAACCTGTGGGGTTTTGCATGCAGAAATGGTTTCTTGAGAGAGGATGATCAGCAAATGCTGTGTTAAGCCCAGGACTGCTTGCTCTGCCCTTGTACTTGGGCAGCAGCCCTTCTGCTAGATGAATGATTTGCAGAGCTACTTTGTGGACTGGATTTGTGAGGATGATCTGGTTTAAAAAAAAAAAAATAGCTGAGGGGAAAAAGAAAGTTATTTTTAACCCAGATCAGTTCATTATTCATGCTTAACAGGAGAGCCTTATAAAGTCAGGAAGGCACAAGTGGGAGGGAAGCACGCTGCAGGGCAGGGTACGGCCTCAGCTGCCTCAAGCGGGGCTGTGGGGCCTGGGTTTTAGCCGCTGCTGTGAGTTCAGCTCTGGAAACATGGCAGGTCTCACTCTGCTCCAGGGTTTTTATTTTTACAGATCATTGTTCTGGATTTGAACTGAAAAAGCTAACTGTTAAAGGCTGCTGCTTTTCCAGGAAGAGTATCCCTACTTTCATTTTTTATTTTTAAGACTCCTAGGTTGGGAACAGGTAAAAATGTTTCTTTTTTTTTTTTTCCCCCCCACCCCAAGGCTGTGTTTTAACTCACAATTTCTCTGAGCTCACCTTAGGGAGAGAGCCCTGCCATGGAGGTAGTGGAGGAGGCCAGGTTAGGAGAAGGTGATGGTCGCTTCTGGCCTTCTGCGCTCCGACCCTCTGGCCAGCTGCCCGGTGGAGGCTGGGCTCGAGGCGTATAGGGTGGGCAACAGAAAGAAAACAAGGTAAAAGTAAAAGCTTGGCTCTTAAATCAGTAATAATCCTATCTCTTTTAAATCAGTAATAAACCTATGTCTTTATAATTGTTGGTGTTACAGTTGTGCTAAATCCATCCCTTTGTAGCAGTGGGGTGGCCAAGCACAACTAAGAGACAGGGCCTAGCTCAGAAGGGAAGAGAGGAAACTACGGGTGTGTTACCACCATTAACCGAGGCAGTCTGAGGCACATCTTGACAAAGGCTAGCCATCCTCCTGCCCATGGATGCCTTTTGTGGCAGCTCCAAAAGCAGCCCACGTTTCTCAAGCCTCGTCGCAGTGCCTGAAGTACATAAATGACTTTCTCCTCTTCTTTCCTTGTTTTCTTTTATCTTGGGAGATTACCGAACTGAGAGTCTGCCTTCTCATAATGAGGCCAGAGTACATTGGAATTATCTGCAGGCATCAGTTAATAAATAGCAGAATAAAAGGCAAAGAGCTGGCTGAGGGTGATGGGTGTCATCTTCACAGAGCAGCAGCCCCTTTCTGCACGGGGTGGGAGCAGGGGAAGACGAGAGCTGGGGCAGGAGGGTGCAGCTTGGCCGCGCTCCTCGTGCAATTAAACTAAATTGCCTAACTCTGTTACCTTCCCCACCGCCTCAGAAAGCCAGGGTCTAAACTGCTGTCAGGCTACCATTGCTAATGAGACTGAGCTATGCGGTGGCATGTTTAGTGTACCCTCTGCTGTGGTGGAGGAGAATGAAGTAAGAGACAGTGGATTGCATCAGTTGTGAGATTGCATCCAATCTCACAACCTGCTCTAAGAGAAAGCCATCAATTCTGATTTATTACTTGAGTGGCTATAGTAAGTCATTAAGCAGTCACCACTCATCATCTCAGCAGGAGATAGGACCAATGTAAACAAAAGCGTTATTTACTTGATATTCTTTTTTTATTATTATTTCATGCAGAACTTGTTGCACTGCCTATCAGTAAGGTTGCCCAACACTTTCCTTCAGGAAAAGCTGTTTTCAATTGCTTCTAACAATTCTTAACCATTTGGACTGTAATTTTCCACACCAGATACCTGGCTCAGACTGAGTAGTTTTGGAAAATTTCCAAGCCATTGTGGTTTGAGGGTTTTTTTGAGGTGTTACCTGGGGAATATACATTATTTTGTCCATGCTAAAATTTAACATTTTTTTTTTAGTACTTTGAAGTAGGAAGGTGGTATTTGCTGTCCCCATGGTGATCTGTCAAGATTTGGCAATGTTATAAACCTATGGAAAAAAAAATTTAAAAAACCCTCAGAACTGAGCACTGTCCTTCCCTTGCCAGCTCAAGGGTAATGGGATGTTGTGCTCCGAGAGTAATTGAGCAAATAATTATGTGCTGTTTGTTTGCTGAGTCTGCGGTTCTGTTTTCAGTACGAAGCTTGCAGATTTCTGTGTTTCTACATGTGTTTGTGTGGCAAAAGTGAGGCCAGCTTATCAGTCTCAGCTCCTAAAGCAGTAAGGAGATGTTTTCCCCTGAATAAGGACTGCAGGATTTGGCCCTCAGTGTGTAACTGAAACCTCTGTCCTCAATACAGGATTGTATTTATTTTTGACGGACCTGGAGCATGAAATAAAAAATGGGAAGCGCCTTTCCCTCCTCCAGGAAAACACAGCAATTAGTCAAAAACAATCATGTCTATAGAACATCACATGCCCAGGTATTCTAGTTGCAATCTTGTGACATTAGCAATGCAGATAAAATCTCATGTTTTCATCTGTTTGGATCAAGGAACCTAGAAACAGTGACTGTCTATTTATTTTTATGGTTGCTGAACCTCTATTAAGAGGTATTATGCATGGTGTTTGATTTTTCTGCCTTTACATCTTCACATCCCCATGGTTACTGTTTGATTAAACTTTGATCAAAGAAAAGAGAAATTATATTGTTAGTTTTTTAACCCTGTGTGGAAAGGGCTCTGTGGGTGAGAAAGTAAATTCTAATTCATACAGACACAAAATCTGAAATACTTTTTCAAGTAGAATTCCCACTTATAGGAAAAAAAAATTGGAGTTTTTAGCATGATATGGTCTTTTATTTTGTTCCTGGTATAAACTTGTCATTCCTTGTTTTTTCATCTATTGACTAGAACTGCCTGCTTGAAAAAGAAAGAACGCTTTAAGGCTGAAAAAACACCCTTACGTTCGATGTTAGTGATATTAGGCAATCGATGCTTGATTAGAAAATCAAAGTAATTTCCTTTTCATTCTTTGAAAATGTTCACTTATTTGCATCTATTCAGGCTGAACGTCAAAGGTAGGATAGATTGGTTACATCCTTGTGATGCTGAGCAGTCTCAGTGTATTGCTAGAAGAGAGAGAAGTAACCCACCCAGAACAACAGAGGATGCGAGCAGCCCGGCGCTTTTCATGTATCCATATATATATAGACTATACAGGGTATCTCGTATTGGACCAATTAATAAATGCTCAGCTGGATTTGAGCATCAGCAGCATATTTTTTCCTGATCCGTGAGGAGCCAGCTCAGATTCAGGGCATGCTTCTTGCAAGGCTTGATTGAGCAGCAGTACATATGCTCAGCAGTGCCAAGCACGTGGTGAGGGAGAGACAGCCGGGGAGCTTCTTCTCTGATGGGACCTGTTCGGGTGTTTGACTGTGGCTTTAGCATTACGTGTTACAGTGTGACATGGCCGGCTCTCCTCTGCATGGGGATGAGTGGGTCAGGATCAGGCCAGCCTGATCCTTGGTGTATTGGACCAGGGAGTGACAGAGGGATTGCAGCGTAGTTTAACAGGCAAATGTAGCTGGAGGCAGGCTGTAGAGCTCACCGTGGGAGTCTTGACAAGTCTGGTTTTAAGAGCCTCTGATATTCATCACAGTGCTTGCACTGGCAAGAGAAGAGGAAACTCCTGTGAAAGCAAGGAGTATGGGACTCCATCACAGTCAATGCTGTAAGCACGGGACTGTGCCAAGCTGGGTGGAAAAGAGGGATTCTCATCTGTTTCATGGTGCTTGAAGGGGTTGGAAAGAAATGTTAAATTTGATTTAAACCAGGAAGCTGGCAGTCAGAAAAAGCAGAGAGAAGCAATTGAGGTAAATACTACTACTGTGACAAAATTAGTCACAGTCAGGAGGATTGTTTGAAATATAAAATCATCCTGGGATAAGCATCACAAGCACTTAGGGAAAAATCCTTCAAATAATGTGGAAAATGGGACAGAGAGACAGAAAGTAGGGTTTTGCTTAAACTGAGGCAGCTAACAAACTTGATAGCAACCTGGCTAGCCCTTGAAACTGTGAAATGTGCAGGAGTTTTGGACTCTTACTTATACACATAGATTAATGTGATAATACTAAGAGACCTAGAAATTAACTACCTATTCATCTGCAAGGGGAAAGAGTGACTGGGGATTTTGCATCTGCTTAAAAAGGAGGAAATTGCACTAGAACTGTAGACCTGTGTCAAGTGAGCAAGAACATTTGATAGACAAACAGTTGATCTGGACTTCATTAAAAGTGAAAAATGTATGAGATAGGAATGTGCTTGAGAACCACACAGTTTGTGGCAAGTTACGATAGCTCCCTTCCTCCTTACACAAATCAGGAAACAAATGCCTTATTCACTTTTACATAACAAGCAGAGGTTCATTAATCATCTGCTCCAACAACAATAGGAGACAAAAACATTTTGGAGGTGTCTCAGATGAATTATAGTTGAAATTTGCCATGAATTTAAACACAAGTGCTTAAGAAAGTTGTTAAGATACAATTTCTATGTGGATAGATGACCCTTGGTCTTTCTCCTTTGCTCCTCTGCCCTGCTTGGCTATGGATTATCCCCAGGGATGACGGACAATGACATTAACTGCTTAAGGACTAACTTGTGGGGTGACTCAAAAAACTAATCAGGCAGGGGTCAAGCCCTCTGGCACTTTCAAATCACTAGTTTTTACACCACATGGGAAATGGCATCCAGTTGTCCACATAACAAATTCCTCTCTTCATGCAGCCAGATGTAGGGCACTAGGAGGAAGAAGAATAGTGCAGCCTTTAAAAGGGGGAAAGCCCCCATCAAGAGGCCATTTTAGGCTAACTCCAGAATACAAATTGAAGTGAATGAAACTTCCTAATGCTCTAGCTAAGGACAGAAATGCATCATACAAGCTCTGTCACTGAGGCATCAAGAGAAATATGCAGAGCTCTGAACTGAAAACTGTTTAGAAATGGTCACAGTAGCTCTTTTTATGCACTCCAAACACAGAGCATACCATTATATACCATTACAGTCAATATCTAGGACTCTGAAGTTGCTGAACCCTTAAAGTTCTCTTTCTCATCTCTTTCTCCTCTCCCTAAAGCTGAGGGCACAAACTTGCTGAACCAACAAAAGTGCTGCTCAGTCAGAAGTGTGGCAGACAGATGCCTGGATGATCTGTGTAGCTACTCACCGCTTCTTCTGGTCATCAGGAACTGAAAGAGAAAGAATGGGATTTAATTTTAGAGACTTCTTTGACTGATGTTAGTACTTCTTGAAATGCATGTAACTGCAAAGTACTTTATTGAGCCTCTACACTTTCCACCCAGGTGTCATGCAGTTCAGTTTTGGATTCTTACCAGACGGTGTTGCATGTATATGCCTATTTCTTGTTGGTTAGCCAAAGGAAAATGACTGAAAAAGTCAGTTTTAAAAATGCCTTAGGCTAGTTGTGCCCTTCCTTTCACAGCATTGTTGGACAAATGTGGGAGAAAGAATAAATGCCTGACAACTGAGAAGCAGACAGTAAATTATTGTCAAATAAGAAGATGAAATAAAGGCAATGAGAATTCTTGGCACTTATTATTCTCTACTACAATGGTTTGATGGTTATATGCATCTGGGACCGTACAACATACACATTCAAAATGCACTTACAAGGGCTACTCTTGGCTTTCTGGAACATGGCTGCTTCCTGCTTGATTGCTCATCCACCTTTCTCCATCCTCTAAGGAAACTTCTGCCAGTTCCTCCACTTCTCTCTGCCATCTCCTGATTCACCCATGCTTCGGCACTTCACATGGGTCTCTTCTTCCTTCCAGCACCCAGAAGATTTTTTGGTTCTTCCTCTAAGATCCCAGCTCAACACTTGGAAGCGGCTTCTAAAAACCCAAGAATGATCCTTAAGGGGACATTGCCAACAGCTCCACAGCAGAACCAAGAATCTTTCTTACTACCTATCCTAGCACATGCTACAGCTGGGATTAGGAACAGATGTATTTACAAATTGTGAAAAAAGTAAAGGTGTTCTGAAAATGAAATCAGAGATGTGAGATTTGTGACAGGAAAAGTTGCCTATCACACATAATCAGAAAAGAGGGAATCAGAAAGAAATGCAAAACTGCACAAACTGGGCCAGCTCCCCAGATACTCACAGCAGATACACACAGGGCTCAGATCTTATCACAGGAGCTTTACCGATATTGCAAAACCATTGTGATGGTTTATGAAAAAGGGGAACCCAGAATTTACCAGAGTGCAAAAAAACCTCTTGAGACTGTTTTCATTTTAGCCTACCCACATTTCCAACCCTTGGGGGAAGATTTTAGAAAAAAACAGTACTTAACAGACTGTGGGAAGTCTTGACTCAAGAGCACAAATACTACCTGGGAAGGGAAACGTTTCAGCCTCCTGAAACTGAAAACTGATAATGCAGTGATGGCAGCTCAGGTTGAAAGGAGTCATGATAATAATGAATTATTTCACTGAACCCCAAAAGAACCCATGAAAATAGTGGATGTGTATGAGGAACCCTAGAAAGGCATCTCCTCTTAGTTATCAGAGCAAGGTTACATGCAACTGCTGTATTACTGTGGCATACTGGGTAGTGCTAATGCAGGCACATGCTGGACTGTTGAGTACGGCCCATTAGTCCTCACCTTGGCTGAAACACAGGCTGGCAAAATGGCCAAAAATTCCAAGATATTTGATTTGGAAGCTAATTTAGATTTGAGGTGACTTTCCTAACAGACAAACATAGAGTAATGAGTTTGTACAGGGTTTTTAAATTACTAATTTTTCTTTGATTTTCAACAGAATTTGATTAGTAGAAACATGTCTTTTGGTAAATTTATGGTTTAATTGAGTGAGATTCTTGAGACAGCAAGAAACTAGGCTTGATGACTTGGGAGATCCCCTTTAGGTTAATGGATATAGCCCATACATATTGATAAGCCATGGCATATAAATAGATAAATGACTTCTGGCTGATGTGTGAAGCCATGCTAAACCTGACAGTGAGTTGTCTTGAAAACTCCTTCATTTGGGTGGATGATGCTCTGTGAAAACCTGTAAGGACTGCCAGTGGGTCTGCTGATGTTTAAAGTGTGGGAGCTGCAGCTTCGTTATCCTCCTTTGGGGTTAATGTGGGGTGTTGTATGGAGAGGTGGCAATGGGAGACCTTAGATCCAGAGGCCAAACTCTTTCTCTTTCAGGCCAAACAAGCCCCTTTATGTAGTAAAAACAGCAGGGACTGGGAGAATATGGGCATTAGGCTAAAAGCAGACTAAACCAAAGTTGTTCGGGGCTGAAGATGACTGGCTGCAGGTGAGTGTGTTGGAGCATGAAGCGTGAGGAAGGCATGACCTCGAGAGGGAGCAGAGAGAGTCTCTTGGACTCGGCGTTGCTGGAGTGATAATCAGTTGTGACTCTGAGCACACTACAGGAGGCAATTTGTTCTGCTTTGCTCAGGAAAGCAATCTTTGTGTTCAGCACTGTAATAAGACAAGACTAGATTGAGAATTCATCTGCTCAGTGTCATGTAGAAATCTTATCCTTCAGGAACATCCCTGCGAGACCCTATGTACCGAGTGGCTAACCACATTCAGGTGAAATGAGGCAACAGTATTTTCCATGTGTACCTAGATTGTAAAACTGCCTCTTTTTTGATGACTTTGTTTCCTTGTTAGAGATGAAAATTTAAAAAGTGCAATGCATACTGTGTGCGGCTGGCAGGACAGGGAGGAATTTTCCCTGGGGTGTGCTCATGGGGTTTCTACATCATTTCCCTGGAGAGTCTGTCCCTCGCAAAGACAGTACTATTGCAGGAAATTAATGGCTTACAAAGGCTCACCAGAGCACCAAACATCTTTCTAATTACTTCACTGTATACAGAATAATTATAGAAAAAGAAGGATGAAAGCCCAACTGAAGTACAGAGGCCCTTGAAAAATGCCACCAGGTCAAACACTGCTGCCATCTCCTTCTCCTTTCCTATTGACCTGTCCTTTCATCTCAGCATTAACTGCCCACTTCCTTTAAATATCTTTTTATCCTAACCAACTCTCTTAATTCACAAAGCTGCTTGAACTTGTTTATTTTTGTTGACTGCCTGCAACAGAAGGCTTTAATGCTTCATTCCTTGTAACTGAGTAAGCTTTCCGGACTTGCATTGCTTCAAGCAGCCAGGCAGTGGTCATCTGCCCGGACAATGCTAACTTGGCTTCTTCAGCTGGCAACAAAATAGACTCCATGAGTTTTGGGAGTAAGAGAGGGTGAAGGAGAATAGTCACTGTAAGTAAGACGTGGTGTATAAGGGAGAGTGCATATCTTGTACCTGTAAACACAAACAGGGAAAGTTCTGCTTCATTTATCTGCAGACTGAGAAAACTGCTTGATATTCTTCCTCCTCGGCAGAAAATGACAGCACACAAAGCGATCGCATTATTAATTCAGATGAATAGTAGCACACATCCCTGCATTATATAATTATTTCATTAAAGTGAAGGATCAGTTTAAAACTTCATTAAAATCTAACCACCAGAAAATAATATGATTCCACTGACATTTGATTTAATTAAAATCTGTAAGTTAGGAATATTAAAATGTGTATTAGCTCTAGAAAGTCTCTGAAAGCAGCATTGCCCGGGACCTTACCCCTCTACGTGCCGTGCTTCTCAGAGAGCGGGGGGTAGCAGATGGGCACAAGGAGTTCTTGGGGTCCCGACTCAGTAAAGCTCAGCGACACCAGCAATAAAGGTGGCCTGCACACAGTCGCTCAAAACATCCTTGAATTAGTCAAGCAGGGTTTCCACATCATCAAGATAAGTATTACTCGTTCAATTCAGTCTCGAGAGTTGAAGAACCAAATTGATTCTCTGAACTGCGAGAAACAATGGCTCCAAGCCAAAGCCCACTGAAACCAAGACAAAGATCCCCTGCTCACTTCAATAGCTTGCTGGATCTCACCCAACGCGAGTAAATGACATTTTTTTTCTGAAGTGAGTTTCTTTTTCCTGTGGCAGCTTCGCAAAATATTTTCCATTGTGGCTACCTTCATTCATACGCTGCTGTTCTCCTACCTGCAATTTCAGACTCATATTGTTTCCAATACTTTATAATTTTGCATTGTCAGGATAGTTTTCTCTGTGGTTTCATAGAGTGAGTTGACCTAGTTAAAATTAAAGGTTGCCAGCATAAATTAGATTAGGTTGTCTAGTGATCTGAAAAAGTGCTGTAACATGCTGTGTTTGTCTTTCCGTTAATAAGAATGGCTGGGTAAAAAGACAGCTATTAGAGCTACTCGGTTTACACTGTTATAATTACAGGTCTGATGGTATCCTATTAGGACGCAACAAGACCAAGTGATCAGTTATTTCAACTGGAAATATAATAATTCCACTGTTTTATTTTTAGCTATGAGATTTCACATTCCATTTGAAATGCATATGAATCTAGTTAGTAATAAAGTAATACCATTTACTGACAGCGAGGATATTTCTACCTTCCTAAGAACATCTATATTGTGAACTCTCAAGCCTGAGATAAAAAGAATATCTTATCCCAAGCTTTGGAGATTGCAAGAAGTGGATATCTTGCTCTCCATATCTTAGCACAGGCCCAAGGTCTCTTGTTCACGAGGTATGAATACAGCAGACATAGGAAGGGCGATGTATGTTACCAGCCTCCTCTACCAACAAACATCTTGAGTCTGACTCTTTCTAGGCACAGTGTAAATACTTTGAGGCTGACCTACTGCTGGAATAACAGCTGGCTCAATCTTCTTATGCTTGCCCTTAAACCTGTTTTGTTTTTTTTTTTTCACAGTGAAAAGTGGACTAATATCTCCTTAAGAAGGGTATTTTCTCCTGTTAGTCCTATTGTTCCTGTAAATACCTCTCATCACCACTAAAAAAGGACAAGAGGATAATGGATATTCATCCTGAATGGAGTCCAGAAGCATTTCACCTTGGGAACTGCATCACTCTTTGCAGGCAGAATCCCTGCAAATGTCAAAGTGAGGTCTATTAATAATAATAGATAGATAATAATTAGTAAATAATTGATGTTGACATGGCCATTTGCTGCTGTGTATAGCTCTGCTGTGTGCATGGTAAGCTGAATGGTTGGCTCCACTGGCAAAAGCTGTATTGCTTTTTGGCTTGTTGATATCCATCTGTCCGTTACTCCACTATCTAATGCATGGGTGTGTAGAGATTGTTACGCTGAGCTGTGGGAACAATTCCCCACAACTCTATCAGACCATAACTCTTTCTTCTCAAGCCAATTTTTAACACAGCTGCAGCCCAAAGAGACTCTCTTTTGGATCCATTTTTCAATGTGGAAACTGTTATTGTTTTAAACCTATTTTCTGCTCTTTTGTGTGCTTTGCTGTTTGTTACTAAGAATTCAATCTATCTGTCAAAAAATGCACCTGGGAATGGTTTTTGCATTGATTGTAGAATGGTTTTGTTATTTTTTGGGCTATGGCTGTATTATGGCTGTCATCTTAAAGGTATTGGGACACTTCAAACCTGCTGTTTTCTTCCTTCCTTGTGCATAGTCAGTTGGTATTTTGAAAAGAGAGGAGGGAGAAAGGAATGGGATGACTGAGGATGGAAAGACTTGGGGCAATGAACAGGGAAACATTTTTTTCTCAGTTTTTCTTTTGGAGGAACCAACTTGTGTTTGTACCATTTCTGAGTGGCTGCAGCAGAAAGTTTCTGCTTCTCTGTGGGATCTGCATCATCTTAGTTTTCTACCTCAAATGTTTCACCAGTTTATGCTCCTGGGATATCTCTATCTGAATGCCATGTAGTCCTTGCTATCAGAGAGGAGCACTAATGAGATACCTGCCCCTAATAGCATCCAGCATTGTGTAGCAGTGGTTGCTACAGAGTGCCGTGTAAGATTATCAGCTTCCCTTGGCTTTTGGTAGGACTGTTTTGTTTCCATCCCTGTATCCCAGCAGTGTTATTTACCCCCACCACATCCTGGCCCCTGTGCTCAAGAAACAGCTTTATTTCTACAGTTGGGCACACATTGCCTCTTCTTCAGTATCAGCAAGCCTAGAAAATCCAAGTCTTCTTTCCTAAAACATAAGGATGCCCTGGAGCGTGCTCATAGTGTGGTTTCTCAAGGCTGGGCTAGCTGGAAGAGGGAGCATTACAAGAAATGGGCATGGGAGCACAAATACAGATTTTAATGATCGGACTTGAAATTGAGGGCCGGGCAAATATGTGCTAACATAAGGCAAGTTGTGCTGGTAAACAAATCTAGCATAGTTGAAAATAGAGCTGCTTGAAAGTTATTTAACAATGCATGGCACACTGCAGTGGTTCAGAACAGCCAGGAAGGAGCGTCTCGGATAATAAAAGCTGTAGTGGAGTTTAGGTAGGTGTGAGATGTTTGTCTGCACTGAATAGCATTAGGGGCTTGTTAAGGCCAAGCAAATAATAAATCACTGACTTCAACAGACTGTACTGTTTACTAAGTCCTTACATTTAGATTTACACAGTGAACCAGACTGCCAGAATGCATCTTGAGTTAGTAAACTGATACTCCTCAGCTGAAGGAGTTAGCTTGATTTATGTGATAAACAGTATGCACACTTAAAGAAAATCAAGGTAGTTTCCTCATACAGAGCCTTACATGCTTCAGTGCCTGCATGGACACTCCCTTTTGCACTATTGCCAGGGAGAAATTCTTGGCTCTGGTCCTCAAATTTCCTGAAGAAGGTATAGCAGATGTTTGGAGATATTCCTTTTAAGGGTGAAAAAACCCACTATCATCTCTCTTCACTGAAGAGATCTTACACCTATTGAATCTACAATCCATTGGGCTTCTTTCTTCACTCTTGACATAGAAATCACTTCACTGTTCATAATCCAGCAAACCTAAAGCTTTCTTGTCCACAGCCTCTCAGGATCTATTTAGACAGCAAAAGCTATCCAGATGCCAGCACTCATATCAGTGCTGCATTTTGTGCTTGAATGGTTTAGCGCTATGAAACTTAACTCTGAGACAAGTGCTTGGAAACCCTGCCCAAGGGACAAAACCTACATTCGACCTCCTGTATTCCCCATTTGCCTTCCTTGACTCTCCTGCAAATTTTCTTGCCTGACAGTTCATTACCTCACATGAGCGTATGGTGGACAACCCTGTCCGGAGTTTAAACAACATGAGTCATGACTCTTCTATACCTCATGCTGTCTATGCCAGCCAGCTTTGCAGATCTGCCTGCCCTCCATTTTTATCTAAGCTGTGTATCCATGCCATCAAGACTGCTTCACAACCTTGGTTGGTAGGTAGACTTTGTATTATTGAAGGGCTTAGGGTCACCCACTGGGCACACTTGCAGACCATCACTCAAGTGAGAAGGAAAGGTTACTCATCTACCACCACTGACCTTCTGTTCTCTGTTTTAGTCCCTGTTGAATTTTCAGGAAGCCAGGAGATATACTTGATCCCCTCTTTTGGTTTTGTATGCAACCCTGGTAGTGGTGATGGTAGTAGTAGCAGTAGTAAAACATGGGAGAATAGGTGGATGGAGATGCCACTGGGGGTACCACTGAGGCAAATATTCCCTGACTAACAGTGTTGCGTGTGTGTGAATGTAGATGGAGACAGCACATCTCAAAGAAGGTTGATTAAAGGTGAATAATCTTCCTTTTCATAATGGACCCCATGAGGCTCTCTGAGGTTGCTACAACAGACTGAGTGAACAGCATCGTTGCACAGTTCTTTTAACAGCCCTACATATTTTCCATTATTGAAAATGGTTTGTTTTACAGATCAGATGCCCCATTAGTATTGTTATGATTTCTTGTCATTCTGACATCAGTTGCATTTTATCCCATGTGATTTCTAGAATACATCTAGTGTTGAATTTTTTTCAGGCCAGCAACAGCTTAATCCTCTTCTCATCTTATTACAATATGAGAAAATTGAGATTGCTGGGGGGACATTAGTTAATAAACACATTGCCTGTACAGTTGCCAGACAATTGATGCATTTTTCCATCTTTATTTAATAGGATGCTATTTCTCATATTGAAATATTCAGGCTATAGCGGTGGAGAAATTCTCAGTGTGCTACAGATAAATTCACACTGAAGGAAAAAAAACCCCGGAAATGGTTACTACTTTAAATGAAGAAGGAAAACCCCTATTAGGCAACTTGCTTCATCTTTTTTGTTTGACTTAAAGCTGAAATCTAAAACCTGATTCTCCACTTGCACTGGTTTTATATTTGTCCCATTGACTTCAGTGGAATTAATCCTAATTTACATTGGTATGAGAAGAATTGGATCACCAAGGTCTCATTATTCCAGACTGTAACCAATGACCTGGTAGAGCTTTTTATTCTCTGGCTACGAGGATGCTATAAGGGTTGAGAGATTGTTCGCAGCACAGACAGGAAAATGAGATAAGACAAAGCAAAAATAAAGTGCTTCAGACTATTTCATTCCAGGGGGCTTGTCCTCACAGGCCACAGGGGATGGCTTTGCATTTCCATTATGCCACCGTGTGCCTGGAATTGCATTCCCCAGGCATTTTCTCCAGAGTGCTAAGAGAGCTCACTGACAGTGTCTGGATACACGACATACTCCTGACAATGATCAGCTCTAGTTCTTAGTCTCTGCCAACATCCCTTTCCTCTCCTCATCCCTTTTCTTTTAACACTTAAGGAGAATAACCATGTTTTTAAATCAAGTAGCTGCTCTGTAGAAGAAATCAGTGGTGAGCAAAGCACAGAGCAGGCAAGTGCTGACAGGGATGCCAGAGCATCCTTTTTTCCATTTGCAGTTTACTGTACCGCCTAATAAAGACTCTGGAACAAAAAGTAACTTGGTATATTACATATTTATATATAAATTACAGCTGGATTACTCAACCTCAGTGATAGCAGGCAGCAGCTGTTGGTTCTGTGCTTGGCCATAAGGGGAGAAGCACTACCACCTCTTCTTCCCCCACCCTGCCTCCATACTACAGGCTCTCACTTTCCCAAGGGAGGACGCAAACTGCATTTATCTGCCCCACACCACTACCACTCCACAGCTTGCAGGCCATCAGTGGTACACATATCACCCCTAGGAATCTCTGTTTCAGTTCATTTCCATCCTTGTGCACCATACTGCTTATGTTCACTGAGCTCTGTTGCACTGTGCCTTTCTCTTCAGAGTCCCACCCTGCTCTGTCTCCTTGTCCTCTCGTGGCTTCCAGACCCTCCTGACAAAATCTTACTCATTTTCTGACCCCAGTTCTGTCTGGCCAAAGTTAGGCTGTTTCATCTGATCTCCCTATGTTCTACAGATGCAGTTCAGCCCTGTCCTCCTCCCCTGGCAGATGTGATCATTGCCCAGAAGACCTTTTCCTTCTGTCTCCTTACAAACCATTTGAAGGCAGCTTGGAAAGTTACCCCTCTAATTTGACAGCGTTTCATACTTGCCATGCTCAGGTCTGACGCAGTGCAGACTACGTCTAGCTCCAACAGCGTGTGTTTAGACTTCTAACTATCCATTGAAATCAATAGTAGGAGCCCAAATAGGAATTCAAAGCCTAAATGTTTCGTTGGCCCTGAGCTTTGGTCCTATAACAATACTCTGAATAAACTTAACCTTCCTTAATCCTTCCACCAAGCCAACGTTTGTCCCTTCACCATGGACTGCAAAAAAAAGGAGTTTGTGTTTACAAATGACCCATCTTGCAGGGAAAAAATAATCCCTCTGAGCTCCAGAGTTCTCTAACACAAAACATTAGTGTCTTTGCTGAAGGGATAAAACTTCATTCTTGATTGAGAAAACTGAACAAAAAAGCGTTTGATCTGATTGACACAGCTATTCTGGTTGCATTGGGTAGTATGTTTAATCAATAAGCTTTGTCCTTCGGAATACTAATGCTTATCTTGTACTTGCTGCTTCTCAAAATACTGTTTGCTATAGAATTATTTGTTTAATATGATGGACAAATATCTGACTCCACCAAGAAAGCCTGAAAGTCACAGAGTGTGAACAGCGGGGCTGTTCTTTGGGAGCCCAGGTAGGGTGGCTTCTAGATAATCACTCCACCCTTAATTTCTTAGCATATCTGTTAAATATGTTATATTTTCTTGGAAATTGTGTCTGAAGTGGCCACAGATTTCCAGTGTGGTAGTATATAGTGACTACGACTACTATGGACTCTTATTTGGAGATCAAGTACAATCCAGTAAGCAGTCATTCTGTTTCAGTTCAGTGACTTTTATTTAATGTCAGTAGTTACTGAAAACTGACTTCTTCATGTGCTTTGCAGATATTAATGAAGAGTAAAAAAATTAATATCTGCATGTATTGGAATACTAAAATACAAATCAGGTACATTTTCTTTGACTGGTGCTGCTCAGCTCAATAATATCCTTCCATACAAAAATTAAGTTGTAGGAGGTATAAATATTTACATTACCATTAGAAGGAGGACTACTATGTCTGGATCATCTCTCTAAACCTCCACAGACTCTTACTGAAGATACAATTATTGAAGATGGAGGCACTGGGGGTAATATGCTACTGAATTTGGAGTAGGTTGTTAAAACTTAAGCAAGTCCTGAGTCAGATTTCCTTTAAAGTTTCATTTAAAGTCAGTCACGATGAGTAGTTATTGGTACAAGCGATGAAAAAAATTAGTCTTTATTCTGGGAAGTTGGATTATAATTTAACTATTATTCTGCCAAGAGACTACACCTTTGTGTAAACTGCTAGACAGTTAGAAAAAATGGTCATGGTTTTTCAGAAAATGTCCCACATATCTTAAAAAAGGCATAGGAGCTTTAACAAAACACACCATAGATAAACAAAGTGCTTTGAACAAGATATGGAAGCTGCAGAAATATGACATTATGTTTGTCTTGGCTGGTTATTGCTGCATTCATGAATATTTTTTCTACCTGTTTTTAAATGAATAATGCTAATGTAGTTTCTCAACAGATATCAGTAATGATTTTGGAAGGCTGAGACATTTACTGAATATTTTATGTAATTTAAAAGGGCTTTCTTTGACTTACTGACAAAGGCTATTGCCATTTACATAATTATAAAAAAAGAATCTCAAAATGTATTTGAGGTGATCCTACACTTAAAACACAGAGTTTTGAATACAAACAAAAATTTGACTAATTTTTAATAGCACCTGTGAAGGAGGTAGTGGCATACTTTAATAAATACAAAATTGTAGATGTACATAATTATTTACAGTTCATGCAGAGAAGCAAATAAGAATATTGTATTTGTTTGTTCATAATGAAGTTGTTACCTGCTTCACACACAGCCCTTGTGGAATTGAGTATTTCTCAATAGTATTAGAAACAACTGTTTCAAAATAAACAAGAAAAAGCTCAATAAAAAGTAGTTTATAAGCACTATATTCTTTAAAAATATTCACCAGTCTGGGTTCAAAATAAATAAGGTATACAGAATACACGCATGTATATGTACTGTGAATCCCCCCTAGGAACTTCTGTACCTGTGACTCAATTTGAAAAAAAATTGGTAGAGGAGTGGCAGTCTCAAAAATAATGTATGCTTTTACATGTGAGGAAGGAGAGATGGCTGAGTAAAAGAAGTATGTTAATATTGGCACCTCCACTGAGAGAATGATGGCAATATTACTGAGGAACACCTAAGAATCCACAGAGAGGAGGGATATTGTGAATATTCCAGCTGCAGTACAAGTCTCGATCAGATAAAAAGAAGCTTTATTAATGCTACTGCTCTGGAACTCTTTTTTTAATATATATATATTTGTTTCTATGCACAGATTCTGGGCTCTCTGGAGTATTAAGCTCTTTGAACACTGTATCTGAAGAAAGACTGGAATCAGGCCATGAAGGAAGGGGCTGGTTTTTTACCTAGGGACCTCACCTCCAACAAAAGCCTTATCTCATTTTACTGTTGTGTCAAACCAGCACGGTGCATGCGCCCTGCCTGCCTCGCCGACGAGCTGCAGCACGGTGGATAGAAAGTGTTCATTTATCGCCTAGACAAGCTCTAAGGGGCTCTGCTGCAACTCGCACTTTTGCTGAGAAAAGGCCACATGCTGGGCTAAGTTCATTTGTACTCGAACTCCATTAAAGCTAATGGGCTTTCCCTGGGGATGAAGATGGTTCCTTGAAGCTAGGCGGAAATGAAAGAAGACATCACTTAAAGTGAGATGAGATATGACTGAAATGAAATATGAAACCGTTTATTCCTGGGTCAGGAGCTGGTTTTCCTTTTTCAGTTTATCTCTTGGCCTGGAAAGAATTTTATAGCATAGGCTATCCATACCCTTATCTAGGCTGGATAATAAACCATGCACTAGGAAGCATATGCTTCCAGACTGTGCGGCTTCCTCTTCCTCCAGCCCACTGCTTCCATCTCACTCTTGCTAATCTGTCTATTGGATAAAAACAGCATTAATATTTTTTTTTTCCTTTCTTGCCCCAGCTGAAGCCTTCTTTTCTTGAGCAAAAAAAAATCTAACGCTTTCTTGGTTCTCAACCTAAACTCAGTAGTGATGTATGTGTTAATAATTAACTGAAATGTGTCTGATGATAGCTGGCTCTTGCCTAGGCATATTTGATAGTGGGTCATCAGCTGAAAGTGCAGGCAGTGTTGGCCTTCAAGGGTGGTAGCGTCTTAGGTTGCAAGACTCTGGATTCCTCTCCTACCTTTTCTTTATGCCTTAGTGCTTTCTCAGTCCTCCCAGAATTTGTGCTATCAGGGTTTCTGCCCGTCTCTGGGCTGCCAGAGCACCCCTGTTGGGAAATACAGCAGTGGCACGGAGCACCCGTGCTCAGCACTGACATTCAGACTCATTTGGCGTCCCTAAATGGGTCAGGCTGTTTGGCTTCTCCATGAAGAGTCATCGTGTCTCAGTGTGTCTCCAAAATGCCGTCTCCTGGGTCATGCAACACAGAAATTAGGAATGGGAACGGAGTTTAGTGTTAAAGCCATGCATCAGGACAGGGCTCTGAAAACTGTCCTTTTCAAACTTCTATGAATTGGAGCCTTTTTGAAGTGATGCCTGACTTTGTATTTGTATGTTGAGACAAGATGAGCTGATCCATCTTAGATGATACCCGATGTACAACATGTCTTTCTCTATACTCCAGGTGTAAGAAAGCGTGACTTTTCAACTCAGACTATATATAGAGACTTGTGTGTATAGTTGCCTCATCCAGTCTTCACTGTTGGACAAAGTGATGGCCGTGACATCTCCTTAGGCATCTTCTAGCAAATTCAGTTAGAGATGTGAGTGTTCATCTGAAAAATGCACCTCACAGCTTCAGATTGGTTGGCATCAAACAGAGACAAAAAGAGGTATCAAAATCAGTGGTCATTCAGGAAGGACTTGTGCAGGCTACCTCTGAGTATGCAATGTCACACAGTGTGTGGGAATTTGTTAAAGTTTACAGTCACTTCTTACACAGAGCATATGACCTGGGCCTGAGAGGACGTATGATTAATGGTGCCAGCTGGAAGCCACTCCTAAACTCCCCCAAAGTTCACTGTATGGAAATAATAACCACCTGGTATTATTTCGCTGGGCAACGTGGCATCAGGAGACAGCAAGTTTCTTCCTTGAAGACTATGACAACAAGGAAGTGCTGAACGAAGGAGCTGTGTGTTGCAAGGATGTGCTAATCGTTTTTAAATAGGTAGCCCACAAAAGGACAGTGGGAGGGTACACCTCCTTCAGAAATGCTGCTGGGAAAGGCCTGTCTGTCATTCAGAGGGAAACAGGAGAAGGTAAGAGAGTTCCTCTCCTTATCTATTTTGATATTCTCCTGAGGACTAAGTAGCTAGCTCTCCTGTAAAGCAAGGGCAAGAGACCTTGGTAAACTCTGGTCCCTCCTAAACTTAAAGAACAGCTGTGCCTCCCTCCCACTGAACACCATGCCATATCCAGCTGTGCTGAGAGTGGAAAGGGCTTGGAAAAGGAGGCTCAAAGCACCAGGGCAAGGTGGCGGTGAAGGAAACACCCAGGGCATAACTGCACCAGCCACCTGCCACGGGGCTCACTGCTGGAGTTGGCGAGCCCCTCCACTCTGGTCTAGGACTAGTCCTGAGACCTTTATAAGAAGATGATGACCCAGGGCTGTTACTAAGCTCACTGAGGAAATGAAGGACCAGGGCAGGAGCACAGCCTCTCCTCTGAAGTGCCAAAGGTGCACCCTGTAGGCAGGGGGGGCTAAGCCTGTGCATGCAGCTCCGGTTCCCACCCACGAGGCTGATGGAGGCAGCGCCATCATAGAACCACAGAATGGTTTGGGTTGGAAGGGACCTTCAAAGATCACCCTGTCCAACCTCTCTGCCATGGGCAGGGACATCTTTCACTAGATCAGGTTGCTCAAAGCCCTGTCCAACCTGACCTTGAACATGTCCAGGGATGGGGCATCCACAGCTTCTCTGGGCAACCTGTTTCAGTGTCTCACCACCCTCACTGTAAAAAATTTCTTCCTTATGTCCAATCTAAATCTACCCTGTTTCAGTTTAAAACCATTGCCCCTTGTCCTGTCACTACAGGTAAAAAGTCTCCATCTTTCTTATAAGCCTCCTTTAAGTATTGAAAGGCCACAATAAGGTCTCCCTGCAGCCTTCTCTTCTCCAGGCTGAACAACCCCAACTCTCTCAGCCTTTCTTCACACGAGAGGTGTTCCAGCCGTCTGCCCATTTTCATGGCCCTCCTCTGGACCCGCTCCAACAGGTCCATGTCTGTCTTGTGCTGGGGACCCCACAGCTGGATGCAGCACTCAGGTGGGGTCTCACGAGTGGAGCAGAAGGGGAGGATCATCTCCCTCCACCTGCACTCGGCCTTGCTGAACTTCACAAGGCTCACATGGCCCTGCTCCTCCTCCTCGGGGCCGGCACCCGAGACATCCCGACCTGCAGGTCACCTCCCCCGGGGACCCCGCACAACCCCTCCCGGGGCAAGCCGCCGGTCTGTGGGGCCAGGGCAGGGCAGAGCAGGGCAGGGCAGGGCAGGTCCGCGCAGCCGGCGGGGGGCCGCTCTCCCGCGGAGGGGTGTCACCACCACGGGCGCCCCGCGGACCGCGCGGGGCCGACACGGAGCCCGTTACCCGCCTCTCGGGGCAGCGGAGGGGGGCGGTTAGCTCGCTCCCCCCACCCCTTCCCGCCGCCGCCGCCCCCTCCCGGACGGGCAGCGGCGCGGGGCGGTGCCGGGGCGGGGCGGGCCGACTCCTCTCCCCGCCCTCAGCCGCGGCGGCGCCTGGCCTCTTTGTGCCGCCCGCCCGGGCACCGCGCTGCCCTCCGTCTCGCCTTGCTTTGCCGCGGCGCTGCCCGCCCGGCTCCGGCCGCCGCCGAGGGGATCGGCGGGTCAGCCCGCCCTCGCCCTGCTGCGGGGCTTCTCCGTCTCCGCCGCTTTACCCCGCTTCGTCCCTCTGCCCCCGGCGCGGGCTTCTCGCCGCCCCTTTCCCCGGGCTGTCTGTCAGCCCGCCCTGCTCGCTGCCCCTCCGTGCCTGTGTCCGTGTCCCCCCCCCCCCCCGCCCCCGGACCTCCCCCGCCGGCGGGGATGGCGCCGCTGACAGCGCCCGTGCGCGCCTGAGACGGCAGGGGCGAGCCCACGGCCGCCGCGGGAGGAGGAGGAGAGATGAACCGCTTCCAGCCCGGGGTCGCGCTGCTGCTCTCGCTGCTGTGGGAGGTGAGGTGGGCCGGGGGCGGGGGCGGGGGGGGGAGCGCTGCTCTGCCTGCCTGCGGCGCCGCCGGCAGCCCCCGGGGCGGCGGGTTCACCCCGGGAGGGCGGGGGGGGATCTGCCATCAGTCGCGACCTGGAGCGGCGCGGCCGGCGGAGAGGAAGCTGGCAGCCCGTACCCAGCCGGGGGGTGTGTGGGAGGTGGTGTGACAATATTTATTTTGGGGTTAATGTCCCTGCCGGAGCGGGCTCGGCTCCACAAGCTCCCGGGCAGTGTGCGGTCAGGAGTGCGTGGGGGCGGCGGTGCGGGGCTCTGCTGCCTTAGGAGGCTGCCGGGGTATAGTAGTTACGGCTGTTAGCAGCGACCTGGCTTGCTTTCTTTTTAATGTTTTATTCTGGAGGCAGAAGAAGATTATCTGTGGTGTGCTGGAGCGGAGTAACACGGGACCTGTAGGCAGGGGCACAAGTTGTTGGAAGCTGTCTCTTCCTAGTAGGCTGGCTGGCTTTCCAAGGGACACGAAACGTGCACCTTTCAGTAAGGGTTAAATGGAAGGTGCATTTCTTATTTTTATTTTAAGTACCTTTCGTGGACAAAATCTACATTGTGAGGTAGAGGTGCGGCAGCATAAGCTCCGGAGGAGCCGTGGTGGCACCGAGCAGCGTGGTTAAACTTCTCGGAAAGCCTCAGTAGTGCAGCTTTAGTAGTTACAACAAACAAGAAAATGAACAACAACAACAACAAAAAAAAGCAGCTTACGTTAATTAGAGAGGGGATTTGTGCCACGCAGTTATGTCATGGGGCTGGGAAACCAGCTCCTTTTTTAGCAGGCAGATCCATAGATGTTTTCTGGTGGGGAGCTGCCTCTTGGTCTTTGGTTTAACCTTGGGGTTGGGGGCGGGCTGGGGGGCATCGGTAGCCACCCTGGGACAAGTTCATCGTGGGCACGCTGCCATGTGCAGCTCCTGGCGGCAGGTTTGCCAGCGCACTCGAGTCATCGCCAGACACAGGCAGTGGCAGTGTGCTGGGGTGATTTTGGAAATGCCCGTGGGCTTGTCTTAGGTACATCTTTACATTTGTAAAGCCCAGAGGCAGTCTAGCTGAAGGTGTCGGAAGGGTGGAGAGCTGTGTTGCCTCTGTGACGGAGCAGTTTAGACAGAAAATGAATTAATTTTTTTAAAAAAACAATGTACCACCAAACCCATACATGGAAACCAGAGTGCTGGCTGTGTAATTATTGTTTTTGGTAATGGATATAATTCATGAAAATGATGTTTACTACGTGTTTACGCCACCTATGTAGATGAACGATTTCTGGTATGTTGCCCACTGTGTCGTCCAGCATCATCCCATTAAAACACTCAGATCAAAATCACCATTTAATGCAAATGAATGTAACTCTTTTCAAGTTAATTGGGCTGTGTCTCGTTATCCCGGCTGTAAACCTGGCCCAGAGCCTGGCCCGCAATTGCTTCTTGACTCTGCAGAAGCTCTTCAGAAAGCACGAATGGCAAAATGTCGATTAAATTAAACGGACAATGGCATTTCCCAGAGGGAATTTGTTCATCTGAGAGTGTGAAAGGTTTCGCCCCTCCAGGATCTGTTTGATTAGATGTCTCTGCTCTCTTAATGTGTATTCTGCTGAAAAAGATCCTGCGTGCCTGAAAAAAGTAATTTGCATAAATCCTCTTTGGATGTAGCCAATGTTGCTGTTATTTAAGCTTTTATACTGGTTTTAATTGTGGGGGTTGTTTTTCCTTTTAATCTAGAATGTTTGTTTTGCCATCTGGTTTTGTGGATTTTTTTTTTTCTTTTTTGGAAGTGCTTAGGATACCTTTTTAAATGAGATGCTATGTAAATAAGTAGTATTCCAAATTGTTTTAAGTTGTACTCTACAGGAAAAAAAGGCCCAGAAACAGAACGCTGAAGGTTTAAATAACTGAATTGGAGACATCTGGTTGTTTAGAAGATTTTTGGTATTTGAAACTTTTGCTGTCTTCTGCACTAACTTCCATACTGGCTATTATCTGAAATAGCATTGTTACAATTATTTTAAATCTGTTCGCAGCTTCGAACAGAGCGTGAGCTGAGGAATATATTTTTCATTCAGCATTTTGCAAAAGGCTTTGACTGTTATCCAAATAAGGGGCGGGGGGGAGGGGGGGAAGCCGTTTAGTCCTTCAGAGCAATGTGCAGTAGTTCACTGATGTTTAAAGTTCTCCTTGGTTAAATTACTGAAAATACTTGTTGCAAGATGTTAATGTATTTTCTGTCCATGTGCATTCAAAAACACTATTTCTGGTTATATTGATGAAAGCAATAAACTCCTTCACAAGTAAACAAGTAAACAAATTCATGGTGGGTGTGAGTTCAGATGCGCACAGGGTGTGTTTCTTTGTGGCTTTCAGGTTGAAGCCTAGTCAGTTACTGACTGTGCTGCGCTCCTGCAGGGAAGTAATGGTTTGCTGTTCCAGAATCTAAAGGCAGAAGATGCAATAGAGGGACTGAGGGCCAGGGGAAGGCGCTTGTTTGCGCTGATGGGTGGTTTCACGAAGGCAACTGAAGGCATCGCTATCGAAGCAGGATTTACACGTAAGAAATTGCTGGCTCTCCATGCTAGGATGCTCGTCCTTTCTCTAGAAGAGCTTGCGATACACTAATTACAGAAATGCCCAGAGCACTGTGATGGTAGGAAAGGGGGATTAATTCTGAGTTTTCTTGTTTGACGAGGGTTTTCCGCCATAACCACAAAGGCTTCCAATGATGGAAGAAAAATCTCCAACCCCAGGACCCAGGAAACTCTGCTCTGAGAAGACCTTGTTGTTAGGGGAGAAAAGCCAAAGATGCCATGAGTTTTGCTCACAACTTAGTCATGGTTGAATGGTTTAACATGTAAGCTAAAATGAGGAGCTTTTAAGGTGGATAACTTGACAGGTAATTTTGGTTCTTGCAGGAAGAAATGAACACTGTTGAATCTTCATCCATCTGTCTTTTTCAAATTAATTTGACTACTTGGAGGTAGCAATGTGTTACTAACCGCAGTTCCCTGAAACACCCTGTTTCACCAGGAGCCTGGATGTCTGGTAGACCCGTAGTACTGGGGTATGTGATTGCAACATTCATGAATAGCCAGTGGTCTTGCTCGCTAGCACGGCTTGTAGTTCCACCGACAGGACTGCATTTTGTCTCAATTTTGTATGAGTAGATGGCTCTCAGTTTTATGGAAGACTTTGAGGAGGTCCTTAAAGTGATGTCTGTTTGGGGTATATATCAAGATTTTCTGCTTTTATTTCATCAGACATCCCAAGGGCTTTGGCCATCTGAGCTTAAATGTGACTAATGAATAGCAATGTCTTTGGGATGGGGAAAAAATAAAACTAAACAAGCAGCCCCCCTGCCCCCTTGATGATGAAGCGAGCTTATTTTCAGCCTGAATGAGGGCACCAGAGTATCTCTGTGTGGCTTACTTCTCAGACTGAGTGCTTGCTATCTCTCCCGCAAGCTGCGGAAGTACGGGGTGGCTGAGGCTCAACTCAAGGATGGGGAGGCTCATCTCAGCTGTTTAAGCCCAGTAGAGGACCCCTTCTGTGCTGCAGTGGTAATAAAGAAGGTGTTTTATTGTTAGTGCTGCTGAGTAGCTTGCTGGGTAGCCTCAACTTTCAAAACTGTCAAATAATTCTAGGTGCCTAAGCTTCTGGTTGGCCCATATGGTGTGTCCAGAGGAATCTAGGAGCTAATGCAACTGCCTGAATATTTAAGTCAAGCTTTTTAGTGCTCTGTATTAAGATAAGCTGAGGCCTGTAGTCGCTGTAGATGGTGTGAGATGTGGGTGAGAATCCCACCATGAAGGTTTCCACATAGCTATACAAAATTTAGATCATCGCTTTTGGAAATACTAGCATTGATATTTCTACACACTCTGTTTCTTATTGCTAAGAATTATAATGGGGACACTGATAGAAATACTGATAATTGGATGGTTGGGAAAAAGTGATCAGTATAGTCCTCCTCTTGTTAATTTGTCAGATGAAAGATAATACAAAAGAGTCAAGTGCCTTTTTTTAAACGAATGAAAGAATGGACATGTCATATGAACAGCAAAACATGTTATCTTGAAATAAAACTCAAACGCTTCCGACAGTCTGTCACACAAGATTTGTTTAAATAAAAGCAAAGTTGGCTAGTGCTTCTCAGTTGGGTAACTGCTGTGTGGAGCTTTTTAGTATTATTTTTGTAAGTGGACTTCAATAGGACAGATTTTAGCAAATAAGAGAAAACTAAAATCTCTGTCCTTCCTGAAGAGGTTGGGTTTTTTTGTTTGTTTGTTTTTTTGGTTGGTTTGGTTTTTTTTTTTAAATCCTTATAGGAACAAGCACATTAAGATGGGCAATACCACCAGTCTTAAAGAAAAAAAAACACATTTTGATCGTAGTAGGCACAGGTAGAGTTCAAGAAGTTGTGAGGATTATGGGGAAGCCCCCCCTGCTGCAGTTTCTGGTATTTTTTTCTATCCATTAGCTGTCAGGTTTTCCTTTATATACGTATTATAGGAATGTATGTACCCTTGAATGTACAAATGTGCATGCACACCAGGGTTGTTGTCTGTGATGCTCCTCTCTGTGGAAGCCCACTGATACTGTCCTATTGATGTTTTAACTCTTGTGGGTGTTGCGTCAGTGGGTGGTGGGAGGAATAACCTTGTCCAAACCGATGGGGAAAAGTCTATCCCAAAAATTCTGCAAGGGAGTTGTTAATGTAGATATGTCCACTAACCCTCTCCTGCTTGTTAGTTTTAGTTATGCAGGGGCTTAGCGGCTTAAACAATTTTTGGTGGTTTTTTTCTTACCCTCTTGCAACCGGTTGGAAAGCAGCTATTGCATTGCTGAGTGAAGACAGGAAAGAACTTACTTATGATTTATAGTTTGGGGATCCAACTGGTGCTGGCAAGTCTTCCCTGCCTCTTGACAGCAGCGAGATGGGCTGTGATTTCCAGGCGGGAGGACTGAGCTTGCACACTTTTCTCACTTTGCTCCTGCTGAGGAGGAGACGGATTCGTGTTCGCTGTGGGAAGGGAATGGTGGCCGAGTGCCATTTGCATCTTCTAAGGGAAGGTGCAAATAGCTATGTGGTGGGGTTTTTTGGGCTTGCTTTTTCTGATGAAAAAAATCCCCTATCTATAAAACCTGTTTATTTTTTACAGCAGTCAAAAATGTTTAGCACCTTCCATTATGGTTTCTCTATAAAAGGGAAGTCCTCTGACTCTCTTTTATCTTGGTACTTCCCATTCAGCTAATGCAGGTGTCTGGAAGGATGTGTTAAACTTGACCAAAGCAAGCCTTTAGACTTCAGCTGCTCTTTGAAAATGAATTTAGCAAAATCAGTGAAAAAAGGCCCAATGGAAACTCTCTTTGGTTTAATGCAAGTTTATTTTGGTTTACTCCACTAGGAAGAGGCTTAGGAAAACTGGAATGACTGTGCCCACATACAGGTTTGCTCTGCTCATCTGTGTAGGCTGAGTTTACAAGCAGGAACAGATTAATGCTTGAGCTTATGCTACAGAATATAAAATATAAATTTCTTATTTCTTGCTGAGACAAGGTGGTTACCGATGTACTTCAAATTTGTTGTGATATAAAGTAAAATCCATATAAATAAAAAAAAAAATCACAGAAAGCTAGCACTTTTGAATTTTTGAGCCTAATTTTTGAAGATGCTGCATTGCTTTGTTTCCTCAGCAATGCAGCTGTTTCCACAGTTTTTGTGTTTTGCTGAAGGCTTTGTTGAAATCCTGTTAGGGTTTATTATGGCAAATACAAACTCTCTTCTGACTCGCAAGAGGCAAAGCCTTTCTAAAACGATCTTTTTTTCTTTGCTCAAATAGTACCTTTTGGGCAATGAATCTTAGACCTGTCTGAAGGCTGGGGACACAGCGTGGGATCTTGGACGTTAAATAGCACTTCTAAGACAAGGGAAAGATAAGGTCTTAAATAGTGGATATTATCACTTTCCTGACATCAGTGAGGTAATACATGAGACGGTATACCATGCCTGGTATTTCAGGGGGGCATGAGAGGAGTCTGGATTTGTTGAATGCTTTCTTCTTTTTTTCTCTTTTCTTTTTTTCTTTTTGAGAACAATGTGTCTTGACAGGTTTCTCACATATTAAGTGGAGAAGTTTTCACTGCTGAGTTAAAAACGTCTTTATTCTCAAGTGGCTTCAGCTTTGCGCGAAATAGGTGTTAACTAAACCCGTGTTTTAAATAACTCAGCTAAAAATCTCTTCCTCTTTCTCAATGACTCAGCTTTCAGTCTGGTAGATTTTCAGAAGGAAAGGAATTAGCAAGAAGTGGTTTCTAATGTGTGTCTCATCCAATGCAGAGGTGGGTTGTTGCTGGCAAGGGTGGTCCCCAACCCCTTGTTCTGCCAGCTTCCTCAGGTCTAGCCTTCTTTCACAGAAGGATCGGATCAACCCACTATGCTATGGATGACTAAACCACCAAAGAGAGGATGGGGAAAAAAATGAGAGGGAATAGTTTTCCATTGGTTCAGCAGAGGTTTGTGCGGTGGTAGCATCATGAAACTTGCTGCAAGGGAGGAGAGGGAATGTATGGCTTGGAGCAGGACTGCCCATTTTGGTAGCATGCTTCTTGTTTCAGTACATTAGGTGTCATCTAATGGGAATCATAGAATCATTTAGGTTGGAAAAGACCTTTAAAATCATAGTCCAACTGTAAACCTAACACTGCCAAGTCCACCACTAAACTGTGTCCCTAGACAGTATTGCATTTGTACTGGAGTAGAAGGCAATCATGTAGACCTTTTCCATGCACTGCTAGAAGGGAAAACGAGCAGAGTCTGGTTTTTGTTTTCCCCTGAAAGATGCCATTAGATAAGACTAACTTTTCCAGACGATGTCTTATCATTTTCCCACATCACTTGCCAAGTGTCCGTCTGAGCAGAAGTGCTCAACTTGGAGCTAATGACCTCCCCTGCCTTTCCCGTCTGTGGGGTGGGAGGGGGTTGTGTCTGGAGACTGTACCTCTGGGGAAGGTCCACCATCAGCTGCAGTGTGGGAGGGCCATTGTCCTCGAGTCTAGCCGATGGGTAACTGTGAACACAGCAGTCCTCCAATGCACCCTTCACTCTGTCTCTCTTGTTTGGAGTTCTGAAAGAAAAAACCTTGGCCTTTCATTGGAGGTGATTGTGAAGTGATCTGGGCCTTAGGTTCAAAGTTCAGTGACAGTGGAAAGTGGCTGGTTTTGGAGGGCGCTGAAGCAGGGCGGTGGGAGCGTGCCCTGACTCCAGCCCTGGCTGCACTTGAGCTCTCTGCGAGCAGCTTGTCCTTTCCAGCTGGAGTAGGAATGATGGTGTGCCTGTTGGCTTGGTCTCCCGCCTGTGATGTTGATGGGCATCATGCAACTAAATAGCTGGCAATAGTTTTGAGGGTGGATCCTTCCTTCTCAGGTCTTGTGCTTGTGGAATTAGAGGTGAGGATCATGGACCCCAAGTATGCAGCCCATACCTGCACAAATCTGTCTTTCCAATACGCTAAGTTAAGGCAAATACATTTAATGTATTTTTATGCCATTCTAGTTACATGCATTCCGGTCTGTTTGGATCCTCCCTCAGAGGAGGAAGAACTGAAGAACCCTGAAATGAAATTAATATGAGAGCAACGTGAGCATGTGGGAGGGTGGCAGGGGTCTCATTGACGGCGGACCGAAGACCGTGGGCAGCATGTATTTCAAGAGCCTTACACTTGATGTGAGAGGAGTATTTTGTTGCACGTGTTCATCTTCTTGGGGCTCAACGGCACTGTCACCCAAGGGAGGGTAATGCTTTTGTAGACCTACTCTGCTTAGCTCAGTCTTGCCAGCAGTGTAGTTGCAGTGACAGGCTTGTGCTACCATGGGATTAAGAGCTGGTAGTATGCCTGTGATCTAGAAGGTTTAGTCTTCAAGAAATGAGGAGCTCTGTCAGGGAATGTATACTAGCAAAAAAGATAAATGCCAGTGGCTGTAGTAGCAACGACAGGCTTGTTTTAAGTTGCTGCAGGCTTTTTTTTTTTGCTGGCACAGTTGTGTCTTTCTGCTGTATTTCTCCCTTTCTGGACAGGGGACGCTCCTTGCTAACCAGAGAAGTTTAGTTGTTTATACCATGCTGGTTTTAGTACAGCCCCTTTAGTGTCAACACAACAGATTGATATTAAAGTGCTTGTACTGCACAGTGACTCCTATTTAGGCATGACAGAATGATAACAGACGGTGTAAGGGTCTCTACCTGGGGAATTGCCCAGGTGTAACTCAGTGTTTCATTTCTCCCAATTTTATTAAATCTCTCCACTGAAGTGGACAGAAAACCTGTTAACATAGTGAATTCCTTTCTGCTTTCCCCACAATATCTCTGTAAACGTGGAAAGTTGGTGCAGGCGCTTCTCGCTGTGGAGGGTGACTGTAAGCGTGCTTCAGCTCTTGATGCAAGAACCGGGCAAGGATGAGTCAAGCAAGTGTTTTTTTTCATTTCTGCTCCTCGGGGGAAAAATGTATTGCTCATTGCTACAGATAATTATCTCAATACTGGTGTAAGTGACATCCAGGAATTCACTGCTGGCTTTCTTACAGTGTGAGTTCCCAGCTCAGGGACCTACTCCCCCACCACATTTGGAGCCATGGGTTCAACCCAGTACAGGAAGGGTAATGGGTGTAAAAGTCCACCTTCATTTGTTCGAAGGCCATTACTTTTGGCAGGATTTCAGTCCAAAACAGAGGAGGAAACCTTCCTCTCTGAATGTGCTGCTTTCAAATGGTCAGCCAGTTGTCTAGCCTAAAAAAAAAGGGGGGGAGGAGGGGTGTGTGAGAAGTTTTAAAACTACTTTTACTTGGTTTGTTTTTCTTTTTAAGGCTGACATGAGCTGCTCCTATCTTGAGTGCTGTCTTGTCTATCCCCAACAAATATCCTTAACGAGAATCATGATTTTCAATGGTTTGAGCAGAAATAATGCTGAGGACGCCTGCCGGTCCCGAGCTATCAGCCGTGCTGTTGTGATGGGCTCTAATGTGTGCAGCAGGGTTTTGTGTGAGGGACCCTGATTCTGCTCTGATCTGCTTTTTGACTAAGGCAACTTGCGTCTGCTGGCTATCATATAGAAATAATAATCGCGTACGGGATTGGGTTAAACCTCTTCAGAACTGGGTCATCCCGTAGTTTGAAATAGTGTAAGATAACATTAAGCCGCTTCATTTTTTTCTGTAGCTGAAATGATAGCAGTCTCTGTTCCCAAACTTGTGCACGTGTCCCCGCGTAAAGTGTATTGTGCCATGCTAAGGCTGGGGGTTTGCCTGCATATTGCTCGGGATGACCTGTATTTCTATGGCACCTAGGGAGCAGAGGAGGCAGTAAGTGCCAGATAATGGCCAAATACTACTAGTTGCGTAACCTTGAGAAAAAGCTGAGGCAGATGCCTTTGGATTTGAGTGTCAATCGGAAGAGGTGAATTGAGATTGAAGTTGTTAGTTCTGTCTTTTGTTCCTTTGGTATTTACAGAACTAGGTCTTTGGTTTTTAGCGGTGTTAATGCCTTGTTGAGGGGCTTCACAGTTTGGGGTTTTCCCATCATGCCAGCAGCGTGCAGCTAGCTGAGCTTAACGCTGAACTTGTAGCGTGGTAATGGGAAATTGTCCCAGGATCTGCCAGTGATCTGTGGATCTTGGAACTTGTATTTTCTGAAATCCAGGACTCAAATTGTGTTTCTCGCCTACCACAGGTAACGCTTTTGATGCTGACTTCTTAAAGCCCTGGGTGAACATTAGTAAATTTGGTCTTGCTGCACCCCGTATGTGGCAATCATTTGCATAGATGTCTGCAGTGTTCCTAGAAGGCATTGGACAAGATCCTGAAAATGCTGTAGGAGACGCGTTGGGGTATGCCCAAAACCTTCTGGCAGGTGAAACTTCCCAGAGTGGCTATGCTGACCCATGCTGCCAGCTCCCTGTGTGTGCACCCATTACAAGGCTCCCTGTGGGAACCCGTTTCCGTTGCAGCTTCACCTGGCTTTCCCTGTGCATGGAAACCATGTGCGTGGCTGTGGCACAAAGCCAGAGGCATTTGGATTAAGCTTGTTTTAATTCTGTAGTCATCTTGACCTCCTATTTTTATTAAAACCCTAATCCTGGGCCCCATCCAAATCCCATTAAAAGTCCATGGAGACATCCCACTTGCTTCTAGTGAGTGCTGGGTCAGGCTGCCCAGAGGGCACTGGGCGCCTTTGACTTTGGCATCTCAACCAGCTTGAGGTGCAGGTGATCTCTGCTCCGTGCATCTTCTGGAGCAGCATGGTCAGGGATGCTCATGTCTTCCCTGGGCCAAAGGCACATGTTTATACATTGCTGCTTCTGAAAAGCTCGGTTGCCTCAAGCTGGCTCTTGCCATTGCTCATCCGTGCACCTGTGGTAGCCAGCACATCCGTCCACGGTGCTGCCGGTGCAGCTCTCCTTGGGGAAGGAGCTACTTCAGCCGGCCGCAGTTGCCCTCCGTGTTGCATAAGGAGAGGAGCATCGTAGTGATTATATAAAAGAGATTACATAACTGGGTAATTTGGTAATAGCCTCTCCGGTGAACGCTAAGAATAGCTTGCAAATATGCATTTATTTCTGTGATAGCCATCCACAGTAATTAAGCACTGGAAGCTGCAGGTGCCAGGCTGTGGCACTGGGTGAAATACTTGGTGCCTGCTCTGTGTGTGTTTGCACTGAGACTCCCCAGCTCTGTCACCCCTGTGCCGCTCTGGTGAGACACGTCAGCTCCTGTTCCCCTTGCCCTGTAGTGTGGTGTGACCTGCTATGCAGGTACGGTGAAGGTATAAAACTACTCTGACTGTAAGTTGTCTTGACTCTTGATGAACCTGTGCTAGCTGTTGGTGGCATCCGCATGGCGGCGTGCAATGCCTAGGCAAAGCAGATGATGGAGGAGGGAACACATGTTGCTCCTTCATGAATTGGGGCCATTTTTGCTTTCTCTTGCTTCCCAGAGTATCTTTTTTCCATGCTGAAGTTGCCAGTACCCCCCGTGAGGTGTCTAGGGGGTGCTGGACAATTCCCAGGATCCTGGTGAGGAGCAAGGAGCCTCCTGGGCTGCTTTGAGATGACTGAGAAGACCACGTGTGCTTCAGCCCAGCTCCTACTTGCGTCTCTGCTCGTGGGTTTATCCCTCACTTGCAGAGGGGAAGGTGAGTCATGAAAAAATCAGATGCAGCCAAAGCCAGCAAGAGCTCCCGTAGTGCTAATTGAAGTCTTCAGGGAGAAACTGGGGAGGAGATGGGTGCCATTCCTTGTAGTCTCTTACCCCAAGAAGGTTGTGCAGGGGTGAGCTAAGGATAGCTCGGGAGAAGGTGGGAAGGGGGTGAGAGGCTGTGGCGGGGAGAGAAAGTGAGCAAAAGGAGCTCTCTGAGCGCTGGTGATTCATCTGGGAACATCAATCCTGGCTCTGAAAATGTTCCCGCAGTTCTCAGCTCGACTGCTGGGGTCTGGGCGGCTGCTGGGTTGGTTTTTTGTTTCTTTTCTGGCTTCCCCTATTCTTGCTTTTGTGGGCTTTTAATTTCCCCTCCTATATGCTGTCCTGAAGGTGTAGTTGCCGCCTTTTCTTGTTGCTCCAGCCACATCATCTTCTCTACCTTGAATTGCTTTATTGGCTCCTCATCTCTTGCTGCCTGAAGCTCAAGGCAAGCTGTTTAACCTTATCTTCAAGCTACCATGTAATCCTCTCTCCACCTACAGCTCTGACCTGGTTTCCTCCTCCTCCCGGCCTTGCTCCGGACCGTCGTTCCACCCTTCTTGGCTTAGGATGGCTTTCTTCTCTCTTTTGTGTGTTACTGATTTCATGATTTGCAATAGTTTCCACTTCCTTGGCTGCTGAGTCCCCGTTCTCTTTTGAAAATGCTTTAACTTTTTCTGTACTTTCCTCTTCTCTTTTCTAGGCCTTCTTCAGTCCCATCTATGATTCAGCCGTGGCATATCCACTTCCACATGGACTTTGCCTCTCCCATGGTTTCTTTACTTTCCCCTATTTGCAGAGGGAAAGGCGGTACCATCTGCACTTAAAAGTGCCCTGTAAATCCATTTCTCGTGTTGCAATTAGGTGTGGATACAGATTAAAAAAATATAATTAAAAATCCTTTTTACTTGAAAGAAATACAAATTTCAATCTTGTCCCTTTTGCATGAATAGCTGTTTCCTTTTTCTCCTTTTTGTATGTTAGACTAGAGATTTGAGGGTTTGGCTTGCTGCTTCTCCCTAGAATTCCCTAGAATTCCCTTTGCAGCATGGGTGACCCCTCGTTACAGCAGGCTGCCCTGTGTACAGACCCTTTCTCCTTTGTATTTATGCCTCCTCTTTTTAGTAGGGTATCAACCCTGGAACATGCTGCTGTTGCTGTCAGGGCAAAGGAGTGTTAGGGGAATGTTTTTAATAAACATATTGTTGTTGCATAATGTAGATGGAAAGTAGGCAGAGGAGACTTGTGTGTGCAGCTGGTAAGCTTTCTGTGAACTGTAGAGAACATGGGCAGGCACAGGCCATGGGTAATATGAAATTATTATGATACCATGTAAATTCTCAGGTGTTTAATGGACTTAGTTTTTCAGTCTCAAACTACACATCTGGAAAAAGATGTGAGTTAAGTTGAGAGGTTTTGTGCAAGAGCATGTAAGGATGCATGAGAGTTGTTGTGGGAGCTTCTGTCATGTGAAACCTGTTTAATTTGCAACTGTACAGATACATTAAGAATAATCCTAACGGGACTGATAGGCAAGTGTGACGTAGTGAAAAGAGGAGGAAGACCAAATTCATGTACTATAGTAACTTGTTAAAACCACTGAAACGGTTGTCTCATTTACTTCAACATTAATGAGAGGTATGTCTGTAAACTCCTGCTTAGGATCAAAGAAAAAAATTATTTCTTAGTTTCAGATGGATAAGAGGGCTCAAGGTATATACATATGGTATGAACAGGTATGAGGGCAATTTTCAGATCTGGAGCAGAGACACTGTACAAGATTTTGCTTTACTTTTGTGTGCCTTGCCAATGTCACATACAGCATGCATAATCTGATTAATTTTAGTAGGAGTGCATATTCTTCTGTGTTCTGGGACCTCCAGATGCAGGCTTTAATAGTGCGTGTTGCTAGTCCGTGGCAGAAACCCTGGAATGTGCCAGTTGTATTGGATTTGGTGGCAGCACTCTCACTGGTGGGGAGGAGGATAATGGGTTACATGTTTCGGAGTTTTAACTTGGATCATAATCAGTGATCTGCTCACTTCCAAGAAAATAGACTGTAAAGATACTAAATTTCTTACAAAGGTTCAAGTTCAGTTAAATAGATTCAGTTAAATAGATTTCCAAAAGCAAGTCTGATGGAGGAAAAAAATGAGCAGTGTCTGCAAATATCCCACTGTCTAGAAGTGCCTGATGGAGCCAAATTAATAACTTTTAAGAAGCTTCCTTTTGAAATGTTCCTGCAGCAAGCTTTTAAAAAAGGTCTAGAGAGGCTTGGAAACAGGAACCCTTTGCAAAAAGTCTTTCCTTCAAGCGTGAACATTTAAACATGATGTGAAGCAAGGTTATGAAGGGACAATTAATACTGGGTTTCCTGATACTGCCTAGAGAAAGCTCGGCAGCCTTATCACAGCGGTAGAGATGGCACTTGTAATTTCATTGTCAGCATTTGCAAGTGTTACTCTAGCACTGCTAATGACTCCCCGGACATCTCCTCGAAGGTGACTGCCTCGCTCATAAGGATTGTAAACACATGGGTCTTGAGGAGGGACTGAGACCTGACTGTGAAGCCGTCCGCATGGACAAATGACTCTTCCAAGGTGTCTGATCTCCCTGTCTACGCAGGCTTGCCAGATTTGTCTGGACTTGGCCCTCCCTCAGCCTGGTAGGTGTTTTTGCAGCCAGTCGATGGCAAGGATGCGCCACCTTTGTGCCTGGGAGCTGTACGTGTGTCAGCTTGGCACAGAAGTGCCTGCGGAGCTGATGTGATGGTTACAGCTGGTGGGGCTGGCGTCCTGCTGCTGTGCTGTGTACATCTTCTGGCTACAAGGTCTACCCGGACCTGCAGGGAAAGAGGTGGTGCTCATGCCCAGATGCCTGTTCCTAGAACACGCACTGAAGGCGGCAAAACTAAATCATGTACCTGACTTTAATACCTGGCTCTTCAACTGCAAAAAACAAAAATCACCAATTCCTTTCTCTTTCAGTGCTGTATGTTGTTCTGGAGAGGCAACTCTTTCTTAATGATGTCCTAGACTTTGATGTATGCTGTATTCATGGTAATGGCTTCTCCAAATATCCATCTTCCAAATTAGATTAAACCTATTTGTACATTTATGGTATTTCTTCATGCTTTATTCAAACACAAGTAATCAAATAAAGAACAAATCGGGCTGCTATGCTTCAGAAGTCTCTGACAGTTAGGACTTAGATTTTTATGGGAAAACAGAATTTTGCAATTATTTGCAATGACAAAAAGTGTTCTTGTCTGGCACCTCTCACAGAAGGATTTCATAGTACTTAAGAAACATTGAATATGCTGTAGCATGTTCCAGTCACATCCAGGCCAGATGCGTAGCCATTGTACAGATGGGTAAGTGGGCAGAAAGTAGTGAAAGTGTCATGCATAGTGTCTGTGGCAGAATTAGAAGCTTAATATTTCTGACTCTTAGTTTCCCACTCCAGTGCAGTATAAGGAAACTGCTTTGACTTCACAGTAAACACTTGCTTTGGCTTAGGTAAGCACATGCTTTGCAACAAGCCCTTTCTTTTCATGGACTTCTAAACATGGGCCTTTTTGGAAGTCCTGTGCTGGACATCTTGTAGATGGGATGAATCCATCCAGGCACATGAGTGGTCTGGAAGAAAATTTCTTGGATTGGGACTCCTCTGCTTGTGGAATTGTCAAATTGTCACCCTAATGTTTGTTCAGTGCGTCCTGTTACTAGTGAATCTGAGATCAATAGATACATCCAGACTCTTATCCTATAGGCATCTTTACCCTAGTCTTTTGATTATGCATTTGGACATTTACCACTGAGCTGTACTTGTATTGGGATTGTATATTTGACTTAATGACTTTCTGTTGACCTAATTAACCTCAGACTGTTAGTGATGGCAATATTTATTTGGGTAGAATATGAACTAACAAAAGTCTTCACCTGCATCCTGCCTCTTTGGACAGCTGACTAAATCTGTTTAACTTATTGTTATCTTTTTAGTGCTGCATTCACACACACTGAAATACCGCAGGAGCTAATGCTTGTGTTTGAGGGTTTTTTTGGGGTTTTTTTGCTTTTAATTAATCATTCATTGAAATATGCAGTCCTAGGACAGTGTAAAGTTTTGTGAAATTGGGTCAATACCACTGAGTAGTTTTGGTCAAAATAGAAATAACAGCACATCGAAACGGTTTCAGTGCTTTCAAAGGCTGGTTTTGTTTAAATACTTCCAAAAGCTAGGGAATTGAAAGTATAGGTTTACAATATGCAGTCAGAGGAGAGTGGAACTTTTTTCTGAAAAGCTTGGCATTCACCCAGGATGTGGGAGGCCAGTTTTATCTCCTTTATGTCCTCAGGATGATTTGAGTGTGTATCACTCTTCTCCTGGAAGAGTTGCTAGCCTGCAGGAGATAGGGTATACTGGAATTGATTTATGTCAATTGTTGACATTATCCATCTCCTCCACTGTGTAAAATACAAAGGAAATATGCACTAAGCTAGGTGGAAAGCTAGACCATAGCTCAGTGATTTAGATGCTTTTTGAAGAGGGAGACCTGTGTTTGCAGTGCTTGTTCCAATTATACCCCTTCAGAGACAGAAGAACATAGAAATTAAAGACAAAAAAGGATGAGATATTAGGTCTTTTGGTTGCTATTAAACAGCATGGCCTTGACTTGGGAAGTGCTTACGTGGAAGATTTGGGGAATCTGCTTGGGTCTGTTGGAGAAGGAGGTAATTCTGTCTTTCTGTTTTTTACATGATGTCCCAAAAATTTTGCTACTGTCTCCTGGTAGAGATAGGATGCTGGTGTAGATGAGCATTTGCTCCTATATTTATGCATTTCATGCAAGTAGAAACACTGCCAGCACAAAAATCTGAGATGATGTCTCCTCTGATTGCCTGTAGCTTGATGTTCGTTCACTTCCAGGAGAGCGAGAGAGGTTCGAGTCCTTCTGGGTGGGAGAGAGACTTGAACACAAATTTGCCATATCCTGGCAGCGCATGTTAACCAGTTTGGGTGGATCTTGACTGCAAGGTGACAATCACTACTGCCTCCTTTCCCTTACCTCTCTGTTCTGCAGATGTGTCATTTTGTTGTGGTTTAACCCCAGCCAGCAACTAAGCACCATGCAGCTGCTTCCCCCTCGCCCCTCCCAGTGGGGTGAGGAGGAGGAAAGGAAAAAAAAAAGTAAAACTCGTGGGTTGAGATAAGAACAGTTTAATAACTAAAGTAAAATATAATACTAACAATAGTAATAATGAAATATAATAATAATAGTACTAATGAAAAGGAATATAAAAAAAGGAAGGGGGGGTGGGGGAGGAAAAAAAACCAGTGATGCACAATGCAATTGCTCACCACCCGCTGACCGATGCCAGAGCCTCAATCCGCGCCTCCCAGCCAACTCCCCCCTGTTTATATACTGGGCATGATGTTCCATGGTATGGAATACGCCTTTGGCTAGTTCAGGTCAGCTGCCCTGGCTCTGCTCCCTCCCAGCTTCTTGCACACCTGCTTGCTGGCAGAGCATGGGAAACTGAAAAGCCCTTAGCTTAAGATAAGTGCTACTTAGCAACAACTAAAACATCAGAGTGTTATCATCAACATCATTCTCACACTAAATCCAAAACACAGCACTGTACCAGCTACTAAGAAGAGAGTTAACTCTGTCCCAGCTAAAACCAGGACACCTTTGGGATACTTAACAGATGCCAAGAAAACAAAGATATTTTTTTGTTTTAGGAATGCAGGAAACAATTAGTTTCAGAACCCCCAAAAATACAGTTATGTGCCCAACTGCCTAATATGAATGCATTTCTCAGAAGATTTCTGTTAAAGTTTCAGATCAAGCTGGCACCATCTGGAGTTTACCTGCCACTATATAATTAATTCATATGCTGATATGAAATATTTATATTTAATAAATAGCTCATAAAAATCTGTCTCCCCTCCTCCTTTTACATTGAGAGTGTCTTGTAGCAGTTATGAATGTTGTTGCACATCCAGGCACAGAGCATGGCAATACTGGATAGGTTTATTTCAAATAATCACTGTTCCTCTGCAATAACTGGGGAGATGGGAAAGGTGGTACAGTGAAGGCTGCGGAAAAGGCAATGCCTAGTATGCCCTTCTCAACCTTAAAGATTGTAGTAAAACAGATCTGTGTAACATTTGGACTTAGGGCATTGGTAGCATCTTTTCTAAGCACCAGATTTTTGTGGGGCTGTGGCCCACGTTGAGCATGTGTGCCACAGTTCCACATTGCTGTGCCAGTTCACGGTACCTTCCTCAGCTTGTGCCTGTCTGATAGGGACTGGGGTAGGGAATTCATGCTGAGGCTGGTTTTGGCACTGTCATTTTCCTTTAATGAAAAATCTTAAGGCAATCTTAGATACTTTTTTAAAAATTTTATTTGTATGAACTGATGAAATGTCCCTGGAACTGGATATTTAATACATAAAGTGGTGAGTTTATACGTTCCTGTGTCTCTTCTATATCTGCTGCTCTAATTGGTTTTATTTGGGTTTTTTTCCTAATATTTTGAAATAATCTAATGGTTTACACTTTTTCTGGACTAGTCCAGTTTTCAAATCTTATGTTTCTGTGGCCGGTGACAGGGCTGGTAAATCAGGATTGATTTAGCACTGGCAGCAATATTGTCAAGAGAGACCATTCAAGGATTCTATGCAGTGAAATTAAAAGAAAAGAGACAAACAGTTTTCAAATAAAAGTATGCACAACAACATCAATCCTAAAGTTCCTTGTACCAACATGTGGAATTGGCACTCCAGGTTTCTCGTTGCGCACTGTGGATTTAGGCTCGGAGGAAACCCTGCGTCTTCAGCCTGTGATCACAGTTTTATGCGCATAAATAGTGCTAGATTGTACAACGTCCCCGAAGACTTCTCTGTTATACTATCTGGCAGATGCAGCTCAGGCAGTGTCAAAGCAAGCTGCCTACACGTATGCCTTGCAAATACACCTGAAGCCTGACCTGGAGGGAATATATCTGTGGGTGGATACACAGCCCAAGCTTCCCACCTTCTCAGTGCTCTGTCCCTCAGCTGAGGCTGTCGGCAAAGTTGGTAATGGATCCTGGTGATGGGATGACTTTTTTGTTGGGTGCAGAAGAGCCTAGTAGGGGGATACAACAGTTAAAAACCCCATGTTATTTCTTTAGAGTTCGGCTTAGTTAGAAATAATCAGTTACCTCATTCATTTCTTCATATATTTGAAGATATTTTTCCAACCAGTGTTTTTATGTGTGATCTACCATACTTTATAGGGAGCAATAAAAAAATATGGCCCCATGGCTAAGGGCAGTGTCACTTAGGAAGGTGGGGTTCTGCTGTCGGCTCTGCCGCCAGACCTGGGCACGTTTGTTTGCGATCTTTGTCCCGTATTCTTCTTTTAGTGCTTAAGAAATGATCAACTTCTATTCATAAGTAGTCTTGCAAGCTATGGATTAAAAGCCATAGGAAAGACAGAGATAAGTTTGACTGCACTGGTTTAATTAAAAGCTGGTTTAAATAAAATTGAGCAGATTCTACCATTAACAGAGATGAGGAAGAGGGATTTCTGACAGTATTTTACTGAGTACTGAGGAGGACCAAGGACCACAGAATTATTGCTTGCCATGTTGTTGGTTCTCACATCAAGCAACGCTCACTCTGACTACGGGCTGGGGTCGTCTCTCAGCAGGTCGTCTCTCAGCAGGTCCTCTCTTTCATCGTTTGTATTTTTTTGCTGATGAACTTAAAGGCCTTTAATGAAACTTTCTTAAAAAAAAAAAAAGTAAAAAAATCTGGATATCCGTTTCATTCCCTCTGAGAAAGATTAATTTCTGGGGTTCTCTCTTTCCCTCTGTTTCATGGCCTCAGTCACATCAACTTTCCTCTTGGCCTGAAAAGCCTTAGGCAGTGCTTGATGTGTGATATAGTTAGGGTTGTACCTTAAGGAGCCACAGGCATTGCCACTGAGTAGTCTTAAACTCTCCTCCATCATTTGTCAGAGCAGGGCTATCCTGTTTCTGTTGCATCTTGATTCTGGAACTTGGATACATCATTTTGCAAGAAAAAAAGTAAACTCTTCCTACTTAAATCTATGCAGCTTTGATTTGAGATTTGTCTTCAAATGAATTCCGACTCCAAGCAAAGTTCAGTCATAATGTTATCTCAAAATTATGGATTCCCCATGGTTTTCCAGATTCTTGCCCAAGTTTGTCAGAAAATGTTTTAAATGAGAAAAGTCTTCCAGAGATTTTGATTTGTCTTGAAACCTAAAATACTTTTTGTAGCTTTATCATGATGGTTTCTTGAAAAGCACCCTCAATAAGCTACCACACAGACCCATCCATACGTTATGTTGCTGTTTGGGAAGTGTTGGTCAAAGTCGGATGCCTTTCTAAATCATCTAGCCAGTTCTCAGGCCATGAATTTCAATGGGACTTTTGCGTGGGTGAGAGGAGATGCTCCTCCTACTTGGAGAGCTGTTGTGTTAAATTGGATGGTCTGTGTCTTGCAGGCATAAGATCATCTTTGTGGCTGTTTATGGATTTTTAAATCTGCATAATCATGGGTTTTATATTCTTTGACTGCAACTGTATAGGGAGAGTCTGAATATTTAATGGAGTATTGAATACTGCATAACTCTTCCATGTTATGAACTTGCAGGAGGTGTTTTGATGGATTGGTTGGTTTGTTCCTCAAACTCTCTGTAGGGTCAGAGATCACGTGTCTGAAATATTTTATACATGTTGTGTGGGTTTTAGGTAATTAATACTTTGTGCTTGCCCCTGAGATATGTGGTAGTGGTGAAAACTCAATTAAGTGGTGATTATACAGTGATTATTCTGAATGATGAATATTTCATTTATTTGCTTTGAAATAGGAAATAAAACATATTGCTCCATGCTGGTTTTATTTCAAAAGACTTTGTCAAGACTAGCACATTCAAAATATGTTCAGTGTCCTAAACTTATTCTGCTGGAAGAATGCAAATATTTTGTTGAGGACTTTTTTAAAGGGATTTTGTTGTCTTGCTTTATAAGGATGCTTCTGGCACCTTTATAAAGGCTTTTTGCCTTGTCACCTTCAGATACAGACCAAAGTCGTATTCTGTTCACACCACTTACTAATTGAGCTCTTGCTAATTGCACGTTGAGAAATATACGTGACTGCAAGATGGAAATAAATAAGATGGGTGAGACAAGTGTTCGTCTGTACCTGTACTCCATCTCGGACGGTGGCAGGTGCTGTGCCAGGAAAGGCCGTGAGCCTGCCTACTGTCTGAGGTCCGCCCGCTTCATACTTTTCCAACATATGGACCACTTGGATCAGAGATATTAGGGTGTACCTCCCTTTTTATTTCCTTTGATTACTGTTTTGGCTCTGTCTTCCATGGATTTGTCTAGTCCCTTTTGAATCTGTCTGCTTCTGCAATCTCTTGCAGCAACAGATTTCAGATTTTGTCTATCTGCTGCATAAAGAAGTACTTCTTAAACTAATTTCCTGCTAGGACAAGGGACATTCATTGAAACTAATGTTACAGGGCTTGGTGAATAGTAGTTCTGTATTCAGCCTCATTCAGCTGTGCATTCAACCTTGCTTTTGCCCATCACCCAGGCATCTGTTTTCCAAGTTGAAGGCTCCGAAACCTTTTAGACTGTTCTTGAAAGGTAGCTGCTCCATCTCATTATTCATTGTGGTTGCCCTTCTCTGTACTTCTGACTCCTAGCTACAAGCACTAATTGGAAGGCAGAAATAAGGACTTGGAGGTGCACTTTTAATTCCTAAGGGAGAAATTGGTCACTAGTATCTGCTGAAAATTTGGAATTGCCCTCCTATAAGGAAAAAAAGCTCAAACTGATCTTTAAAATAAAGCTAATTTTAATTTCTGTGCTTTTAAGGAACTGTAACAAAATAGCTCATTGGTTTGAGTTGCATTCCAGTAGTGTTACTGACTTTTAGTTGCAACTTACTCTGCATGGGGTTATTAGTAGAGTAAAGGACTTTTCAACACAGAGAGCTAAAGACCATGAAACTTACCTTGAAAAGTACGTATTGACTCATGCCTCATGAAGCTTCATTGCTTTTGATAGGGCTGACCAGAGGGTAAATTAGTATGTGTTCACCTCCTGTGCCGACACTGAGAAAGAGAGAAACTAGTCTAGCATAATTTTCAAAACTCAGTGCTCAGAGGCTTGCTTGAGCATGCCTGTAGGAAGAGATGGACAGATTTTAGCCTGAAGGACTGTTGATAAGTGCAGCTGTCAGAAGATGGTTGGAATACACATACTGCTTCTGCAGCAAATGCTCAGCTCCCTTCTGTGGTGTGTGCATCAGAAGGAAGGCTGCTTATCATCACGACTGACTTGTAAGAGCTATACTGCATAAATGGAAGTTTTATCATGTGATTTCTAGCTCACACTATTGTTTACGAGTAAGTTTTGTTTTATATAGCTGTCCCACATTTATGGCTGTACTGCCGCAATGTCTTCCAGTGGTGTACCAAGCAACATGGCTGACATCTGTCCTATGGTGTTTGCGCCTCTCAAGGGAGAAGGTTTTGCGGTGGAGCTCTTGGTTTGGTTGGGTGTGTTTGGTTTTTTAATGTACATATCGTTGTGCACTTTTTTTTTCTTGAAAAGGCAAAGTCAGGGAGGTGCATTGTGCATTTGGAAAGAAAAGCAGTGGTGTTTTGTGAAGGCTTCTGTTTGTCTTTCTTTCAGTAAGACTTGAGCAATCATAGACTTTAGACTTGGGCTACTATCAGAGGGGAAGCTTGTCGCACCCTGCTTTCTCTAAGATGAGCTAAGATGATCTGCTAGAGAGCCTTGTGCCAAGTTGAGTGAAGACACTGACTCAGAGTCAGCTGGGCAAGATGACCCAGCTGGGTGATCTTCCAGTGAGCTGAGTGGTTTTTCAGATAAGAGGCCCAGGACATGGAAAGTTTCTTAAGCTCAGTTTTATGTTGTATGAAACTTTGTTGTAGAGAGCAGAGAGAAAGTGGTTTTGTGTTGTTTTTGTTTCTTGGGTTTTGGGGGGGCGGGGGGTGGTCTTTTTTTTTTCTTTTCTTTTTTGTAGCCTGTGTTGTTGAGGGAATGCACTTTGATGCTCGGTGCCTGTTGGATTTTCTGAGGCACTGGTGCCTTTGTGGCATATCACAAACATCTCAGTGCTGTAGTTGAACTCAGAGATGGCAAAGGCACCCACGCCAAGACATAGTCCACAGGATGAAGTGGGACCTCCAAGCTGTTGGGTTCTCTTAACTATGCTCTGCCCTTGAAACTGCAGGCAAATTTGACCACTTGTGGATGTGTATGGAGAGTCAGAGATGAATGGAAAATCCTCAAAACACATTCTGCTGCACATTTTGCCTTCCTTATCGAACCCTGTCACCATAGTGGTACTGCTGTGGTCACAGTGGTGAGATGCAGGTGGAACTGAAAATCATCTGCAGACTGTTAGCATTCGCATCCATGTCACTTTTACCCATTTCAGTATTACTATAAATAAAGAAAATTGATCCTTTTGAGCCTTAATTTGGTTGTCTGGACACAAACTACTGGAGAAAGAACTGGCTTATATGCTTTGATCTGTGTTGTATCAAACAGTCAGGTTACATAGTTGGGCTGTTAACAACTAATGCTTCTTTGATGTGCAATATTTAATGTAAGATACGCTCGAAGTTCAACTGCTAGGGATCTTACATGGTGGGTTGGTTTTCGGGTTTTTTTGTTTGTTTGTTTCAGATGAGCTCCAGGTGTGGGCCTATAGTAACTGTAAGTTTGTTCATCAATATAGAGATTTTTTTCATAAATCATATGCCCATGATTTTAATGTTCCTTGTGGAAAAACACAAGAAGCTGGGTGCCGCTTCCTCAGAGACGTGCTGCTTCTCCTGTTTGCCCATTCTTCTAAATTAAAATACATGCAGTCTGTTTCATGTATGTCTTTGTAGACTTCAGTTTACATACTTTTTACTGATGTGTGGTTAGGCATGGTTTTTTGAGAAGGGCTGTTTTAAGCACATCTGATACTTAAAGTCAGAGACCTATGATTTCTATGTCATGTAAAAGAAGAGTGGTTTATTACCGTGCTTTAGACCTGAGCTAGTTGAATGAATGACATGTGAAATTCAAGCATAGAAATCTTGGTTTGATCTCAGCTCTGAATTCTTCTGAGACTTTGAACCATGGATACACATACTCTTTTTCCTTTGTGATGAATTGGAAATAGTACTATAGCACCAATCCTCTACTTGGTTCCTAGGTCTCTTCAAAATTGTTCTACAAATTCAAGAATGTCACTTGATAGGGCTTAAAAAAAAAAAAAAAAGAGAGAGGAAATGATTAATTGACAGCCTGATGCCAAAATAGTCCTGTCTGTTTACACAGAGCCAGAAAATCAGGTAGCAAACTGGTCAATGCAGATGGGATTGGGGGGGGGAATCACCATTTCTGTAAGAATGCCGATAGTGGTGACATGTTGAGAACTAGATCCCAAATAAAAATATTTGTAGGCTTGCGAGGCTAATGCGCTCGCTGTGGATACTTGGTATTTGTTGATGCTACACTCCAAGAAACACTTGCAGAAACACAGGAACATGAACAGTAGTGTTTAGTTTGGATGTAGTATCAGAAAAGAAACTGGTGTGAGATTCCTTGACGCTCCTGATGTTTCCTTGATGTTCCTGATGCTGCAAGATGTTCTTGCTTTGCTGCTGCTTGGATGAAAACGTAAATAGGGTAGTCAGAATAAGACTTATTGCATCCCTGTCCTATTGTCCTGGTCCTAGTGCTTTCTTCCTAAATCCATCGTAATCTTCAAATAAACCTGTGAAGTTCTTGATAGGCCTCCTTCATGCTGCCTTTTCCCCTAACCATTGGGAAAGGCTTTCAGTAAACACTTGCAATTTCCTCACTTACTTTTCTGCAGGTCCTACCACGGACTCTATGCCATGAATGCAAAACATGACAGCAGCTGAGCAGCTGTATCGAGACCATTTGCTGTCATGACAAAGAATATTGCTTCGTTGTTTGCTTTTACCCTCTGTTTGCACCTTGCTTTCTGTTGCTTCTTTTGTTTTATACTTTCGTAGTCCCTGTTGCCTTTTTGTGTGGTGATTGTGCAGCAATGTCCTGGTTCCTGACTAGAGCTTCTAGATGCAACCAATGATAAATACGAAATAATAGTCATCCTGACATACTTTCTATCCAAGTCTACTTCTGGTGAATTTATTTCCCTTTTATTTCTTTCTGTGGTGCTAAGCACAGCAAACAGCTGCTTCTACCAGCAGAAACTTGGGAGAACTGACTTTCCCACTGTTCATTTTCCCTTCAGTCCATATGGATTTCTCCTTAGACCTAGGGGCAGATGCACTATGTCTGTGTATGCGTTGTATAACACGCCATTGCTTGCTTTTCTGCCCTGAACTCATAATGAAATAACCTAAATGATTATAAAAGCTTTAGCACCAGCTTCATTTCATCTTAATAGACCAATAAAAGCAACCAGTGTGCAAGCTGCTGGCTCCAGTACTCCTGCATAAGCCATTAGCAAAACAACATTACTGGCTCTTGACAAAGAACAACAGCAGTGACAAATCCAAGAATTTGCTCCGAAAAGAAGTCAACCAAGTGCCACTGAATCCAGAGACACACTCTTATGCATGCTGGCTGCCGTGAGCTCTTTGTTTGAGGTTGAGAAGTCGGCACTTTCTCATAATTTGTTTTACATTCTGGCTGCTTCTTTGTCTTCTGTAAATATCCTTTGCAGTGTTTCCAGCAATGCTGGCAACTGCCCAGGCGCCCGAGGAGCTTTTCCAGTTAACTTGCGTGCATGAAGACCTGACAGGTTTTGCATTTTATGCATGAGACGACTGACTCATCTGGCCACCTCTTATGCTCTCCCCCTGCAATACTAGCAGTTAAATGTATTAGCAACATTATACTCCACATGCCAGGTACAGTGTGTTGGCTTTGAAGAGCAGGAGTCTCCCCATAAGGCCCAAAGGAGCCCCAAGATGTCCCTGCCACAAGGCCCCTGGTTACCTTGCTGGTTGTGGGGAGGTGGGAGAGGAAGCATCCCCATCTCATGGACGCAGCATGTGGAGCCTTCTGTACTGAGCAACAACAAAAAAATCCTGGGAGCCCTCTATTTACCTCAGGTTTGTTAAGTGGGCCTTGAAGGGTGCCTATACAATCGGTATATTGTGTATTTCAAAGTATACAGAAACTGTAAAACTACCTACTAACCCTCATTGAATATAAACTAGTACCATCTGCTTAATATATTATCCTCTAGTGTTTTGTTTGTCTTTAAGAAACAAAAGCACTGCTAAAGTTTTGGTACCTGCATGGACAGCCAGTGATCTGGTTTCAGACATGGTTACCTGTCAGGGTGGTTGCACCCTGGTACTTTCTCATGAATGGTAAAACTCCCTTTTTTTGGATTGTTTGTGGTTAGGCTTTGCCTAAAGCCTCTGCAAAGGCAATACATGGTCTGAGAGCTTTGGTCCCCTCTTCCCTGTCTCTTCCTTCGTTTTCCTTCTTTCAAGCTGAAAAAACCCCACCTTTTTAATTTCACTTGCTGAGTTTAAAGATGTCATGATCACTCTTTTCTAGGAAAAGTTTTCAGCATTTCAAACTGTCCTAAGACATCACTGAGTATGGATGTTCCCAAAAACATCAGGTCAGCTGGAGCAATTTAAAAATGCAGTATCAGTTAGAACAAGACAGATGCTGGAAGAGAGATGTAGATGATGTCAGGGCAAGTGAGAGGATAGGAAAGAGGATGAAATTATCCCAAAACAGAGAGATGTAGATGATGTCAGGGCAAGTGAGAGGATAGGAAAGAGGATGAAATTATCCCAAAACAGAGCTTGGGAAAAGAATTAATATCCCTCTATTGTGCGTTATGTTCTAGTAGTTGTGCGTTAGGTACAGATAAGGGAACTGAGACTTCTTTCTGTGCACCTATAACCTGGAAGAGCATTTAATAAGTTCATATGGACTCTTCCCTTCCATCTCTTTGCTTTTACAGAACTGGGTGAACGGCACAGCATCGTCACCTTTCCCTCTTGTCCAGATCTTGTTTCTCTGTTAAGGTTTGTTTCACTGTCCCTGCAGATCATTCGTTGTCCATGCCAATCATCTAGGTGGATGTGGTTGCATGTGTACATTTTTAAAATTTATATTATTCTGTAATTCATTTGTGTTCAGCAGTGTCATTGGCAACAATCTGAGAGTTCATTATCTGGTGTCCTGGTCCCATGTGCTTTTCTCCTTGCTTCTTTTGACTGACCTTTGTAGTTGTGAACCTTTGAAAAATGCTCGTCCTGTTGTTTCCAGTCTCCTGATGTCTGTTCTGGTTTAAAGGAGATGTTTCTAACCTATTAAGAATGCTTTTACTATGGTGGCTCCACTTCTAAATTTGCATTTTTTGGTAGAGCTGTTCTGAAATAGGACAAGAATTTTCAAATTATCATCCTTAGACTCTCTGTGCATTGTGGACTTGTTATTTTTAGCTAATCTTTGCTATTTGGTTGTCAGTCTCACATCTGTAATCTTCCTCTCCCCCACCAAGATCAGCTGCTAGAGTCAAGGGGTTATGATTACTTTCACCAAGGAACAGGGAGCTTTGTAGCCTGATGGTTGCAGACAAAAAAGTTTGACATTTCATTCTCTTTGAATAGAGTTATAAAAGTCAACACAAAAACATACCATGTAAAGAATTCCAACAGCGTCCCACTGCAAAACCCTACTAATTTTGGTTTCAAAGTGAAGAATTTCTCCCGATGATGTTTCTTTTCCTTTCTTTTTATTTAAATGAACATTATGCTGTTCCAAGAGCAGTCCACGTGGATGTGCCTGGAAGAAGTCATCAAGTCATCTCATAGATGTAGTCATTCTGGATGTAGGGTTTTGTTTTGGTTTTTTCCCTGCAAAATACTTGGAACATGGGGCCATGGTAAAACAGCTTTATGGCGTGGGGTTTTTTCTTTTCTCCCTGCCCCTGCCCGCCCCCCCCCCCCCCCCCCCCCCCCCCCCCCCCCCCCCCCCCCCCACCCCACCCCGGAAGGAAAACATAGTTAGCCAAACTGGTAGTATGGTTGCAAGCCCTGAAGTCTCACTGAAAGCTTCTGGCTGGACTAGGCTTGAAGTGTGAAGAACATCCTCTAGTGTAAAGGTTTCCAAACTGTCATACAAGTACCACTGATGGCACATGAGCTAGTCCAGACGGATGCAGTTACTGCCTGCTTGTGCACGTGTAGGGTCCGTTCATATCTATGTAATACCTGCTAAGTTCTCCTTCTAAAATCTCTGTAATAAGTGGGTTGTTAGAGCTCAGTGATGACCAGGGTCTTGTTTCACCCCTTCCATGCATCACCTTCATGTTGCAGTGCGTGCAGGAGCGTTGCTGTGACGCCAGGTGTGCAACTCTCTGTTTGTGGAGATGTTTCCTCTGTTTTTCTTGTTTGTCTCATTCTACCTAGTTCTGCAGTTGCTCTGTGGCACAGGCAGTTGCTTACATTATTGGTAGCTCTAATACTAAATTTAAAAGCTGAATAAAATCACTTATGTGGTCTAGTTTCTTTCTTTGGAGAGAAAATGAAATGTTTCAGCAAGCTGGTATTTTCTCAGAGACATATGCACTGAATGGACTCTGAGAGTGCTGAGTAGCAGCCACGTCTGCTACAAACCATGAAGGCCCTGTCTTTTAGCACTGGGGTCTGGCTGGATAGGTGCCTGTATGCCTTGATATATTTATTGTCCTGTGATATGACCTAATACGTTGTTTTGGTTTAACCCCAGCCAGCAGCTAAGCACCACGCAGCCGCTCCCTCACTCCCCCCCCTCCCTGCTCACCGTGGGATGGGGAGGAGAATTGGGAAAGAAGGTAAAACTTGTGGGTTGAGATAAGAAAGGTTTAATAACTAAAGTAAAATGTAATACTAACAATAATAATAATGAAATATAAAAATAATTGTAATGAAAAGGAATATAACAAAAAAAAGAAGAGGGAAAAAGAAAGAGAACAAAACCAGTGATGCACAGTGCAATTGCTCACTACCCACTAACCGATGCCCAAGCAGCAATCTGCACCTCCTGGCCAACTCCCCCCCGTTTATATACTGAGCATGACGTTCTATGGTATGGAATACCCCTTTGGCTAGTTCAGGTCAGCTGTCCTGGCTATGCTCCCTCCCAGCTTCTTGTACACCTGCTTGCTGGCAGAGCATGGGAAACTGAAAAATCCTTAATTTAGGATAAGCACTACTTAGCAACAACTAAAACATCAGCGTGTTATCAACGTTATTCTCACACTAAATCCAAAACACAGCAGTGTACCAGCTACTAAGAAGAAAATTAACTCTGTCCCAGCCGAAACCAGGACTTATGTACAAGCATCTTCTGTCACGGGAACAGACATGCATACAGGGAGCAAGCTGTGGACAGCCAGAACAATTAATCTGACATGAGTATCAAGTTCAGCTGTATTACTGTTGTCTCTGTAGACACCAGAGGGGTATGGCTTTGCTCTGTTAAACAACAGGAGGAAGGGAGCAGGAAGGACCCGAGACACCTACGAGCAGGATGAAGTCAGGGAGAGCCCAAAAGCCTGAGGAACAGCTGGAGACTGAGCTGTCTCCAGCAGGCTCTCCACAGCTCTCACCATTGCTTTGTCCCTTTGCAGAAGATTCCCTCAGATCCACCTGGCTGCTCTTCTCCACCCCGGGGCTGAGGGCAGGAGCACAGTGCTGCTGGCGCTGCCTGCCCACTCTGCCTGCCCTGAGGCGCTCAGCAGCAATGTGCTTTGCTGCATCTGCGCTGTTGGTTGCCTTTGGTTTAAACTCATCCCATTCTTTACCTGCAGGAAGGCATGGGGCCACGTGTGAAACTATTCTTTACATCTGGTTTTCAATCCAACCAACCCATCTTCTTCCCCACCTCAATCATGTTCGCCAGGCAGTTTATTTGATGTTATAGAGACAGCTGAACCAGAGTCTCTGATCTGTTGAGTGTTGGATTGAGCCTTTGCTTTCGCAAGGAAGGATAGTGTTGCTTGCCTCGGCCAGCGGTGGGGAAGTCTCACCAAAGGCTGGGTTGTTGGGCCCTTTTTTTTGTTTTTCCTCCCTGGAGTAGATTAAAACTGTGTCTGAGCATAATAGAGAGGTCTTGGCAAAGTTGCAAGCTCTGACTTTTTTTTCCCCTCTCTTTAAAACTGTTACTTATCATGTTTTAAATTTTGCTGTGCCAGTGGGTCCTTAACAAGAGGAGAACAGAATTTTTTTCACTAAATATTAGCTTCTGAATGCTCTGGCTTTATGACCTCTAACTGTGGTTTTATGCATGTGAATGAGGCAAATGAAGCCCAACAGAGATAGAAGCTCTGTATTTCCAATTATAATCAACAGTTTCCCAATTTCCCTGTGACTTCTGAGCCTTTGAATTTAACTCCTGTACCTAGGTCTTAATTTTTCTGTTGTACTTCATTGCTACTCATGGATGTTGTGTGTGAATTTATAAGCACTGTCTCTCTACTAATTCTGCTCAGTCTAGTTTGTAAGCGGGTAAGCATGTGAAGATAGTTAGCAACTGAAGACAGAGCTGCAAGAGATATAACTAAATAAGCATTTCTGCTGTATCTGACTTCAGTGCTTCAAAAGTGGTTTTAGTATTTAGATGTGGTTTTAGTTTTTAGATTCTCCTTGCCAAGCTTAAGAGGCATGTTTTGTTTCATTTCTGTTCTCTACAAATACCAAGTACTTTATTACTTTGTTCTGTACTAAACTAGGGAAATCCACTCATACAGACTATAGACAAGTTGGGTAAAGACTTCATTCAGGGAGATAAGCAAGCAAAACCTCCCTGTGTAATGCATTTCACACCAGAAACACTCAATACTTAAAACAGAAAGAAACATCAGCTCTTCAGCTGTAAAAATGTTTTCCAAGTCATGAATGTTTATTAAGCACATTTTTTTCCTGCTATCCATGTTAGTAAGTCTGCGAGCCTGATCTAGTCAGCTGGTGAGTTGACTAATAATTTTAAATGAGAAAGAAAAAGCAGGAGAAAATGTTTGGTGTGGATGTCCAGTGGTCTACATCATGTTGTCCTCCTGCCCTTTGCTTGCTGTAGTCGTTGAGTTGCCTGTAGCATTCGCATGAGCTAAAATATCTGCCTCCTGCTCAGATAGCCTTGTGCCAGGACTGAAACTGGAGCATATTGTTCCATCATTAAATGGGCAACGTTGAATACTTGGGAAATTAACAACAGCTGCAAGTTCTTCAGCTATTTTTATTTGTACTGTGGCTATAATTTTTCTAGTGTGTTTGTGCTGAAGTCAGAAGAGGAAAGGAAAATAGATCCCCCAAGAGGCTGACTTTTTGTTTTTAATTAAAAAAAGGCCCTGCCGAACAAAAGCATCCATAAAACAAATAGTACCGAGGGCAGCCTAGCAGTTTATTCAGTGTTACGTGGGCCCCTTAGTCTGTTTGCTGGTATGACTTTCTGGGGGTTTTAGTGGCACCTCGGCACATAGTGAGGTAACTGGCACCTTCCACAGTCAGCCCTCTCCTTTAAAAGTCCTACTGCTAGTAGCATCTGTCTTAGCCTTTCATAAAGATTGGTGGCAGCAAAGCAATTTTCTGTTTTATTTATGTTTTAGGCTCCTAGCCAGAGATATAAACCTAAATCCATGGCAGCCACTCCATTCAGCGGTCTCTGGATGAGGCCCTAAAATCAAGCTAAGAAAGCTTAAGAGGATGATTGTAAAACAGGATTTCTTAAGTATCCTTTAATAGTCCAGTGACTCTGATTTTTTTTTCCCAGAAGTCGCATCATCATGCATCAGGAATGACAAGGCAGAGCCCACACTTTAAAACGAAAGGTCAGTGTGGATCCATGAATTGGCATCTTGCCCTGGTACCAAAGGGGTTCAGGCTCCTGCTCTGCTCCTTCCCCCACAGTGCCAGGCAGCTCTGCGGGTGCAGAGGGGAGATGGGAAGATGATGCTGAGGGAGAATGGATATCACAGCGTTTGTTTGTAGTGCTTTTTGAGCACCTGGAATTAATATTCCTCACAAGGAGTTAGGATGTTGTCTTGAAGTTTGAAACATAGCGAGAAACAGCAGCTGGAAGGGTCACTGAGGGGGAAAAAATGAGGTTTTCACTTTATCTGTGGTCTTTCTAATATCCTGACTAAACACTTCATGAATGCAGGAGTGAATGAGAGGAAGCCCAGCCTGAAGCATTACTCTTTCTGAAAGTACAAGACGATGCTCCTTAGAAGCCTTGCCATTGAGCAACTGTAGGAACCAGACATAAGCACATTGTTTATTTATTTGAAAAGCAATTTAACAAGAAATTTAGCAAGAACATTTTTTTCCTTTAACTGGAGAGGTTGTCCAATTCTTTTGTCTTTTTATGTGACCCAACTCATGGCAAGACATACGCTCCTTAGACTGGACATCACTTTAGAAAAATGCATACCACTGTGGGAATTCATAGCCATTCCTTTAAAAACATCGAAAATGTGTTGGTATATTTTTATGGATGTGAGTGGAAACGAATAGGGGAGGTGGTTTGCTGTTCTTACTCAGTAACCTAAAACTTTAAGGGCAAAGCCAAACCTCTTCCCCCTAACACTTGTGCACGTGCTTAACTTCACTGCTGTGAATAGTAACACAGGGTCCTCTTCGTATATGGAGTCCTATTCACGTATTTGAAGGACTGAGGGTTTATTTGGTATCTGATGTCTGATTTCGGAGTCTGTAAACTGGGGTAAAGATTTCTGCTGCGTTAGAGAAACATAGCTTTATTGACATGAGTTGGCACCGCTGCATTTAAACTATTAGAAGTTTTCATCTTTTCATTGAAAAAGAACGATGTCATGGCAAGCGTGAGCCAAGGGCAAGCAACCTCTCAATGGTGAGGTGCCAGGCTTTTCTCTTCCCAAATTAGAGGCTAAGCACACTACAAAACAAAGAAGGTTTTTTTTGCCTTGCACTGTGGGAAGATGATAACAAGATTTCTGCCCTGGGCTGGCGTGAGGAGCTGTAGCTAATTCATGGTGTCATGCTTCTGTGTCAGAAAGGGCTCCTGGTTTGAAACTCAGTTGTAGGTGAAAAATGGGAACTGCTGCCTTGCATGGAGGAGAGGTGCACCAGCTATCTGTCTGCAGTATAAAAATGACAAAGCCGGTGGAGTTGTCCTCTCACCAATACCCCTCGTAAGATGCTGTCATTCCTATATGGTGGCCTGTCATTCAGAGTCTGCCCCTGTGATTTCTTTGGCTGCCACCCTGTTGGTTTCTGACCTCTGACGCCTGTTTGGAAAAGTGCTGGGAACAAGCCTTGACTGTGGCTCAGTCAGTGCCGTTTATTCCAGTTAGTCTCTTCTGCTGCCTGATGGTTTTGTTTCTGAGGAGCAGAAGGGAGGAGGGGAGGTGACCTGACTGAGGTCTGATGTCCTGCTGGATAATCCACATCCTGAGAACTACACCTGTGGGGTCACAGGATATGACTCAGCATGATTCTGGTTTGGTTCTTCACTTCTTACCTGCTAACTCCAGCTGGTGTGTACCCCGGTGAAAGACGAATTAGCCCCAGATTTTATTCCACTTCTCATCTTGCTAGTTGTCTTGGACACATCATTCTCTTGCTTGCTTCTCTGCCCTGCTGTTCTTATTCCATTTCTTTCTCCCGTCTGTGAGTTTATGTTTGTGGTTACAGTCTAAAGGGTCTTTTGCCTGCACAGAACTGCCCTGGAAAAATGTAGGAACCGTGATGCTGCCTTTGTTCTGTGGTGCTGTTTCCCCTCTGGGATGAACCCTGTAGTGCTTGGAAGAGCAGCTGGCAGGCCTGTGAAGAGAAGGGGAGCAAGCCAAGCTGCATCCTGTGGAAGGAGGAGCAATGCCCTTGATACCTCTGGAGTTGCCCACTGCTTGCACGGGGATTGAATTTTCTCCGAAAGTTCAATTTATGCAATGTTGTCAACGCTGACCAAATATGTGAGTGCGTCTGTGTCCGTTTCTGAGCTATTGGTGCTCTTTTCATCTGTTAATGTGGGCAGGCACTATTAAAATCCTCAGTGCTTTCAGTCTAGTTAAATAATTTTCTAGCTGCTAGGTTTATAAATTAAACATTTATGGCCATATCTCATGCTATTATCCATCCATAATAATACCTCCAGGCAAGGATCTTGAGCTTTTTTGGAGTGTAGACCACGTGTTAATGGAGAGTGAGTGTTTCATTTATACCTCTTCTCACTCTTGCAGTTCTCAGTTGCAGAATGTCCCTGAGGTAACATCAGATATTCTTTGTGAGGAAATAACCTTAATAAAGGGATTTTTGATGTCTGTGTAGTCTGTGTCAAAGGGAAGAGCGGAGTTCATTGCAGCATCCTGACTTTTTTGTGTCTTGTCAAGTAACTTCCCCACACACGAATATGATCTATCATCTGCAAGCAGGAATAAAGAAGAATGTAACATCAGATGAACCACAGACCACAGGAGTGGTTAACTAGAGGTCCAACAGTGATAACTAGGAAACTTGCATTGTAACTGTTACTAGAGGAAGCTGAAAGCTTGATGGGGTCCCAAGAAAATCCACATATGTGGACAGATGTTTGAGCAAGGAGCGTGCACTGATTGAAAAAGAGAGGAGGCATGTAAAAAGCTACCCACATCCATCATGTCCTTCATCAAGTTGTGAAGTGGGTGGTTTGAGCGGTGAAAAGCAGTATAAGCCAAGATATGGCTCTTATACCAAGAGATTATTTGAATTTGTCTGGTTATATGTATCCAGTATCTCTATCTAGACAGTCATCTTTGGAATCCACCGTAGATCTTCCCCAACCCCCCCCCCCCGAAGCTGTTTTTGAATGTGGAAAAACTCAGGTGATCACTCAAACCAAGGAAATGATCCTTTTGGAAAAATGCCAAATGCTGGTATGCTTTTGATTTAAATGAAGAGATTTGTTAACACTCTTAGTGGATTATGTTGAAATTTGACAAACTGGGACATTGGAGATTATTGTTTAGGTACATTCAGGCTCCTAATAGAAGAAAAGTAAATGTTATGGTCTTATGTAGGAAGTTACTTCATTTGGAAAAATGCTTTGCCATTAGTAGACATTGTTACTTGCCACATTGTTACTATTTGTTTGCTATTCTAGTCCTTTCATGGGAAATAGTCCAAGGGCAAATGCTTAGTATTTCTTCCTGCTCAAATAAGTAGTTGTGAGGTACAGCTGTTGGATTTGTCTTGCTGGAATTTAATAATCATATGCTATCGCTATGGCAGTGTATTGGACTGTCTGACTAGGAGTCAGTTTAGGTTCTTAGTTTAATTTAAAAGGCATTAATGTTTCAGTCTACCTGGTGAGTGTCTGCCCAAAAGCCACAATAGAGCATCTCCCTGAAAGCTTGAATTGACTTGAAAGCTTGAGTTAAACAAATACAAATTACACTCGGTCAAACTCTTCTGCTGTTTCTTTCTTTGAGGAGAGTTTTGGCCTGAGAAAGAAATGTGTTTGCTGCCAATCAGTAGGAACTTTAATAGACTGCTTGCAAGAATAGAAAAACCTGATTATTAGCCTGGATGAACCGAAACACATAAACTCCTCCCAGTGTGCCAGGATCTGAGTCCCAAAGCAAAAGATTTTCTGGACTGCAACATGGAGATGATTGTATTTCGGCATTCTAATATTCACAATAATGCAGCCCTGTTCAGTGAGCTAGCCTTGCATGCCAGATCATGTTCACCTTTGCTGTGTTACTATGCGTTTCAGCATTTACTTCAAGGTAGTTAGTCTAATGTAGCTGGACCAAATGAACTAAAGTTTCCTTTAGAACTGTTTCTCCAGTCCCAGTTTGGTCATTAAACCAGATTGGACCTGTACCATAAATTATACATCTGTGTTTTTCCCTTGGGGGATTGAGATGCCTTGTGAGGATGTGAAGGACACATTAATGATGGCTCTTAATGGAAGTAGCAGTAAGCATCTGACAATTCACCGTTAAGCAGGTGGGAGTTGACCAAGAACAAAGCTTCCCCCAGCAGAGTGTTGAAGTAGATACTTCTGCTCAAAGAAGTACCTGGATTCTGACTTGCTGGGGTTTTTTGGAAGCTGGTTTTCAAATATCAGAATGTTTCCAAGGTAACCTCTTTAATCTCCACTGTATTCAGATGCTCACTTATTTAATACACACATGACGTGTAATCTGATTCAAAACAAACAGATGCTCCTAACAGCAATCTAACACTAAACATGATAGGTTTCTAGAATAACCTCTTGAAGGTGAGAACTTGCCTTGGCCTTGCATACCTTCTAGGGGAACAGCACTTAGATGATATTTAATTATTATCGATTTCTTTTCTTCCCTGCACTGGGTGTGTGATTGGTCATGGACTCTGCATCTTGTTTCTTGAGACTGAGGAGTCGCTGCCTTCAGTGTTACAGATGTTTTCAGGACTTCAAAGCACAAAGGATTTTGATCCAGTATTTGCAGTTTTGGAATAAATATCTCAGAAAACTGAAAAGTCTTACTTGAATAAAAAAATATTTTGTTTTCCGACGACTCCTCATAAGAAGGGTCTGAGGAAGGTGTGCATCACTGGATTAAATGTCAAGAATGAAAAATAAGGGTAGTAGGGAGGGGAGCAAAAGTTGCTGTAATTATGCAGCTGCACTCTGTCCTGTCAGCTTGCGCTCTCTCTCTGCGGAACAAATGAGTGCATGAGGGATGCATAACATCAACAGAACAAAGCCCAGGAACTCCCAAAGCAACTGCCCTGGGTCCTGGAGACCATCAAAGAAATGTATTTTCCTGCAGCCTTTGATGGGCTGTCATAGCTTAACTAACTGGCATCTGTAGCACAATGCTGTTACTTGTCTGCGCTGTGAATGACTGAGAAAATAGAGTTCTGAATCCGTCTTCCTTTGCTCGGTCTTTCTTTGCTTTGGTTTTATTATTTTGGGAGATGAAAGACAGCCCATGAGGATTTAAGTACTAGGTAATTTAAAGGCTGTTTTCATTCTTGGGATGGTAAAGTGGAAGAATGAAATGTACATAGGAAATGGGCACATTTGCCAGTTCAGCATGAACTGAAGGGAGTGAATGCTGGCATGGTTTTAGATAAAAAAAGGGAAACCCCAAATCTAGACTTTGCTTTTAATAGTACTCTAGATAGTATCAGTTCCTGCGAGGAGTAAGTGCCTACCTAGGCTGGAGATGAACCAAGCTTCCAGTTCTTCATCAAAGGAAAGCAAGTTTGGTATCTATGTCTTGATGGTGACACTGAAAGTGTTACCTGTGTTCATTAGAGGCTTAAAAGTAAAATCATTGTATCACCAAATCCTTTTATCTGTAAAAACTAGTATTTGTTTTGTATCGTTTTTAGAGACTGAGGGTGGAAATAGTGAATATCCTCACTTTTGGCATGGTCTTCCTTTCAATTCCTGACAAATGATCCCTTCCCCCCATGCACCCTACTTTATGGGTTGTTTTATAAGGTGACTTATGACTTGTTCTGTAGTTAAAAAATGCAAATAATAACCTTGGTTTTATTTCTCATGCACATATAAAAGGAAATGGAGTAATTGCAGAAGCTAAATTCAATTTTGGAGCTGTGGAAGCTGCCCAGTACCATTTGGAATAGATCAACCGCTTCTAGCGGAGTTGGGAAAATGTTATATCTGTTTCCTTCCAGTTGGAACAAAAAAGGCTACCACTACCCCCTTGAAGCTGCAGAGATTCCAGTGGAATGTTGAATCTTTTTTGCTTTTCTTGGGTGAAAATGCTTTCAATATGTGGCATGCCTCATGCTTTCTTGCAGATCTGACATTAGAACTTTCAGTGTAAGGTCAGTTCCACCAGGAAGGTGTAAACCCCCCCCAGCTTTTATGTTTGTGCAAATGTTGCTGAGTTCATGGGTGTAGAAATAAGAAGGCAAAGCAAGTCCTAACCTTCTCTGGTACTGAGGATCTCCTGGCACTTTCATGAGCATCTGGCTTGACATTCTGATGTAGATCCAAACTGGATATTTCACATAACTACGATAACTATTATAACTATGGTTTCCCAAACAGTTTGAAGAAGATTCAGTACAGTTGTTCCATCTAAGGCAGTCAATGGGGGTTTGGGTTGATGGCAAGTTGAATATGAGTCAACAGTGTGCCCTGGCAGCCAAAAGGGCCAACCGTGTCCTGGGGTGCAACAAGCACAGCATAGCTAGGCAGTCGAGGGAGGTGATTGTCCCACTCTACACTGCACTGGTGTGGCTCCACCTCGAGTACTGTGTGCAGTTTTGGGTGCCTCAATATAAGAAGGACATCAAACTATTAGTGTGTCTGGAGGAGGGCGATCAAGATGGTGAAAGGCGTCGAGGGCAAGACTTAGGAAGAGCAGCTGAGGTCACTTGGCTTGTTCAGCTTGGAGAAGAGAAGGCTGAGGGGTGACCTCATTGCAGTCTACAGCTTCCTCAAGGCGGCAGTGGAGGGGGAGGTGCTGATCTCCTCTCTCTGGTGACCAGCCATAGGACACGAGGAAATGGAATGAAGCTGCGTCAGGGGAAGTTCAGATTGAACATTAGGAAAAGGTTCTTCACTGAGGGAGTGAGTGGTCACTGGAACAGGCTCCCCAGGGAAGTTGTCACAGCACCAAGCCTGTCAGAGTTCAAAGAGCATCTGGACGATGCTCTTAGTCATATGGTTTAGTGCTAGGTAGTCCTGCGAGGAGCAGGGAGTTGGACTCAATGATCCTTATAGGTCCCTTCTAACTTGAGATATTCCGTGATAATTGTTGTTATTGATTTCTCATGTTAATGCTCGCGTATGCCATGACCTATTTAGTAGGTGCAACTGCTGCACGCGCACGAGAACCGAGTGAGGTGATGTATGCGGGTGAGGTTTTATATAGGCGATTTATTATACCAAACCGCTTTACAACCGGGGGTGCGCATGGAGAAGCGGCGGGTGTGGCTCCGCACGGTGAGTGGGGCTCTGGGTGGTGGCGGCCCGCGGCCGGGGGCGCAGGCGGGGCGGGAGGGCGCTGTCCGCGGTGCTGAGGGCGCGCCGAGCCGGCGGGACCTGCCCGCCCGCCTCTCGCCGGGGCCGGGGCCGGGGCCGGAGCTGGGGCCGGGGCGGGAGGGACGCCAACCCCGCGTCTTGCTTATTGTGGGCTCTGAAAAATCAGGGTCTCTTGCTTTTCCTTCCCCCCCCCCCCCCCCCCCTTGCTTTTTTCTCCGCCCCCTGGGATACTGATGAAAGGATTATATTCAATTGAAATTGTATCGTTCTAGGACTGAAGGGCATTTGCAATTTGCTGCATAATGGCCAAACAAAAAAAAAAAGAAAAAAAAGTCAGGCTCCTGAAATGAAATTGCATGCCAGGGATATTTGTATTTCTTTTGTGGGAAAGGTTAATAGATCTAAATGTAAAGTAATGCTTTGTGATGGGAGGCTATCTAATGCTAAACCCACATTAATTCCAAATAAAAATATCATGATTAATGTATGTGCTCTGAGCAGCAGAAGAATTAATAAGAATTAGCTGCTTGTGCTGAAATTTTTTTACTGTTGCAAAACACAGAAAGATTAATTCAAGGTGGAAAAGTTGCTTCTTTTAAGAATCCTATACAGGGAAATATTCCCTTCTTAGAGCACAGCCAAAAAGACTGGCCAGAGACAACTCCTTCTGAAATCTATGAAAATCATTCTTTATACTATGAGTTATATGACTTTGTAATCTTGGTCCTGATGAAACAGCTGTATATCTGGAATAGTATTTGTTCTGTTTACTGTTACAAGGGCGGGAAAGTTTGGTAAAGGGTTGGTGTCCTTTTATACAAGAGTTTCCTGCTGTTTCCTCATTACCTTAGTAAATAAAAATACCTTAATATAATCCTGGTTTTTAATAAGAGTTGCTTCTGTCTTTTGTGACAAAAGTATTTGTTGAAATCACTGGTAACGTGGCTTGTGAGCTCAGTGTCTTAGAATAGTTAGGAGATGGGCTACTTTTACCCTCAGCTGTTAGCATCACCAGGGAAGAAGTAGAGATGAATTTTGATGGATTCAGGCAAGCCTAAAACAAAATATATTTTGTCTAGTAAATTGTTTTCACCCTTAGGCTGCACTTTTCAGTTTCAGTATATGTTGTCTCTTACTCTAATGAATGATATTTTGCCCTTTTCCTGCCTGTGGAAGAGCAGTATGCTTATATTCTTGTCTCTGCAAATCCAGTCTTTCAAACTTTCAGCATGCAGAAGTCCTTCTGATTTCAGTGCACCATATCTAATGAGCAGCTTGTATCTCATAATGCTTTCAGCTTTTGTCTAGGTACTGAAATGGATAGTGTTCTGAAAACTGATACAATTTTAAAGGTCAGATTCCATAAAACATTGTGATTCCTAGCCAATAATGTGCCTTCTGGAACTGATTATTTAGTCTGGAGTTGCACGGTGGACTGTCCCATCCTTTTGTCTGGGCTTCATCAAGTACTTGCCAGGTGCAGTAACCAATAAAACTGGGAAAGATCTGTGTGGGTGAGTTTTGCAAGAGGCCTTCTGTAACAGAGGCAGCAGGCATAGCCAGTTGTTTCTCAGATGCTGTGGAGCTATGTGGTCAGAAAGGTGTTGTCCTTCCCGTTTCCTCAATGACTAGTTTGATCTAGCTGTGTGGAAGACAGAGTTCTGGGTGTATGTTGGAATAGGATTGTGTGATGCTCAGAAATGATGAGGTCTTTTTCCATGTCTTAGATACTTTTAACTCTTTCTTCCTGTTCATCTATGAATTGATCCTAACAGAGCCTCAGAGGCTGTAGCCACAAGAATGACATTTGGATCAACTTGCATCCTACTAATGTATAGCATATACGCAGCTGAATGGGAGGTAACAGCCACTAAGTGGGTCATCCTAGAATACTAAGAGCCATTTCTATCATATCAGTATGGCCAGTCACTCTGTTAAATACCTGTTTTTTTCCTTCTGAATCTACCTATTTGGATCCTTATAGCTGTAATACATAATGGAAATTGTGTGTAGCATCTAGCTTTTTGTCTGGTTAAAAAGAAAAAGCCTCACCCTCAGTTGCTGATAACTGATAGGGTTTCATTGACTTCGTGATCGATAGCAGACCTGTGCCTCCTACCAAATCTGGCTTTGAGCAGATGTCACAAACTCGCTCTGAATGTCCCTTCAGCATACAGATAGCAATCGCCCTCCCCCTGCCCTCCACAAACATGTCTGTCCACAGCAGGCTGCTTTTTTCATTGTTATGTACCCATAACAAAACCAGACTGTACTCATACTGGAAACTATTTACTGTCTGCAGATGGGGCTGTAATTGTTTTTACTTTTTTATTATTAATTTCCAAACCTCCAATAAAAGCACTGGGTGTGAATCCACCGCTCCCTTGATTGCAAAGAGTAATTAATTGATCAGATCTGTTTTCTTTTTACTGTCCTGTGGACTGAAAGATAACGATGTGCAATGTGGAGGATATTCCTGCTAGAGATAGTATTTCTGCAAATCCTGCAAAGCATAACTAATGATCTGTAGAGTACCATCCGACATTCAGTGAGCAGGCTGCCTGCTCTGTCTTCCCCCACACCATGTGCATACATATGTACTCATGTTCTGTATTTTATGGTGTGATCAAAACCAGTCTTTGGTTAATGTTTTAGTAACTTCTCTTTCTCATTGTTCTTACTAGCAGCAGCAACATTTGCAATTTCAATCTGTGGCAGGAAGCACGTTTCCTTTCTTAAAGGAAATCTGAGTGAATTTAGAGGCCACAGAAAAAGACAGCTTGTAGTTCACGTTGCTGCAGTCTGTCAAAGAAAACAGGCTACAAGACAGATGCTGATTTATTTAAAAACAAACAAACAAAAAACCAAGTCTTGTGGTTTTTCTCTTTCCAAATATGCAATCTTAAGGAATGTATTCAAGCATCTGGCTAATTCACATACCATTAATTCTCTAAAGATTACATATGCACACCCAATTAGACCTGCATCATTTATTTAAAAAATGAACATACTCTTGTATTTATATTTTATAGCTATGCCAAATTGTTAAAGGACATAGAAGGAGGAATTTTATGAGGAAAATGTGCAGAGTCCTTCTCTAGAAAAGTTGAAAGCATCAGCAGGGCCATGCCTAAGCTTAGTTTAAAAACCATAAACATACTTTTTTTGTTATTAGTGAATAGGTAAATGGCTTTTTAAAGACATGAATGAACGCTTGTTGAAAACTCTGAGATACAGCCTGTCTTTGTATAGGAGCTAGTGGAGTGGGCACCAACCCTGATGTCTGAGGTCCTTTTGTATTGCAGTAACATGAGTAATCTTCCCTTTGTGTCTGTTTTGCGGACTGCAGTAAGTTGGTGCCAGCTGTGGTTTCTTGAGGGTTTAATAGTCTCAAACAACTACAAGGACATCATCCTCCAAGGGCTCTGTGAGGATGAGCGCCTGATGCTGATGGCGTATGTCCCCTCTCACACTTGTATGGCTCTCCACCAGCCTAACTAAGAGGCCAGTACCACTCAGAAGAATAATTTGGATCTTGGCAAGAGATGAATGATCATAGCCTGCTTCAGAGGATGTGTGTGGGATGGGAAAAACTAATCCGTGCTCCAACTACTCTGTTCATCTCTCTGGTACCTGAGTGCTAAAGAGGCTTAAATCCTTAGAGGCAATGACATTCTTGTCTTATTCTTAGCAGTGAATTCCTGCAAGGTCTGCTAACCAGCAGTAGAGACACTGGTTAGTAGCTGCCTGCTTTATGTTGGGGTTTACTGGCGTAAAGTTGCCATGGAGATCAGTAGGAGTTTTAACCGAGCAGGGACCGCAGTGGTTCGCCCTGTGTGTGTAAATCTGTTTGACATGTCATGTGTATCGGATTCGGCTGTGCTGCTCACATTTGAGGTCCACTTGCTTGTTTGCCTGATTCCTGTATAGGAGAGCCGAACAACTGGCATACAGTATTCATAGCACTGTGATATTAAAAAAAGGCAGAATCGGGATTGGTACCTGCTGTTCCAGGGCCCATATAAAAGCAAGGTCTGGGCAATGAAGGATTTTTAGTGGCTGTCTGAAACAGAGAACTGTTATGAGGCAGAAACAGAAATCTTACAACTTGGGAGATGTGGGAAGGAGGAATCTTCCCAACTCATTTTAGAACTTGTAAAGCGGATTAAAATACGGGGAGGAGGGCGAGCAGAATGAGTGCTGAATATAAATGTCTCCTTTACACTTGTAAAGGGTACGCAGGCTGCACGTGCACAGAAACATTGCTGGGAAAACATCAATTAAAATGCTCGAGACTGACGAAGGCTTTAAGGCTGTCAAGGTAAACAGTGACTCATATTAGTTGAGAAGCAGGAAGGAAAAACATTTAATGGCGTACACCCCAAGCTGGACTCTGAAATGAGGCTTCCCAAGGGGTTGACCTGCAGGCACCGGGATTTTAGCCAGGGCCTGCTGATCTGCAGCCTTTAAAGGTGAAGAGCCAAAGTATTTTTCACTGACTTGGCAGCAGACCTGCTGGGTTTACAATGCATATATGTTTGCAGGGTGTTACGGAGAGAAACTTGGCATATTTCTATTTTTAAAGTAAGAGGAAACAGCCAGCTGATGAAAATATTCAGAAGGAAGGGTTCAGAAGTTGAAAGCTTTGAAGGAGGGGGGGAAAAGGGGGAATAAGGCAGATGTGGAGATGGATTTTTGAACACTACTTGCTCCGGCAGCAGCTACGGAGCCCTCCTGTATGTATTGCCTGGACCGTGGCATCGATTTGAGAGGGGAACGAGGCTTCCACTGTGTTTATCCCGAGGAAAAAGCTCCGGTCCTTTCAACAGAAGCTAAAGCTTGTGCATCTTGAAGACTGGTGTAGGCCTGTTGTATTAGTGGAAAGGCCTGATTGCACGCATCAAAAGCATCTTCTCCTCCTCCTCCCCCCATCTCCTGTACCGCTCTTAACAATTTAATCCATAGCAGTTTGTCTTCATGGGCTGTAATTGATCTATCTGTGATTTAGCTCATCAGATGCTCATTAAAGAGCTTGCAGCCTTTCTTATTCATGAGGAGTGAGAGTCGGGGATCTAAAAACACTTTGTCTTTGTCTTAACTGGATTCATTTAGTATTCTGGGATTCAGGGAGGCTAATAAACTTATACTAGCTATTATTTAAAGGTGAGCTGCCAAGTGAACATGAAGGATGATCCAAGCACCGCCAGTGTGGCGAGCGCTCTCCGACATTGGGTGTCAGGTGTGAGCAGCAGAGGGAATTGTTGCTAAAACCCCAGCAAGAGATTCCTTGCTGCTCTGCGGAGGGTGTCCCACAACGCCCTGGCTGTGTGTGATCAGATAATACAGCTTGTGGTAGAGGTCCTGGAGCTACGTCTGCAACGAAGATGGCATTTTGCACTAGCGATGTCAGTGGGATACGCAGAAATATTTTGTGCATTGTATATAGAGTTTGGGCTTGACGTCTGGTTTTCTTTTTTAAGCGCCGCTATTGTTCTGAGCTGCCGTCTGTACTCTGGCGGTTCCCGTAACGATGTGCGCTTCCCACGTTGCCTGCATACACACGCTGAGAAAATGCCTGTCGCTATCCTTTAACAAGGATACGCTGGCAATCTGCAAAAGAGAACAATACCCCTGGGCTGCAGAAAGCAGTTTCCTTTCGCCGGTACTTTAATGAACACTTGAGATATTTCCAAGCTGTAGGAAGAGGAGATGGGATGGATAGGTTCTCTGTTCTGCTCCCGTCCAAGCCTGGCTCTGTACGCCAGAGACTTCCAGAAAGATGAATAATTCCCTGCAATTATTGAATTTGCTGTGTTGTCATATGCATGGTGTCATCAAACTGGTTATGCCTTGGAGGTCTCTTAAGTGACTATAACCATGAATGGGCTCTTAAGTTCTCTGTGGTCTTTTAAGACAGCAGTTCTGCCAGGGAACACATGCAGCTGGATCCTGTGCCTGCACCGAATGTATTGACTTTGTTTGTGAATCGTGGGAAGCTATCGGGCCCCACAGACAAAGCCCTGCGTGAGGGACCTGAACCCTGGCAGGGCATGCTGCCATTCACATGAACTGACTTCCCAGTTGCTGTATGTATTGGGACTGGGAAATCTTTGGCAATATAAACCTTTCCTAATTGCTCAAAGTCACAGTATTTATAAATACTCTAAGCTTGTGTTTATAATTGTACATTGTCCTACATAAATATTAATACCGTATTTTTCTTTCTTTGTAGTGTACGGAAGCCAAAAAGCATTGCTGGTACTTTGAAGGACTATATCCTACATATTATATGTAAGTAGTCATCACTTTCCTTTTTGCATTTTCTAGCGCTCAAGAGAGAATTAGATTCTGTAGGCTCTTAAGAGTGTTGTTCTTTCACTGATTATACTTTTTCCATAACTTCTCTGAGAGTTTTTCTAATTTAAAAATGAAGATGCAATGAACTTTCCTTTCCCTCTTTCCCTGTGTCTCATCTCTTTCCCTTTCTCCTTATTAAAAAAAGTGTACAGTCTTGTTTCGCCACCCAGTACTGGTGACCTTTCCAATTGAAAACAAAATGCAAGATCTTAAACGGCTCTTATTTCAGAACGCTGAAAGGAAACGTAAGTAGAGCCATGTGAGGACAGTTCTCCCTTTGTTTTGAACAAGGGCAGGTAATCAGGCAGAATACCAAGAATGCTTTGAAAGTAAGTTTGTCCCAGTGCTAATACTGTTGTTTAATTTAGGGACTTGGGATGATTTGTTATCCATGGCATAACTGTCCTTTTGATGAGTGGCATCTACAGTCACGTCAGGCTTGGGTGTGAACGAAATGTCAGTGACCTGTAGGTGCATGATTGAGGAGCTCTCTGAATTGCAGTTTTCTGTTTTAAATTGCCCACATCAACAACAAAAAGGTAGAGGAAATGTGTGGGTGGGAGGTGTCTTCCCTGGGGATTTGGCGCAGAAAGGAGATAAATGTAGTAAATTTTGTCCCTGGGTTGTGTAACTTTATAATTGCAAACACCTGTAAACATAAGTTTAAAAAAAATAAAAATAAAGTGGGGTGGAGGAGTAGGTAGCAGCATTAGGTCATCTGTTCCCTGAGCAAGCTCTTCCTTGCTGAAGGATTGAAAATTACTGTAATCCTTATGCTACCCAAGAACTTTCCTCCCTTTTCTTCTCCACCTCCACTTCATCTGCCAGAAACAGGAGAGAAATGCTAGAAACCAAAAGCAGCCAGGAAGCCAGGCGAGAAACAAAGCTCACTGAAAGAATGAAACACTGTATGGTTTAATCATCTGTGATCCTGAATATTAACTGCTTAGGAAGTGCCTAGAACTCACTGTCTTTTTCAGGTGACTGAAATGTTGAGAATTACTCATAAATGGTTGGCCAGAACAGATGGGTGAATTTAAATAAGTTCATTTTCTTTGCACGCTAATAACAACAGGACTTTGGTTCCACCTACATTTTATTTTGTTTTGCTGCAATGTGGGAAAGAAGCTAGGATGTTATGAAATTATGAAAATCCCACTGTACCTTGACATTCAGGAGTGTATTATTCATCATCGCCTCTGTGTTCTGCTTACGTTTCTGCCCACATGCTTTTGCAGCCAGTGTTTGTCTCCCTCGGTAATACAAAGGGGTAGCTACTTGGATATTGGGTGTTAGCTCAGACTCTTCGAGCTCAGTAAATACATACTGAGTCCTGCAAAAGCAAGGCGTACAAAGGGGAGGCTCGCTATCTGCAATAGATCTGATGCACGGAAGGTTGCTTTCTAATTGGTTTCCTTTTGGTAACTAGTTTACTGTTTTCTTTGTGTGCTGAAATGGAGTATCTTGTAGAAAAGCAGTGTGTTTATTTTCCAGTCCGTCGAAGAGGTTAATTGGAATTGCACACAGCTTTGAACTGGAAGGAAGAAAGTTGTGGGAGGGGCTAAGATGTTGGTGGGTTGTTGGTTGGTGTGGGAGATCTTTTAATGTGGAGGGAAAATTGTTCGTCCTGGTTTCGGCTGGGACAGAGTTAACTCTCTTCTTAGTAGCTGGTACACTGCTGTTTTGGATTTAGTGTGAGAATAACGTTGATAACACGCTGATGTTTTAGTTGTTGCTAAGTAGCGCTTATCTTGAGT